>NW_015386427.1:817985-825462 GCF_001527695.2 Protobothrops mucrosquamatus
CTTTTTTCCTTTTTTTTTTTTTTTTTGGTCATCAAGTTTTTGACACCTTGCTAGGCAACTGGTGGTACTCGGATGTTGCCATATCCTAAAAGTGATACAATGGGTTAAAAGGTTGAAAAGCCCTGTATTAGACAACTTCATGTTCTGTGCCAGTTGTGCTTATTCTTGGATTGGGAGGATCTGCTAACATCAACTCACTTTGATCAAATGGACTACTGCAATGTGCTTTACATGCAGCTTATATAGGAGTACCTCAATACTCATCATTTTTATCATAATTGTTAAGAAATCATTGCAGTTAAGTGAATTGTGCAATTGTTAAGTGAATCTGGATTCTCTGGAAGTCAGTTGGGACTATCATAAATGGTGATCGCATGACTCTGGAATGCTGCAAATTCATGTCAGTTGCCAAGCACCTGAATTTCAATCATGTAACTGTGGGAATGCTGGTAGTTGTAAGTGCAAGAACCAGTTATAAGTCACTTTTTCAATAATATTGTAACTTCTAACAGTCACTAAACAAATGGTTGTAAGTTGAGGACTCCCTCTACAAGATTTGATTCTCCAATTACCAGTCTATGGTTAGCTGCCTAATACTATTTATATAAACAATTTTAAGTAGTACACTAAATTTCAAATTTATATCATTCTGAACTGAAAATACCATTTTAAATATTTTGATATTATTGTTTCTGATATTAATACATGAAATCCATGCTTATGTACTAGGCTTATGATACTTAGATACTATCCTACTAAATCTCCTTATCAATAAGATCATTATTGAGACACAAAGGAGGGTTTCAAGAATACAAACTCCCTACCCACTTTCTCTAGAAAGTGTCTAACAATCCATGAACCCTTAGAAAACTACTGGAAAGAATTCACTATTTCACTAATGGCCAGGACGGCTGCAGGAAGGGGAGTTTGAAGTCCATCTGCTTGGGCGGTCTGTTCTGCCTTGACAGTGAGCTCTATAATGGAGAGGCCAGCTTTTTCAGTCATTCTTTCTTGACAGCTCTTTTTCTTGGAGGACTTGGAAACAAGTCAATTAGACTTGGATAGCAAGAATCTTTTCTGGATTGTAGCAGGATAGAATTATATTAAGTATATAAAGAGAGAGGGGGGGGAGGGAGGGAGGGAGGGAGGGAGAAAGATTATTTATCTATTTGGCTTCTGTGCTTAAGGGGGGCACTAGAACCCATGGTTTAGCCCACCCATTAACCACTAGACCAAACTGACTCCTTGCAACAATGGGCATTGTTTCAAGAGCTCAATCGGCTTTCCAGACTGCTTTCCCACCCACACTGCCCACAAAAGTGTTTTTTAAACATCATTAAGTTACAGTGTAAGAATATTTTATTTTGCTTCAATGAAGCTGAACTATCTGTCTTCCTCTATAAAGTTTCTAAAGATGTACTGAGGAAGTCAGAACAAAAAGGTCTGGATTACTACAAAGGATATAGAATAATGTGGGAAAGGGAGGTGAGAACTCCTACATACGCAAACCTCTGGGCCAATAAAGAAAGGAATGAAGGAAAAGACTTGAAAAGGAAAAAAGGAAATAGACCAAAATACTTCAGAGCCAGTGAGTGATCTTGTGTTCCTTGCACTTTTGGGATGGGCAAGAAGCATGAAGACAACCAATCCTGGAGTTCCATAGTTCAGATTGAGCACCAGCCCAACCACATGACCGATCCATTGAAATCCAGACTGAAATTTCTCAAGTTTGCCTCAGAAGCCACTGGGAGCCAGAGGGTAGACCACAGCAAAATTTACTTACACGTTTCCTTGAGGTGACTGATAGAATGAAGTAAGTTTAGCACTGGATATGGCTATCTCTATTTGGGGTTACACTTCATATTTCTTGACTGGATCAATTCACTTTTTTCTGGTTCTTCCTTTAAATACAATAAACTTTCTATTTACACACTGACCTAGCCAAGGTATGTCATTGAAAGAGAGTTATTAGGAAGCCAGCTTATGTCCATGGTAAAAATGCAAGCAGATTCAGATAGAACCAGAATGGCCAAACCAATCTTATTTCATTCTTTGACAAAGTGACTAAATTAGTAGACCAGCAAAATGCTGTGGACATAGTATAGTATTTAGAATTCAGCAAGGCATTTGACAAAGTAGACCACAACCTACTTCTTGGTAAGCTAGAAAAATGTGTAAGAGACAGCAACACCACCAGATGGATTTGTAACAGGCTGACAAACCATACTCAACAAGTAGTCCTTAATGGTACTACATCTAAATGGAGGGAAGTAAGCATTAAGGTTCTGTCTTAGGCCCAGTACTCTTCAATATCTTCATAAATGACTTAGATGATGGAATAGAAGAGAACTCATTAAATTTGCAAGTGACACTAAGCTGGCAGGAATAGCCAACATCCCAGAAAACAAGCTCAAGCTCAGAATCCAAAAAGATCTTGACAGACTTGAACAATGGGCCTTATTCAACAAAATGATATTTAATGTGGAGAAAAGCAAGATTTTACACCTGGGCAGGAAAAACCAAAGGTACAAGTACAGATTAGGCAAAAACTAGCTCAAAAACACATTTTTCTTGGACCTTGGAGTCCTAGTGGACGATCACTTAAACACGAGTCAGCAGTGTGCGACGGTAGCCAAAAAAGCTAATACAATCCTGGGTTGTATAAACAGAGGCATAGAATCAAAATCATGTAAAGTATTAGTACTGCTTTATAAATCCTTAGTAACACCACACCTGGAATACTGCATCCACTTTTTGTCATCACATTACAAAAAAAGATGTTGAGACTTTGGAAAAAGTGCAAAGAAGAGCAACTAAGATGATTAAGGGCTGGAGATAAAAACATATGAAGAACAGTTGCAAGAATTGGGTATGACCAGTCTAAAGAAAAGAAGGACTAGAGGTGACAAGATAGCAGTATTCCATTATTTGAGGGGCTGCCACAAAGAAGAGCAGATCAACTTATTTTCCAAAGTACTAGAAGGCAAAACAAGAAACAATGGATGGAAACTAATCAAGGAGAGAAACTTCCTAACAGTGAGGACAATTAATTAATGGAACAGCAGTGTTCCAGTATATCAGGGGCTGTCACAAAGAAGAGGGAGTCAAGCTATTTTCCAAGGTGCCTGAAGGCAGGACAAGAAGCAATGGATGGAAACTAATCAAGGAGAGAAGCAACCTAGAACTAAGAAGAAACTTCCTGACAGTTAGAACAATTAACCAGTGAAACAACCTGCCTCCAGAAGCGGTGAATGGAAGTTTTTAAGACGAGACTGGACAGCCATTTGTCTGAAATGGTATAGGGTTTCCTGCCTGAGCAGGGGGTTGGACTAGATGACCTTCAAGGTCCCTTCCAACTTTACTACTACTACTACTATGATGATGATGATGATGATGATGATGATGATGATGATGATGATGATGATGATGATGATGATGATGTAAGCACCATGGATACAGCCGCCACCTGCCTGCGGATAGTATTGGGCGCCAAACCCTTGTTGAGCCCCTCCAATAAATATTACAGGATTCTCGGGATGGTAATGGCTTGGTTCTTGGCGCACCAGTGACAAACGTTCCTCCATGTGGAGTCGTAAATCTTGTTTGTTGCGGGATGCCTGGATGCCTGAATCATGGCGATTACACCCGCTGAATAGGACTCCCGGGTCAGGAGCTGCCGTTCAAGTGCCAGGTGACTAACTGGAGCCACTGGGGTTCTGGATGTTGCAGACTCCCCTGGCTGAGTGCGATGCGACCTGGAGGAATCCTCCATGGGGGAGAGATGGCAAACATGGCCGTCTTGGCCAGTGTGGAGCAACCAATATCACCTCTGCCCATTCCTGCAGTATCTTTTGGATGACTGCCGGGATCAGAGGGAGAGAAGGAAAGGCATATAGCAGTTCCCCGGGCTATGGACTGCGGAGAGCGTCCGCCTTCTCCGCCCCTGGGGACAGGAACCGGGAGAAAAACCTCAGCAGCTATGAATTCGCTGGAGAGGCGAACAAGTCCAGCGTCGGACGACTGAACCTCTCCGATATCTCCTTGAAGAGATTGGGATGCAGGCACCACTCGGAGTGGTCCACCGTGGACCTACTTAAGAAGTCCGCCTGCTGATTCGCCTCTCCCAAGATGTGTTCTGCCCTGAGGGAAGAGAGGTTGGTCTCTGCCCAAGAGCCCAACAACTGGGCCTCGGTCATGAGGGACCTGGATCGGGTACCCCCTTGCTGGTTCACATGGGCTTTCGCTGCTATATTGTCCGTGAGGACTAGGACATGTTGTCCCGACACTGTGTTGCTGAAGTGGCGTAGGGCCAGATGTATGGCTCTGAGCTCCAACCAGTTTATGTTGTGCTTCAGGTCTGACCGGGACCACCGGCCCTGAACCAACTGAGATCGTAGGTGCGCTCCCTAGCCAAACAAACTGGTGTCCGTAGTCAGGGTGAGCCGGGCTGGCTCCTTAAACAATGAGCCTCTGGCTATTGCTGGAGAGGCCCACCACTGAAGGGATCTTAGGGTTTGAAATGGAACCCTTACCCTCTGGTTGGAGGAGCTGGTGCCCAGCCTCTGAAATGGGAGCAAAAACCATTGCAGGTTTCTGGAGAGTAGTCTGGCCCATGGCACTATCGCCATGCAGGGCACCATTTTTCCTAACAATTGGGAAAGAATGGCCAGTGTAACTACACGCTCCCTTTGGACCCGACGGACCAGGGTTCGGATACTGTCCTGGCACTCCCGCGATAGATAGACCTTGCAGAGTCTTGTGTCTATGATCGCGCCTAGGTGAAGGAGGCGAGTTGAGGGAACTGCCTGGCTCTTTTGGAAATTCACCGAGAACCCGTGGTCTTGGAGAGTCCTGATGGACAAGGCCAGGTCCGACTGTGCCACCTGAATCGAGGGGGACTGGATGAGGATGTCGTCCAGGTAACATTGGATACATACCGGGACTAGCCTCAGATGAGCGACCAGTGCTGCCAAGATCTTTGTAAATACTCTTGGAGCTGACGAGAGACTGAATGGTAGGACTCTGTATTGATAATGGTGGTTTGTGAACAGAACCTGAGGAACATCTGATGGCCGGGAAGGATGGGGATACGTAGATATGCTTCCGTGAGGTCGATAGACGTCAGGAAGTCGTCCCTTCTGATGCTGGCCATAATAGACTGGAGCGTTTGCATTTTGAATTTTTTGTAGGCAAGATGAGAGTTCAATCCCTTTAGATCAAATATTGCCCTCCATTCTCCCGAGGCCTTTGGAACGACGAAGAGGATGGAGTAGAACCCCCTTCCCCATTGTCCAGCTGGTACTGTTCTATGGCCCTTATCTCCAATAGGTGTTGAAAGGCCTTGTTCATGAGGCTCGTCTTGACCAGATATTTTGATCTTGAACAAGAAATGAAACATTCTGGAGGATGGGATACAAATTCCAGGGACAGGCCGTACCTGATGGTGTTGAGCACCAAGGTGTCTGTGGTGGTGGCCTCCCATTTGTGAACAAAGAGAGTTAATCTGCCACCTATGGGGGAGGCCTCCCTGAAGTCACTTGGTTCTTCTGAAGGGACGGCCTCCCGTGCCCCGAAAGGGCAGCTTGGCCTGGAATTGCTGTCTGGACTTGGCAGTAGAACGTTCAGATTGGCGATCAGCTCTGGGAGGGAAGGAGCGGGGAGGCTGAGCCAACTCCGATCCTGACCCTGATCGAAAAGGCTGCCTGTGGGTATACGGGTTAGGCCGTCTGTCTGCCCGTCTGGTAAGGTGGGACATCACCTTACATTTGTCTTTGTTCTCCACTAAGTATGGATTGAGGGCCTCTCCGAATAGGTGACCACCATGGTAAGGAGCAGCAGCTAAACGCCACTTTGATTTTGCATCTGCCCACCATTGTTTGAGCCACAGAAGCCTGTGGGCTGTAACGTTTGAGGCTATGGCTCTGGATGAAAATCTGGCGGCGTGTAGGGACGAGTCCGCCATGTACTCCAATGCAGCTACTAACTTACCCAAGTTCTGGTGTGCGCGTACCTCCTCCGGAGGAATAAATGGCCTGAAGCTCGCGAAGCCAGATAAGAGAAGTTCTGGCGAAAAAGGAGGTGGATGTAGCCGCTCTTACCTGCGGAAAGAGAGCTCAGATTTTCTGTCCTCCACCAGTTTCAAGGTTTCAGCCAAGTTCCCTGACAACGTGGAAGAGGAAAAGAGTGGCGTTAGAGGTTCATCAATAACCGGGACCTCCAGCAGTTCAGACAAGGCGGGGGTAACATTGAATAGCCTCCTGTCTGTTCCCCCCGGTGTGGGGAGGGTGCCAGGTGTTCCCCATCGCTTTTGAATAGTATTAAGAAAGAAAGGACAGGGGATATGCCTTTGTGTAACAATAGGCTCGGAGAACAGTGGATTTGTGTCTTGGCTGGTGGATGGACCCGGTTGAGGCTCCTGATCAGGACCAATCTTGGCAGAGGTACTTGCCTTGTAGAGCAGCGATTTGAATAACGCTGGGTCAAATAGGCCTACAAAGGGGGGAGGGTCTGGAGAAGATTCCTCATCCTCCGATAACTGTATTGCCCTTGGCCCGTACTCTTCGGAGCATGACTCTCTGTCTTGAGAGGATCGGTCGGAAGAAAAAGAAACCCGGATATTCTGGGGCTCCCACCTGGGAGTAAGATGGAGTCATTGACACCACAGATTCAGGCCTGGGCCTCTGGTGGAATGAGGAGGCCATACCCTGGGCAAACGCCTGGGCAATTAGTGCCTGAAATTGTTCTGGCCATGCCCCTTGAGGTTCTATGGATCGAAATCCAGCTGCTGTGGGCATGAATGTAGCCTCTGGACCCAACTGAGCCCTGGGCGAGGGAGGGACCCATTGAGAGCATGGTCCCTGGCTGAGGGGAACCATCTCCTCCTGTCCGGCCTCCCTTTCCGGAGACCAGGCCCGTTGTACCATTGAACTGGAGGGGGCGAGTTGTGGCCTAAAAACTGAATCCTCAGCTGGAACCGGGGAGGAGTGGCCCGTTCCACTCGTGCTCAATTTCTAAGCTTTGGAAAACTGCTTTTCCAAGGTCTGGTGCCTCCTGCTGGCCTCCTTCTCAGCCGCCTTAAAGGGCCTCTTGCCCGAAATGGCTTTGGCCTTGGCCTTGAGTTTTCCCGCAGCCTCCAACTTAGAGGACTTGTGCTTTCTTTGTCCAGAAGTTGAGGGTATTGAGTGTCCTTATATGTATGAGGCCTGATCTCAATAGGCTGTGAGTACTGCACAGCCTGAGGGCTGTTAACACAGAAAAAAGGCCTCAGATCCCCATTCCCTATGTATTTATTTATTTATTTATTTATTTATTTATTTATTTATTTAAATTTGTATGCCGCCCTATCTCCCTTACGGGACTCAGGGTGGTGAACAGGTGATAATAAAAATCACAATAAATATACTCAAATTTCTATTCTAAAATCAGATTAAATAAAGGCCTGCTCTAAAATACCCCATATAAAACCTTTACTAAAACA
>NW_015386427.1:825562-868624 GCF_001527695.2 Protobothrops mucrosquamatus
GTTTTCAGGGCTCGGCGAAAAAGGCGCAGGTCCGCAGTTGTACGTAGGTCGGGGGGTAGGTCATTCCAGAGGGCAGGAGCTGCCACAGAGAAGGCTCTCCCCCTGGGGGTCGCCAGCCGGCATTGACTGGCCGACGGCACCCTAAGGAGGCCCTCTCTGTGGGAGCGGACTGGTCGAAGGGAGGTATTTGGTAGGAGGCAGTCTTGCAAATACTTAGGTCCATTGCCATGGAGCGCTTTAAAGGTTGTTACTAACACCTTGAAGCGCACCCGGAAGGCCACAGGCAGCCAGTGCAGCTTGCGCAGGAGAGTGTTACATGGGAGTATCTAGAGGCCCCCAAAATCCCCCGCGCAGCCGCATTCTGAACTAGCTGGAGCCTCCAGGTGCACCTCAAGGGGAGCCCCATGTAGAGAGCGTTGCAATAGACCAGGCAGGAAACAACAAGGGCTTGAGTGACCGTGCGTAGAGCGTCACGATCCAGAAAGGGGCGCAACTGGCGTATCAGGCGAGCCTGATGAAAAGCCCCCCTGGCCACGACTGTGATATGATCGTCTAAAGACAGCCGAGTGTCCAGGAGGACGCCCAAGTTGCGGGCCCTCTCCGCGGGGGCTAATGACTCGCCCCCGATAGCCAGGGATGGAGCCAACTGGCTATGTCGTGACACCGGAAACCACAGCCACTCAGTAGGTGATGGGATGAGTCCTGTGGAAAGACAGTCACAGGAGAAGAGATAAAAGGACCCTCCCCTCCTCTTGTTGTGGGGTCTATGCCCTTGGGCGACCCTATGACAAGCTCCTGTCTAAATTGGGATTTGATCCGGACCATTTCTCTCCCTGCGGATTCCAATCAACATTCGCGATGCCCAAAATGGCGGCCGCTATATAAATCACCTGGGGAGAGGGAGTGCCGATCAGGGGAGCCAGGCAGTAACAGGAGTCCCCTTAAGCCAGTTAGCTCCTGATGAGGGCAGCAATTTGGTCCGCTGGGTGTTCAAAACAGTAATTGAGCCAATAGAAATATTTTCTGTGGAAACGGCTCCCCATGCGGCTTTTAAAATGGCGGCCGCGATGAGCGTGCCAAAGAACGGGGCAGTTGCCAGGGGCTTTTCTGAGCCCGCAGTTCAGTTGTCAGGCCGATGAACCGGCCACGCGCTGCGCTGGTCCCAGCGATTAGACTAAAGGGAGGATCTGAATTTAGCTTGTTTGCCTATTTAGGGGAGAATGGGAGAAGGGGAAAGAAAAGCGCTTTGCGATTTGTCGCAGCGCTGATCCCAGAACTGCAATGAGATAGAGGATCCACGAATGGGCAAGAACCATACAACCTGAAATAATACAAAATAAGCCTGAAAAACTGGAGCCAAAATCTTACGTCCTTCTGGGCATGAGACTAAGTTGTGACTGGGTGGTACTCTAGCACAGGAGGAGGCATGGCAAGTTTGACAGACTTAGTCTAATTGGGCAGGAAGACAGAGTAAACCCATTCGTGAATTCTCCATCTTCATGCTGGAGAATGCAAATATGCAACACATGGCTAAATTATTTGGATTGATTGTTCATATCTTAACAACTTCCATTACTCTCCCCAGCTAAAGTTGTATTTGTATTTCTGAGAACAACAAGATAAAATAAGAACCATGTCATAAACACTTATTTTCACTTATCCAGATGATGCTGAAATAAAGAAACAAACATGGAATATGGACAAAAGTTTCTAAAAAATTCAAAATCATGCGTACCATTCTTTCATTTTGAATGGTTTAATAATGATATTGCCCAATATGGATTTTGAAATATTTTCACTGCTATCTTATTATGAAGCAAATTCAGACAGCTTTGTGCTGTTTCTTACTCTTAGTACTATAGGAAAAGGCCACTTCAAACAATTATCTTCAAAAGTCAGTTCTCTTTATCAGTTTCACAGAGTTAAGGCAATAATTAAAGCAGGCAGAATTAGTTGCTAAGCAATCAGTTAGCATCTAATGCAGAAAAAAAGAACATGTCTTCTCTGACACAACAACCTGACATATTGAATTAAGCAGCATCCAACCTTCTTATGCCATCATAGCAAAGTTCTATTGACAAGAGAAGCAAAGGATTTCTATTGGGCTTCTATTTATTCTGTTTAGTTTTCAAAGAAAAACCAGCACAACCTGTCTGCCTTCCATTTATCATACCGTGTAAATTTTGCCTTGGATAACACCATGCTTGTTAGTTTCACCTTCTTAGATAGTTCACAAAGAGCCACAGATAAAATTCAACTTGTAGTGCTGCTCCCACCCACCATCACTTATAGCTTGACTGGTGGCTTAAGTGCAACAGCCAGCATGGAAATTCCTCCTTGGCCTGAGGGAACTGTCATAGAGGAATTTACTTTTATATCTTTTGATCATACAAAGCCACTATCTATAAGCTGACTGAGTTGCATCAATCAATTACTGCATTCTATACAATCAACATCCCTGAGAAATGCCTTTATCCTTTGGTATCTCTTTATAGCAAACAGTGAATCTGTCAATCTCCTCACAACTTGCATGTGTAGAAGGCTACACACAATGTTTTTCTCATTATGAAGTTACAAGGATCAGATCATCCCATCTGAATGTTGATCTTAGCATATCCTTTGGGATGATAGATTTATATACCAGTCTGTCATCCAATGTATGCTTATATTTTTACAGGAAAGTTTGATAATTAATTCTAAACTGAAGGAATTATTGGCTATAAATGCTCTATATACTATATGTAAACTGATTATATTTTTAATATCTATTTCTTAGGAATTTCCATCCCCTCTATTCCTTCTCTATTAAAATCAAGTCAAAAATGTACATTCAATTGCATATGGCTTTAGTGCTTTCCTTAATATATACATTTTCCCTCAAAATTTATGCTACTTCTTCCTCAACTAAGTCTTCCATTAATTGACACTGCTATTGTTTAGTCAAGGATAGCCAATTTTCTTGAGCGTCCCTTCCTTTAGCAATTGTGAAAAAGATAAACTGTCAGCAAAACAAATCAAGAAGGACTATTCTTGGCAGAGTCTATTTCTCAAGCAACAGTGATGTAATTAAAACATCCCATTACTATAGCTATGTACTTATTTGATAGATCTGTATCTTGGTTTCAAAAAACCCGATCCTCATTTCTCCTTGACTGAAGTAGTAATAAAAAACACCAATATCAGTATTACTTTTAAGAGCTCTTCTATTTATTTTAATCCAGTTGCTCATCACAGCACTGCCAATTTGGATTTTCAAGCAGAAATGTTTATTCTTTATATACAATGCAACTCCTCCTGTCTTTCTACTGCTCCTCTTTCTTTTGAATAAATGGTATCCTTCAGTTGCTGTTTTAATCCTGAGTGTCACTCTACTAGATGTATGCTAGCACCTAGATCATCTTTGCCCTTCTAAACAAAAAATCCAAAGCTCATCTTGTTGATATCCAGAATCTGAGCATTAATATATAGTGAAAGGAACATGTGCACTATATCAGTTATGTTTTTATGCATTTATTTCTTATTGAGTGGCTTAAGTGCCCCATTTTTCACTCTAAATATGTTGTGCAAGCTCATTGAACTGAGCTCATGTGGACAAACCTGGATATTTGGACAATCTGCTTGTAGTCCATGTCTGTGTATTTGACTCAATTGTCTAGCCAGGGCTGATGGAACTTCATTATCCTTAAGAAGCCATCACACAGTTGAGAGCTTTTTTCCATTTAACAATATAGATCCAACTACCACCAGAATATAACTAATACCGTAATTACTGTTATAAATGTTATAGGCCATTCAGGTTACATAGGCTCTATATTTTAATTATTGAGTAATCTTAAATTGAATTATAGTGTGCTACTGTATTAATTTCCTAATATTACATTTTATTATATTATGGTGTGCCTAGTTACAGGCTTATAAAAATACTTTCAGTACTAGACAAAATCAAGCATGGAGACCCTTGGAGATTTTATGAACATGGAAGTTTTGAGGCAGTAGTACAGTAGTACAGAAGTAATTTTTGAGGTAAATACTGGATGTCTGGATAGATTTGGGTTTTTTATAATTTTTGAAGGCTTCTTCCATTCTAGATTTCCTGGAGATACTCCATCCAAGTATAAACTAGACCCAAACCTGTATAGTTTCAGAGTCAATCATCCGAGTTAACCAACAGTTAACCAAATTGTCCAAAGACAGAAATCATTAAAACAATATGAATAACCACAAAATTGTAAGCCTTCAAATCTGGTAAATGCTCAGAATGTGATTGTTGTGACAAGTAAACTGGGGGACTGGGATTAGGTGTTTTATTATAGGTTGGGAAGGTTTATATCCTGCCCTTCCTCCAGGAGATCAAAAGGGAGTGTACATACAGGTAATGTTCGACTTACAAACATTCATTTAATAACTATTCAAAGTTATAATAGCACCGAAATAAGTGACTTCTGTTTTTCACACTTATGACTATTGCAATAACACCCTGGTCATGTGATCAAAAATTCAGATGCTTGGCAACTGTTATGTATTAATAACAGCTGCAGTGATCTTCTGACAAGCAAAGTTGATGGATAAGCCAGATTCACTTAACAACCATGTTACTAACTTAACAACTGCAGTGATTCACTTAGCAAACATCGTAAAATGGGGTAAAATTCACAACTGTCTTGCTTAACAATGAAAATTTTGGGCTCAGTTGGCATCACAAATCAAGTACTACCTGTACTAATATTTTTTCATGTTTCCCAAATGCACTTGTGAGATAGATCAGGCTGATAAACAGCAGCAGTCCCAAAGTCATTAAATCCCATGAATAAGAATCAACTGGAATCTGGATTCCTCCAGACCTAATTTAGCCCTATTAACTTGCTCTCCTTAGGATCAACTGTTATAGCACATTGATATCTCTCTTCAGAATCATAACATTTTAAAAGATTGTTGTTATCTTATGCAAATACCCTGATGATGTCAGGCTATAAGTAAGCATGGATGGCATTTGCCTGATTAAAACATTTTATTTTGATCCCCTTATGCTTTATTATAAATGCCACTGACTGTACTATGACTCAGAACACACAGTAAATAGCCTGATGCACATCCCAGAGCTCTTTAATACGTACCATTAAAAACAGAATAAAAAATAAAAATCCATTTTTTCCACCAGAAAATGAAATGTTCAATAAAGTTGAGCCTCCAATAAGTCTACAGCAGACATGTCAAACTCGCGACGTCACGTGACATCGCGCAACGTATCAGGACAGTTTTGCCATTGCCGGCAATGGGGTGGGCGCAGCTTCCACGTGACGCGTCTGGCCCGCAGGCCGGCACTTTGACACCCCTGGTCTACAGTTATAAAAAAATAAAACCAATACCTGATGTTAAGCAGAATAAGGGAGGTTGAAAATTCACAATCCATTCTAAAGCAAAATAATCATTTTTAAACTGTACTATACTTTTTTAAGCTGTACTATATATCAGTGTACTGTACTTCAAATAAGTAGATCTTCTGTGCATATGGTTTCATTCTTATCTGTAATAAAGAAACTATTATAGCCCTGCCACATCTGCAAGATTTTAGCCAATTAACTAGTTCCTGAATATAGAATTATGTGTCTAGAGAGTCAACATATATTGTTGTGTATGGCATGAGGGCTGACAAAAGTCTTGCTTCAAATTTTAGCTATTTTCCAACCAAAGAGAGGGTTCCTTTTCATTTAGTGATTTCCCCATAACCTTATTGCCATTCAAGATACACTCAGGTTCAGCTGCCTTTAAATGGGTAGTATATAAGTGTGTTTGTGTGTGAGTGTGTGTTCATTTATATCTTCACTTTTTTATCTATTTCACTTTCAAACTAATAGAAAAGAAATTGTGTTTGAGGGAAAATAATCAACTGAGAAGAAAACGTTACTGTATTCTTATGATGGTGTGTGGGCTTCTTGCATTTAAGTATATCAGAGCCTTGTCTTTTTATAATACAACCATTGCTCTCTAGCAGTTGCTAACATCTTATGTTTCCCACATTCCAATAAAAAGCCCAAAGGATAAGGATAACATCATCCAGGAATTACCAAGGAAAGGTCAACGAGGTAATGTGCTCCCAAGGCTGGGATCCCCAAAATATGCAGGCCACTACATTTCGAATTAACTGAATTTTTTGAATATTCTTTAAGGGCAGCCCCAAATAAAGCAAATTATAGTAGTCTAGACCAGGCTTTTCAACCTGTGGTATTCGTACCACTGGTGATACTTCGGCACTTGGCAGGTGGTACGCATACCATGGGTTGAAAAACACTGCAAAAAACAGTGTTAAAAAAAGTGTAAAAGTAGATGAGGTGAAGCGGTGGCAGTGCCAGAAGGCCTGGGAGAGAGTAAGTTGGAGCTGCAGTGTTGCTGGGGCTCTGCTGAGAGCCCAGGATCAGCGTGCATGGCTACAGCTGATCAGCGCTTCCAGCGGTCTGGGAGGGTGGCTGGCAGCCACACATAGTCTTCAGGCAGACAGTCAGCTGGAGAGCAGTGTTGCTGGGTCTCTGCTGAGAGCCCAGGATTCGCATGTGTGGCTACAGCTGATCGGCACTTCCAGTGCACCCAGAAGAGAAAAGGAGGAAGGGGGAGAGAGGAGGAGATATAGAAGGAGGAGGGGAAAAGAAGAGAGGACATAAAAGGTGGAGTAAAACTTGTACTTTTTTTCCCTTTTTTACGGTTTGTAACATTTTATGAGATTATAGAATAAAATACAAAAATACAAAAGCAAATAATAGGACACAGTGGGGAGGAAAAGCGGAAAGAAAAGTGAGGGGGAGAAGGGAAAAAGAAAAAGGCATTGACTTCCAACTTCCTCTGTTGCAGTAGAATGAAGCATTAACATTAAACCTCAACTTTTTACTTTTTCTTAATACCGTGTTTCCCCAAAAATAAGACCTATCCTGAAAATAAGACCTACCCTTTTGGAGATGGGCCTAATATAAGCCCTACCTCAAACATAAGTCCTACTTAAGACCCTGCCCACTCCGTCCCACCTTGCTGCCACAATGGGGCAGGAGAGCGCATGTCATGGTGCTGCTGCCACAACAAGGCAAGGCAGGTGGGGGAGGGGGTGGAGCTTCATGGCCCCGTCAGCCAGGCCATTCCTTGCTCGGCGACCTTCCCTTTCACTCCCCTCCCGAGCTAGACTGCCATGCTACTGAAGATGGGCAAGGTAGACCTGGTCCCCCTTTGCCGTTTCGGAGCCGGGGCAATGATGGTGAAAGGCTCCACTGCCGTTGTGTGCCTCTGCAGGGGCTTTCTTTGCGCTTTGCCCCACAGATCACCTGCCTGGCAGCAGTTGCCGCCTCCTTCTCCTCCGATTCTACTGTGGCTTGCGCTGTGACCGGGCGGCGTAAGCCTCCCCAGCCAGCCCTACATCACCTCCACTGGAGAGAACGGAGAACAGGGAGGGGAGCAGCTCCACACAGTGATGCAGAGCAGAGCACTTGCTTGTCGCCCTGCATCATCCCACGTCTCCCTTCTCCGTTCTGGAAATGGCAGCCCCGTTTTCTGCCTCCCTGAGCTGCTATAGAGTTTGGCACACCACCGCCCAGCTCCTCTCTCTTACCGAAAGCATTTCTTCACTAACCTGCTTTCCAGCTCTGACGCTTTTCTCTCCTGCTGCAGGGAAACGAAGTTTGTGGGACTAAAAAAAGTTCTAACTTCTCGCAAAAAAAAAAAAGATCTCGCAAAGTTGGAAGGTCTGACTGAACTTTTGGAGCAGGGCATAATTCCCTCTGGCCATGGCTTCTACCTGCTATCCAAAAGGAGCCATAAATTCAGAAGGATCGCCATGCTGCGAACCTGCTGACTGATGGGTAGTACATGTTCATAAGGAGGTGCCCAAGAACTCCAATGTATCAGCAACTCTGAATCATCAGGATTCAACTTCAGTCTGCTCTCTCTTCCCAACAGACCCTGCAAGCTCCAGGCATCAAGAAAGGGAATTGATAGATCCTGGCAATATAAAATTGGATATTATCAACATATTGATGACCCCACATCCCAAACCATCTAAAGACCTCTCCCAGTGGCTTCATTTAGATGAGAGACAAAACTGATGTCTGCAGTACCCACAGGTCAGTGACCATCATGTCAATTTATCCTCTCTCATCAACATATATTAGAACTATCCTCTAAAAAGAGGTATAACCACTGCAAAATAAAACTTCCAACCCCCAATCTTCACCAGTGATCCAAAAGAACACAGGCTGATGGTATCAAAAGATATCAAGAAATTTAATTAATCAGAAGGGCCATGATTTCCTATCCATGATGCAGGTCGTCCAGGAGAAAAACCAGTGCTGCCTCTATTCCCAAACTAGGCCTGAATTCTGACTGAAAAGAGACCAGATAATTCACTTTTCTAGGTTGCTGTGAAGTTAGTCTGCCACTGCATTTCAACAACTTCCCTGAAAGAGAAAGGCTGGAGACCGCTTGATATTTGTCTAACACTACTGCATTCAAGGACGGATTCTTCACAAGAGATACACCAAAGCTTCTTTCAGGGCTGTTGGCAGCTCTTCCCCATGCAATATGATATTGACAATCCCAGGCTACTTACTACTAACTGCATTTAGACTGGGGATGATCTGACCATTACAACAGGATGATGGAAATGTCCTCTGTTGTGTCCTGGGCCTGTTGAGGAAACTCAGCAGGCCCAGAAAGGTTGCAAATGGTCCCGGGGATTGCAAAAGCTGCCCGGGACCAGACTGAGTGGCACCAGCCTTGCGCGCATGCGCAAGGCGCGAAAACGCTGCATTCCTATTGGTTAGCACTAGCTGGGTTCCTCACCCTATAAAAGGCCTGCGAGCCTTTTGCTCTTTGCTTGGAGTTGGAGAAGGAGAATAAAGAGCTATTGTTTACACAATGCGTCATCAATTGCTTGCGAACGGCAAACACAACACTGGCGACGAAGGTGGGATCCTTTGCAAGCTTAAGAAATGAAGAAGGACTTACCCAGGTAGTGCTGACGAGGGAAGACGGCGTCTGCATTAGCGACCCATTCTGCCAGTACAGCGTCGCTGGGGAGTGAGCTCGGCTACAGGACCCTTTCCCAAACATCAGCTTGTAGAGGAAGCGATTGGTGAAGATCGTAAACTACGATGTCAAAGATTGGCCGCTTAACTGATTTCGATGTCTCCCACCCAGAGAGATGGAACTCCTACGTAGCACGGGTGGAGAATTACTTTAGAATAAATCAGATAAGAGAAAACAGCCTGAAGGCAGCAACTCTTCTGTGTGCCTGTGGACAAGAAGCTTTTGACATCGCAGAAAACCTGGTGGCCCCTGCACCTCTCGAGTCAGTAACATATGCTGATCTGAAAAAGATGCTGAAGGAACATTTCCAGCTGAAGTTATCCGTCATTGCTTGGAGGCACGCATTCGAGCAGAGAGACCAGAGGCCGGGTGAATCTGCTGCGGACTTTATTGCTGCCTTAAGGCAAGCGACCAGGCCTTGTGAGTTCAAGGATCTGGAAGAGAGGCTGCGAGATCGCTTCGTTTGCGGCTTGAGACTTACAACAGAAGATCTTTGCAAAAGAAGATGTTGCCTTCCAAGATGCCTTACGAGAGGTGGCAGCTGAGGAAGCAGCTGGCGGGGCTGTGAAGGCATTGCGGGTCACCAGGAACCCTCCGGACACAGCAACCGTCCATCAAGAGGACGCTCGAGAAGGGTCAGAAGCAGATCCTGAAGAGGAGGTGGACAGACTTCACCAGCCAGCTGAGAGGAGGCAGAAGGGACGTCCAGACAAGGCCCCAGCAGCTCTTCAATGCTTCGGGTGCGGAGGACGCCACAAGCGAGCTGATTGCAGGTTCCGCTCAGCCATTTGCCGGGCGTGTGGCAGGCAAGGCCACATTGCATCCGTCTGGTTGGGTCGCCAGAAGGTCCAACCTCGGGAAGAATTGCTTCAGAAAGGTACCAGGGTCCCCAGCCAACACAGGGTGGGTTTCTGCGCATCGCGCAGGAGCATTCTAATAATAGGGACACACAAGCCCCTTAAGAAGAAACTTTCCATTAACGTAAGGTTGCAAGGGGTTCCCTTACCAATGGAGTTGGACACTGAGTCCGCTCTCTCCATTATTTCAATTAACACATTCAAAAGGATTTGTAGTAGTAGCGGCCTTCGAGCTAAACTCAGGCCATCAAATACTTACAGATTTTCAGAATTCTGTGGTGTGTGTTAAGGGGGAGGCCACCCTTAATGTGCAGCATAAGGATTTTGAAGGTCTCCTAGATGTGGTGGTAGTTGGGGGTGATCGTACAAGTTTTATTGGACTCGATTGGTTCGAGGCTCTGGGAATCCAGGTAACTGGGCTGCACCATTTGCAAACGGCAAGCCTTGCAGAGGTCTGCAAGGAGTTTGCAGATGTGTTTAGTTCAGAGCTAGGATCCTACAAGGGGCCTCCCATCGCACTACAGTTGGACCCCACTGTCACGCCCATCAGGGTTAAGCCTAGAAGGGTACCTTTTGCCCTCAAAGGTAAAATAGATGCTGAGCTGGACAAATTGCTCCAGCAGGGCATCTTAGAACCTGTGGATTCTAGTCCATGGGAAACCCCCCATAGTAACGCCTCTAAAGGCTAATGGGGAAATACGTATATGTGCTGATTACAAATGTACACTGAACAAGGCATTGCAACAGCACGCTTATCCAGTTCCTGTTGTAAGCCACATTCTAGCGTCCCTCAAGGGGGGGGTGCATCTTTCCGAAACTTGACCTGGCACAGGCCTATCAACAGCTACCTGTTGATGAGGCAGCTGCAGAGGCCCAGACTATTGTAATTGCAATTTGGGGTGAATGTAGCCTCTGGCATATTCCAAAGTGTAATGGAGAGCACACTTCGAGGTATTCCTGGGGTCTGTCCCTATTTTGATGACGTCCTCATTGCTGGGGAGTCATCTCAAAATCTAGCAGAGAGATTAAGGGCTGTCTTGCTTCGTTTTCGCAAAGCAGGCCTTAAGTTAAAGCAGGATAAATGTAAGATAGGAGTCACTTCAACTGACTTCTTGGGTTTCAGGATTGATGCCCAAGGCATTCACCCTGCAGAAGACAAATTGCAAGCTATTCAGCAGGCCACAAGTCCAAAGTCCAAGAGTGAGTTACAAGCCTTCTTGGGACTTTTGAATTTTTACCATGCATTTCTCCCACATAAGGCTGCTGTGGCAGAGCCGTTACATAGGCTCTTAGACAAGCAGGCTCCATGGCAGTGGACTAAAGTCCATGACAGAAGTTTCAATAAGGTTAAGGCCTTGCTCACTTCCAATGCTGTTTTAGCGCATTTCAATGAGCAACTGCCTGTTTGCATCGCATGCGATGCATCTCCTTATGGAGTGGGAGCAGTACTTAGTCATCTGAAGGCTGATGGGACACAGGTCCCTGTGGCCTATTATTCAAGGACTCTGTCATCTGCAGAGCGGAATTACACTCAGATTGACAGAGAGGCCTTGGCAATAGTGGCGGGCATTAAGAAATTCCATGATTTCTTATATGGCCGCCACTTCACAGTTTATACAGATCAGAAGCCTCTGCTGGGGTTGTTTACAACCAACAAACAGACACCTCATATCATTTCTCCTCGTATGCTGAGATGGTCCATCTTCCTGTCAGCATATGACTATACTCTAGTTCACAAACCTGGTAAAGAGATGGGCCATGCAGATGGCCTAAGCAGACTACCACTGACACAGGTAGAGCCAGACCCCGCTCCTGCCATTAATATTCTTTCAATTCAAGAGTTGCCTGAATCTCCCCTCAATGCTAGGGACGTGGCTGCAAAGACTGCCACTGATCACACGCTTGCACGCGTGCTGACCTGGTTATTGTCAGGATGGCCTGACACGTGTCCAGATGCGATATTTCAAAGTTTCTGGCAAAGGAGAAATGCACTGTCTACCTTTAATGGGTGCCTACTATGGGGGAGTAGAGTAGTTATTCCTGCCTCACTGAGGTCTAGGATCTTGTCCTCACTGCATGAGGGTCACCCAGGAATTGTGCGCATGAAAGCACTTGCGCGCAGCCATCTTTGGTGGCCTGGGCTTGACAAAGCTATCGAAGCTCAGGTGCACGGGTGCCAAGTGTGCCAACAATCATGGCCTGAAATGCCTCAGGTCCCAGTACACAGGTGGGAGGAGACGCACACCCCTTGTCACGGGTACATTTAGATTATGCTGGGCCCTTTCAGAGGCAATTCTTCCTTATCCTTGTGGATAGCCACCCCAAGTGGCTAGAGGTTGTACCTGTCTCCTCCACTACTACTGCCAGGACCATCCAGGTTTAAGAGGAATCTTTGCAACCCATGGCCTTCCAGATGTGCTTGTATCTGACAATGGTCCTCAATTTACATCTTCTGAGTTCCAGGCTTTTCTTCAGGCCAACCTGATCTGGCATGCAACGTCTGCTCCCTTTCACCCTTCCACCAACGGGCAAGCGGAGAGAATGGTGCGCACCACCAAAGACGCACTCAAAAGACTAACATACGGCAGCTGGCATCACAGGTTAGATTTCCTTCTTACACATCGCACCACACCATGCACTGCCACCGGTAAGAGCCCAGCTGAACTGCGCTGGGGTCGCCGTCTTATTACTAAGTTGGATAGACTGCACCCTGACCGGGTGGCTTCACAGATGTCACAGCCGCAGGCACCTAGGAGACTTCAGGTGAGCGATCTGGTCTGGACTAGAAACTATGGTCCTGGACACCTCTGGGTTCCTGCTGTCATCTGTAAGATCTCTGGACCTCTATCATACGAAGTGACCCTGGGAGATGGTCACGTCCTGAGGCTTCACATCGATCAACTGCGCTGGCGGTTGTCCCATGGTGCTTCCACCCCTGCCTCTGCTCTCGGGGAGAGGGGGCCCAGGAGCCAGATCGCACTTCAGGTCAACATTCTGAGACCCTGCCCCATTGCTCCTGGGAAGTACCGCAGGACACTAGGGATTTCCCAGGGGTGGAGCACGGGCATCCTCATGGTTCAGCTATTGCGCCGAATTGGGAGTTTTGTGTATCCGCAAGAGCTCCAAACAGGAATTCACCTAAGGGGGAGTTTGCCATAGAGGCGGCTCCTGACTCTGGCACTTCAGCCACTGGGGAATGGAACGATTGGGGCACTCCTGCAACGCAGGTCACGTCCGAGACTGGTCGCAGGCTCGAGGAATTTAGTTCCCTGGAGCCATCTAGGGTAGTTGGGGAATCCTCAGCCAATTCAGAAAGTTGGGGAATTCCAGCTGCTCTACAGGAGCCCGGAAAGAGCTCTGGCAAATTCGCCAGTACGCCTCACCAGAGGTCACCTGCAAAATGTGTGCATAAAAGTCCTGGTCTAGTGAGCCCATCAGACAGGCCAGTAGGCCAGGCGCCCTTAAGTACAAGTCCTGGTCTGCCTAGCCGAGCAGGTGAGCTGACAAGCCAGGCCCCCTCCCTAACCTTGCATAGGTCACAAAGGGCTAAGGCCCCTCCTAAGCATCTAGGCAATTATGTGAGGTTCCTGTCAACACAAGGGACTTACAAGTCTAGGTCATGGAGGTGAACCTTACGTTGGGAAAATAGATAGACACGCGAAGCCACATTAGAGAGTGGTTGGTTAGCCAACCCTATTAGTTATAGAAGGGTGTAGTGTGGAGTGGAATATTATTTTTCTTTTATTTTAGTGTTATTGTAGAGAAATTGGAATTGTGTGTGTGTTCTATCTAGGGGGGAGGGGTGTTGTGTCCTGGGCCTGTTGAGGAAACTCAGCAGGCCCAGAAAGGTTGCAAATAGTCCCGGAGATTGCAAAAGCTGCCCGGGACCAGACTGAGCGGCGCCACCCTTGCGCACATGCGCAAGGCGCGAAAACGCTGCATTCCTATTGGTTAGCGCTAGCTGGGTTCCTCACCCTATAAAAGGCCTGCGAGCCTTTTGCTCTTTGCTTGGAGTTGGAGAAGGAGAATAAAGAGCTATTGTTTACACAATGCGTCTTCGTCAATTGCTTGCGAATGGCAAACACAACATCCTCCATCTCCAGAACATTCAACAACTTCTTGGAGACAAAACAACGTCCAAAATATAACCACCTGCACTGGATCTGAGATAACTGTGACAAGCCTATAGTGGTCATGGAGAATATGAACTCCTAGAATAGGCTTAGCAATCCAGAAGTGGCTATGTCCAATAAATTGGAGGTTTCTTTCCCTGGGATGACTTACCTAGCACTCCCTGCCATATCTCCCCTGGCCAAATACTCCAGAGATGAAACTTTCAGCCCCACTTTCTGGGAGCAGCTAACTCTCTTTATGCCCCAAACCTCCATCCCAACCAAAAGAATCCCCCCCCTCCAGACTAGACAGCTCCTTGCAACAGGAAGCACACTGAAGCTGGCTTCAGTTCACATTGTTAAGCTCCTATGGTGTTTGGATGCAAGCCATTTTCCCATTGAAAAGAGATCAAGCCTCATCAATCTTCTTCAGAAATCATAAGTAAGCCAGGATTGAAACTGGCAACATTCTGTTTATTTTCTGCTCAAGAGAAGGGAAACTAAGTTCATGCAACTCATTCTTTAAATATTTCTTTCACTTCACTTTTGTGTAGAGAAAGCAAGATAATTTTAGTGATTGAGGGATCTATGGCAGCTCACAGCAGGGTAGTAAATATCACTCCTTGCTCTCAGTATTTACATTTCTAAACAGTCAGAAAGAGCAAAAGACATTCCTGACTCATTTTCACACTGCACACTGAGGGTCATCAGTCACCAAAGTTGAGTAGCTTGGACATTGGGCTACTCAATGTTAGGTGTTCTAAGTTTTTGGTACATATTAAACAATTCATAACAAATTCAGAGATGAATTTCGTAATATTTATAAGGATGTAGCTGCTGTTGTGGAGAAAAATGTGGGATTTTATTCTGGTTCAAAATTTAATGTAAATTAATTTAGGAATGTTTATACTGAAAACATGTTTGGGATATTATAAGTAAACAAAAGCTTCAGTGCAGTTCTAAAATAAACATTGCATTATATATATATATACAGAATATATATAAAAGTACCTGGGAAGTCAGTAGTTCTATTTAAAAATGTTATTGAAAAATAAAATAAAGGAGTCCAGCCCAAGAGTGAAATATTTCTGTCACAACTAGGATAGTCTATATTTACATATTAAAAATAATTTTAATCTGAATATTTTTCAATAAATACTAAATACTAAGCAGTATTCATTACAGAGAGTTCCCATCCAAAATCTTAAGGAAATTAATTAGGCTTGCCTTGAGCAAGTTCTAGTAAACAAAACACAATGAAATGCATGAAAACACAAAAATAGGAAATGCTTCCTTACTGAGATTAGTTTCTTTTCTAATGCATATAAAATCACACAATACTTAAAATCTGAACTTCGAACTTTGTATCTTTTTTCTCCCCTTATACTAAATTTATAAATCAAACAGAATGTAGGCTGTGCTATAAAGATGAGTTTGTTCTTTAGAAAAGTACATTTCTGAATATTTTATTTTTTAAAAAACTGCAGTGAAGCAACAGAGCATGCAGTCCTGGAAACGCCTATATTTCCTACCTACTTCTAGTAGAAACAGTCTTTTAATGTTTTGAATCCAGTGGTGAGCTTGGCAGGTAATTAACTGAACACTAATCTCAGAAACAAAAATACACTCACAGAGTCTCCTGCCCTTCTCTTGTTAAGTTATTCATTTCCTAAGAGAGGTTTGTTTTTTTTAAGGGGGTGGGGGGACTAATCCACAGGGAATCTTCATTGCTTTAGGCAACTTCAAGATCCTCACTTCCCAAACATGAAATAAATGCATCAAATATATTCCACCTAAAAATGGCAGTTATCCAGTTTTCTGAAGCTATTATTCATTGTTGCCCCAAGCAAAGAGCAATTCTAAACAGACAATAACTGTTTGTGTTTCTTGCTTTTCCAAAAGTGTAAGTGCCAACTTCCCATGGTGCATTCAATCTTTCACTTCAAAGCAAAAGTAAGCTTAACAGAACAAAGCAGGATTTAAACAAAAATGAAAGATGGAATTGGACTACCCATGGGATAAAATTAAAACTATTAAAAATACCTCAGTAGGATAGCTAGCTGTGGAATAGAAGGAATCACTGGATTTTTTTCTTAAACTCTTCAAGTTATTATTTACTTATTGCAATTATGTATAACTCACTTTCAGAATTAAAATCCTGTCAAAACAACTTACAAACAAAATAAAAAAAACATAAATACAAATTGTTGTTGCTTGCTCTCCTGCCTCTCTCTTCAGGAATGTATACGTGCAAAACCAAAAGTCCCTAGAAAATTCCAGAACATTGTCCTCTTCTTCCTGGCAACACTGATTGAGCTGTTCAGGAGTGTTTCAGTAGTTTTCAGGAAGTTCTCAGAACATAACATCTTGGGTATAAAATGTTTTGAAAAATACCCTGGACAATTGATGATGATAACCAAGAGAAAGTGAAATTATTTTCACTGCAAGCCTAAAAGTTAGGAATTTTCTAAACCTTAGAAAGAGATTCAAATAACTTCTTTCATTGCCCCTTCAATTTCTAACTTACAGGTGGGATGTGTTCCTTACCAACAAATTAACTAAATGCTGCATTGAGTCTGAGCAACTTGCTAGAGACTGTGAGCCTTAAAACTAGAAGGGAGGATATAATCTACTCATTTAATTTTATTTAAATTACATGCATGTAATAGTGCTATTAAAATTTTAATTTCACAGCAAGTTTTTGAAAGAATTTCAATACTCAAAACTTTTAGTCAGTTGGGGGTCTACTTGAACTCTTGAATAAAAGTGTGTTCAAATAAGTGGACAAAATCTATTTTAATATATTTTACTACAATAAAAACAGCCATGCAAATTGTAATCATAAATTCTTTTCATTCACACAAGGTGACTGCATTTCAGGAACCCTACTGAGATCATTTGGTTGGATGATTTTTCCCCCCTCTTTAATGTACTGTACATGCACAATATGCTTGGCTGTAATGGGAACTAGAAAGTCTACAAGTAGTCCTTGACTTACCGTATTACCACAGTTGGGACTAGAATTTCCATTGCTACAAGGTGATTCTTAAAGTAAGTCGTGTCTGATTTTACAACCTTTTTTGTCACTATTAAGTGAATCACTGCAGTTGTTAAATGAATAAAGCAATCATTAAGCATATCTGGCTCCCACATTGACTTTGCTCATCAGAAGCCAGCTGGCAAAGCCACATGACCTCAGGATCCTGCAACCATTGTAAATATATGCCAGTTGCCAAGTGCCAAATTTTGACCATATGATCCTAGGAATGCTGCAACAGTTTTAAGTGCAGGGACTGGTCATAAGTCGCCTTTTTTCAGTGCTGTGGGAACTTTGAATGATTGCTAAATGAATGGTTGTAAGTCAAGGACTACCTATATATAGGACTCCCATATTTTTTTTCTTTTACTAAATTCATTACTCTATTGCTTTTTATTAATAGATAATCCCAAAGAAGGATACAACAAGCTAAAAAACAAAATATCAATATGAACATGCAATATCATAGGTTAAAACCATTGTGAGTAGCTGGAAACAACAGAAGCAATAAGAGCCTATGCGATACGGTGGTTAAGAGATTAACAGCAGGGAAATCCATGTTGAAATTCCTTCACAGCCACAGAAACTTACTGAGTGGTCTTGGGTCAGCCATTGTCTTTTAATCTAATCTACCTGGCAGCATTGCCATATAAACTGCTTTAAACTCTCAGATAAAAGGCAGGAAACAATTTAGGAGGAGGAGGAGGAGGAAGAGGAACAGGAGTGTCTGCAGAAGAGTCATAAAAATCAAGATGAAGGCTACAATTATGTGATGAAAGCCCCAGCCCCTTTTCTTTACATGTTCTAGTAGATAGCTAAAGCATCTATACCTCTTGGATTTACTGCAAAATATTCATATTGATGTTCACAGGTTCAATTAAATTCCCCCAGGGGAAAGAAAAGACTGTATTTGGTTATATAGCACTATATGCATATAAATCAAGCAGAGGGAGAAAGGTGGATGCCTTGATTAAATTTCATCCTGATAGCTACATGTACAATATGCCTATATCAAAATAGCATAGAACATTACAACAGCTCCATCTTAAAAGGAAAAGTAATGTACTCCATTTATAGTTTACCTTTCAAAAATTTGCTTATCTCGGAGCTCTAACACTAACACTTTGGTGACATACTTTATCATCACAAATTAACTTGCTTCAAAAAAAGGTGTATGAGTTACCAAGCAACTGTTTCCAAGAGCTCCTGTAATTAAAATTAAAACCCCAAAATAATATTATCCAAACATTAGAGATTTAATGATTTTAATGAAAATGATCAGAAACATATTTTTAAAGCTAAATTATATCTGATCATTGTTGATCCAATTAGGTTAGTTAAAAAGAGAAGATACTGTATATGTCAGGAAATCTTTAGACACAGAATATTCATTATTCTATCTTACATGTAGGTATAGATGGCTCCTGATCCTAAAATAATATTTGCAACTCATTACTAAAACTGTGTCAACAGAGTTCAAAGTTCAATAAACAAAGTTTACTTATTTCCATTACAATTCACATTGAACTTTAAACACCAATATTACCCAAAATATGAATTTAAGTTGTAATATTATAACTGAACCATTGTTATAATAACTAGCTTGTTATAATAACCCCAAATGACATCACAAATGTATAATGAAATTAGTATGTTGTCTCTAGATGGGGAAAAATCTCATGAGACATGGTCATCACTTTCTAAGCAGAGATATAAAGATTTAAGAGGCCCCTGTGCCGGCATTATTAGGGCACATTTTGAATTTTAATAAATATGAATGAAATCATTGTTCCCCATTTTAAAATAAGAGAAACTGTTTTTGAAGCAATTCAGAACCAACAGGCATAGGGAAAGAAAAGTAAGAAAAAGGAATAAAATTTACGCCCAGCACCAATTCTCAGCATTGTCAGTTAAAGTTTCAAAAGGAAAGATACTGCATCCCCGAACCCCAAAATCTGTGGTAGTTTTCTTAGAGTTAAAAGTTATTAAAAATATTCTGAATGTATTTTACCATGTCCTTGTTTTATATATTTCCTTAGGAATTATAAATGATAATTGGCAATACCATTTGTGGGAATCTAAAAACTGGGCAGGTAGATTTTTTCAGACTTTCCAATATAAGAGTTCTCAGATTACAATTTGAAAAGGAACAGAATTATCTGTACTCTCAACAATATCTGCAAAGGTTTTAATCTTCTTTAGAGAGGCCTGACCATATTCTCAAAAAGCAAACTTCCAAGGAATAGCCATAAGGAAATCTTCCATTAGAAAAAAAAAGTTGACAATCTCTAGAGACTAATGTACAAATTTTATCAGCAACCATTTTTCCATCCTAACCAAAGTCTTTATACCCTAACCAAGTATTTTTCAACCTTCGCAATTTTAAGATGTATGGATTTCAACTCCATATATTAAAGTTCATACACCTCAAAGTTGCTAATACTGAGAAACACTGCTCTAAGGCAATAATTCTCAGTAATTGACAGTAATTCTGTATGAAACTGTTAAGGGACAAAATAAGAAAAAATCTTTAGAAGAAAAAACACTATTTCTTCACAAAAATATATTTCCCACTCAGCTTCACATGAATACTAGATAATACAGATATGAAAGAAATCTGTGTATCTTGCAAAATGTTGTTGGCAGTAATTCCATTAAAACATATCCTTGGCATGGCCTGACATTTAATTATTCTATTAACCTTGCTTTTAAATGTAATAAAGGCCAGTATTCATGTAGCAGCTTGTATTTCCAAGTTTATAGAGGACTGTCCAAATTTTATTTTAAGAAGGAGAAAACGTTTGACAGTGTTTTCTGCTTACAAAAAGAGGCAGAAAATCTTACTTCCAAATGTTTCTATTTATATTTCAATAATTGGCAGCGTTAGGGCAATGCACATCCAGTTTACTCTCGTTTTATTAGTTTTATTTCTACTAATGTTTCTGCTTTCAAACAACAGATAGCTGTAACTGTACAATTTAATCCAGACAATTTAATCCAGACAATTATTAAAACTGCTCTGCAGAACTGGTATCAAACCAGCATAATTATGAGGAAAATGGAATCACTGAAAGCTTAAAAGCATAACACCCTATTTTCAGATATTATCTCCATTAAGGCAAAGTAGATAAGAATTTGGCAATTATTTGAAAAAGCTATTTTTTCTTGTGTTTTTATTTAAACACATGAAAAAACTGCAATTGACTGACTGATGAAATGAATCTATTAGTAAAATGTTCAGACATCTATCGATAGCCTTTTATCAATTATTTATTTTGTGACTTCAACTAGAAAATAAAAAATGGACTTAATTCTTTATTACAGTTACCTTCTCATACATACACATTTCTCAAGAATATATAATTATCTTTTTCCACAGGTTGGCTATGTTACCCTGTTGGAACAAAACAGTGCACTAACAAATATATTAAGAGACAAACTTATTGTTGAGGATGAAATTATCCATGAAGGTTTACGTCATAAAACATATGTTAGGTTTTAAGCTGCCATGAAACACTTTGAAATCTATCTCTGGCACACTCTACTTTTTTTTTTAATTCATGGGAATAGAAATACTATATATGTTTCTATTTGACAATTTGATGTCTTCCTTTCTAATCCAAAATGTGGAACTCCCTATTAGTCTGAGGCATTGTCATTTATAGCCTCTGGCTGTTTTTTATCAAAATGACAAAAAAACATCATGCCACAGGCCCACTCTATTTGGATTATGTGCAATGTCAAAATGCTTATAAGAAATGGGAAGTTCTATTGGCACAATAATACAACAGTACTGTTATTGGAATAACCTATCAATTAGACCACCACTAGCATTACCATTCTCACAGACACTGCTTCTCTGAAGGATTTGGGAAAAGAACAGAAAAATTAAACACTCTTCCATTCCTTTGAAATGCTAGCGTAAGACTCATTGCAATGGAGCACAACGGACTCAGAATTAACAGGCTAATGTTTTATTGGTCAAGATACTGTGCTTATCCAGTACCAATCATCCAACAAATTAGACTAGTGGCAACTCTGTTCCTCCTCCTGTCTCTGAATTATAAAACAAAACAGCACTTGATTGAAAATACTAAGAAATTTCCAGGCTAGTAGCCAGGACTTAGTCTTTCAACACACAGCTACCAACATCCATACTTAATGTTACGGCCCATAGCAACCAAGCATAGCAAAGCAATTATGAATCTGCAAGCTTTTGAAGAACAAAAGGGTATTGAAAGATGGGCAGACTAGCAACTGAGACATAGAGAATATAAAGCTTCATGAAATACAGAAATGAACTTAAATCAAAGAGACTCAGATTCAATTCATAGTCCTGATGCTCAAGGCCTCTCGGGCCATGTCCAACGGGGCAAAGGGAACATTTGCTTCATGCCTTCAATAAAGAAGTACATCAGTAGCAGTAATGAACTCTATTACATTTCAGTATTTGAAATATTCAGAAGATTCTTTTCAAGGTAATAATACTTGTCAGTTAGAATGTATTTCCAGGAACAACAGTCCCTTCAGAGCTCCAGGAGCCCAAGGCATTCTATTTACTAAGTTACTGACTTCAGCAGAGAGATCAATTCTTCTTGTCCTACTTTCTGAGCCTTCTTTATAGAATTGCAAACAAGTGCTTTCTTTGCATTCTGCATGCTCCAAAGCACTTTTATAGAATGAAAACCCGAACATTTCATAACTTTTGACAAATATTTTATGTTAGTCCTCAACTTACAACCATAATTGGGATCAGAATTTCTGTTGCTAAGCAAAGCTTTTGCTAAGTGTGTTGCACCTGATTTTATAACCTTTTTTTACCATGTGATTGTTAAGCAAAACTTCCCCCTTTGACTTGCTTGCCAGAACAAGTTGGGAAAGTCATGCAAAAGAGCTTTGTATAACATAGATAAACACCTGTATACTGTACATACAAAAACACACAGGTATTTACAAGTACACCTAGTATCCCCTTTCAGAAAGAGCCAAAAACAAGAAGAAAAGAATGGAGTAAAAAGAATGAGTAACTACATTGGAAAGAGGAGGTAGGATTAAATATTTATTTATTCATTTGTTTACATTAAATATATACAGGTAATCCTCACTTAATAACCATTCATTCAGGGACTGTTCAAAATTATGATAGCACTGAATAAAGAAATTTACAACTGGTCCTTCAAGTTCTGGCTCTTGAAGTACCCCCACAATCATGTGAACAACTTTTGACCCATCAGCATTTACAAACACCCCAACGCTGTTCCTCCCAACTGATTTTTGTTGTCAACTCTCCACAGGATTCACTAGCCTGACCATTTGTGAGGGAAGTAGCAAATGAATGCTACAGATAGGCGGATGTGTACTGCCCTGTGCACCACTCTTGTCCAGGTCCTTCTTTTTTGCACCAGCCAGGGAATTGTTTCATGCACCAGCTGAAGCTTCCTTTCACAAAAGAAGGACCTGGCCGGCAGGTGAAAGAACGCCAATGAGAAAGAAGATATTGGCTGTATCAGGGAAAAAGGATGCCCCAGCCAATATGCAAAAGAAGGCCAGTATGAAAGAAGATCTTGGCCAGTAGTGCTGCATGATACAATGGGCAAAAGAGAGATTGGGCCAAGCCAGGAGGTGCAGCTGGTGATGGCAAGTAGGCAGGGGGCAAAAAAAAAAAAAGATGGCGGAAGATAGGAGAATAGGGAGACTTGAAGTGACTTAGTCCCTTACCTCTTCCAAGAATGAATTGGATCCAACTGGGCCCTCAAATAATGACAGTGGGGGATTTGCACAACAACGCTAATTTGAATTGCCAAAACTGCCATCACGAAGCAGAGCAGTTACATGACATTTCATATGACATTGCTTAGCAACAGAATTGCTGGTACCAATGAGACCCATTAAGTGGGGAACTTCCTGCAATCAAATGAAACTGGGGGTGACATTCACTGTCACAACCAGATCACTGCATTGCAATACAGTGCTGTTATACTGTTACATTATATACAACTCAGCAGTTGACAATACCTAGTTGTACATATGGAAGAAAGGTTTGGTTAACAATTTGATGGGAAATCATGTAAGGGAACAGCCAAGTTGTAAATAGGACCAGGAAGCTGAAGAAATTTTTTGGCAGAAAGCAGTGGCAAATGACTTTAATACTGTTGTCCAAAAAATTAAACTAATGTGTCCATGAAGTCAGCAAAAGTCAAGCTCAAAGGACACTTTATTTATAAACACATAACTCAAAAAAGACTTTATTTGCATGTACAGAAAATAGCACAGCTTGCACATGTGGTGAATAGACCATTCTACTTTTTGCTACATTAAATGAAAAACAACTGAAAGCTTAAAGAAACTGGACCTCTATAATTTTGTAAAACTGCTTGTTAACAGAAAATGTTTACTCTGCTGTTTTGTTTTGTCTTAGTGTCTTAGTGACACAGAAAACATTCAGAAAATTATCAGATGCCCAGAAAACTATAACCTAGAAAGTCTAAGATGGTCACTAATCCTTACAAATCAAAAATCAGTTTGAGACCCTATTTTGTGTAGATACAGTTAGTCCTTGACTTATGATCAATCACTCAATTATCAAAGTTATGACGACTCTCTCCAGGGGTCTAACAGCCACCCCCATCACATGACTGCATTTCAGGCACCCAGCAACCAACTCACACTTACAAGACTACTTGTACACATGCAGGCATGTACTTTAAAAAAAAGTTTAATGCCATTCAAGCAAAGATTTTCCAAAGATTATGAGCAGACCATAGAAATTACAGAATATACATTTTTATATTTTAGTCCCTTCACTCAGAATGTCAAATATTCTCAGGAAAACTTTTACTTAAGAATCATGTTTTGGACTTCCAGTGGGACGGCGCGCCGATGGCAGCTCTTTTCGGAGCCGTCCTCTTGGGAAGGCGTCAGAGCCAGCATGAACAGCGGCCAGCAGCTGTTCAGCGGCTTGGAACCTTGTGCCCCGGGAGAAGGGGTCGAGGTGAGTACTCCTGGATAGGAGTAGAGTCCCAAAAGCTCTCCCTTTATTTCGGGAGAGCGAAATTGGGTACTCCTCCGGAGTCCGGGAAATCTCCGTCTCCCAAGTGCCTTTGTTCCCTCTTTTTTGGGGAACAAAGCCAGTCGTTGCCTCCACTTCTGTGAATTATAGAAAACTGTGAGTAAATAATAACCAGACGGAACTGATTGACCAGGGGAAACTGGACTTGAGTAACCTAAGACTTTAACTCAATTTATTAACATCTTCTTTAAAGTTAAGTTGAAATGAGGAAAAAAAATGGCTGCGGTTTGTCGTTTTTTTATAGATGAGATTGACTTTCCTTTTTAACTTTCACTTTCCTGCAGTGTTGAATGAAGAGGGAAATTGTTACCCCTTGGCTTAAGGTTGTAACTTTGACATATTTTTTCTTTGGGTTTATGGAAGGTTTTGGTGATTATCTTTTTTCTTTTAACGGAGAGAATTTTGGATTTGGATTCTGGATTTTTCCCCCCTCTTTTTTTTTTCTCCGAGGCTTGGATTAAAGAAGTTTGAAAAATGGCTTTGTTTAATGGAACTTCTGCTTTGTTTAAAGATCTTCAACAGTCTATAAGGATACAGAGAAGAGGCAGTGATGGACTTAGCTGTGACTTTGGGATGCAATTTTAATACTTATAGAAATGGAAAATTATGGTATTGCACTTCAAGGGAAGCAGTTGGGGGATATTATTGCTCTTTCTGGAAGGAGGGAGAAGTGGAAGAAATAGTTGTAAAAGCGGAAACTGGATTGGAAACAACTAAAGAAAATCTATAAGGATACAGAGAAAAAGCAGTGATGGACTTAGCTGTGACTTTGGGATGCAATTTTAATACTTATAGAAATGGAAAATTATGGTATTGCACTTCAAGGGAAGCAGTTGGGGGATATTATTGCTCTTTCTGGAAGGAGGGAGAAGTGGAAGAAATAGCTGTAAAAGCGGAAACTGGATTGGAAACAATTAAAGAAAATCTACAAGGATACAGAGAAGAGGCAGTGATGGACTTAGCTGTGACTTTGGGACTCAATTTAAAAGAAATACTTATAGAAATGGAAAATTATGGTATTGCATTTCAAGGGAAGCAGTTGGGGGATATTATTGTTCTTTCTGGAAGGAGGGAGAAATGGAAGAAATAGCTGTAAAAGCGGAAACTGGATTGGAAACAACTAAAGAAAATTTACAAGGATACAGAGAAGAGGCAGTGATGGACTTAGCTGTGACTTTGGGATGCAATTTTATTACTTATAGAAATGGAAAATTATGGTATTGCACCTCAGGGGAAGCAGTTGGGGGATATTATTGCTTATTTTTAAGAGTATTTTGTAATGTTTATTATTTTAAAAGATCATAAATATTTGATTATGATATTAATTGAAGGGGTGATGGTATATTATATATAATTGTAGGGGTGACGGAATATATTATATATAATTGATAAATTGAAGATATGGCAAAGTTTCTTGTATGATGAAGAGATTGGTGAGGATGGATTGGTTATATTTAGATAGATTATATTAGCTTACATTTGATTATCTTTTTATGAGTTAAAGTATGTTTATATTAGATTAGTTTACAATGGGTAGTTTTATATAGACTTGGGAAGATGAATGTTTAATCCTGTAATCAGTTCTGGGAAGTCCGGGTGGGTTAGGAGGGGACGGGGGTGGGAGGGAGTATAGAAATAGAGTTACTAGTATTGATTTAAGGGGAAGTAGGATATATTAAAATAATAATAGATTATTTATATGTATAACTGAGTTAATTATATTGAAATAATTTGAATTGTATAAATATGATTTTGTTTTGATTAATTGATGGCCTTGCCACCATGTTAAATAAAATTAATAAAAAAAATTGTTGGGGGAAAAAAAAAAGAATCATGTTTTCAGATCTTGCCTATTTTTAGCTTATTCTATCTTGACCTAGCATAAATCTTAATGTGTTTTTATTCCCCAAATCCATAGCATTTACCCCAAAACTAAAAGCCAGTCAACTATGCACTTATATAGATTTTGATAAGAATAAACAATAAAGTAACACAAATAATGCTAAGATTGTATTTATTGAAAACATACAGAGGTAGTCCTTGACTTACAACCATTTGTTTAGTGACTATTCGGTTACAATGGCACTGAAAAAAGTGACTGATGACCGTTGCAGCATCCCCATGGTCACATGATCAAAATTCAAATGCTTGGCAACTGGCTCTTATTTATGACAATTGCAGTGTCCCGGGATCATGTGATCACCTTTTGTGACCTTCTGACAAGCAAAATCAATTGGGAAGCTAAATTCATTTAACAATCATGTTACTAACTTAACAACTGCAGTGATTTACTTAACAACAGTGGCCAGTGATAAAATGGGGCAAAACTCACTTAACAACTGTCCAGCTTAGCAACAAAATGTTTGGGTTCATTTGTGGTCGTAGGTCAAGCAGAAAGATCTTAAGGTAATATAATTCAAATAAAAGGAAGGCAGACTTCTAATAGTAGCATTACAAATGTGCTTTCAATCACTCGTTGGAAAGTCCAGGAAGCCTATCCATTAATGAACAAATTGAAACTTGGATTATGATCAAGCCATTAACTAACCCCATCTTTCAGGTGGGTAACTGAAGTCTAAAAATATACTAACATACTTGTGATTAGGTTATATATTAGGAAAAGGCTTAACTAGGAATCTTTTTACGATACATAGGGATTCTATTCCCTCTGTCCAAAATGGTAATATGTGGATATGTGGCCTCATCTTAACCACAAGATAACACTTTAACACTATAACAATTTTCTGATTCTTCTCGGCACACAATACACACATACACAAACACACACACATTCATTCATTCGTTCATTCATTCCCACTTAACAATTCTACTCATATCAGAATAAAAATCGAAGTTGGTAATGAAATATAAAACCAATTTAGGAAGATTACAGATTCCTGCTGGCTGAAGTACAAGCAAAGACATCAGTTTACCATCAAATCTCAGTCCTCTATGAACAACACAAGTTTGTTTCTGGTGCAGAATTTATTACATTCAGTCTGATCCTTAAAGATTCTGGTATGATTAAAATATATTTAGAATTTTTCTCCTTCTGGGCTGCTGCCAGCATATACAGTGAGGAGCTCTTGCACCAAATTCTACTAGCACCCCACAACAACATTTTTGTTAATATTCATAATTTATTCAATATATTTACATAACAAAACTTATACAAAAGTCTGTAGAGTCAGAATTAAAGACCATCAGTCTTGACAATGAGGGTATGCAAGTATGAAATTAGTGAGCCTATGTTGTTTATATTGTATCTCCTCTTTTTCTTTACAGTAATTGCAACTGGTGCAGCCTTCATGTGCACCAGTATGTTTCCCTGGCTTCACATATACAGACCCACAAAACAAATTGCATCTCATCACATAACTTATAGGAAGAAATTATGTATTTTTGTTGTAGTGTTATTTAGCTCAGTGTTTCTCAACCTTGGCAGCTTTAAGATGTGTGGACTTCATCTCCCAGGAATCCTCTAACCACCGAGAAACACATTTGTGGGGCTTTTTGAAATGAACATTTTTTTTATTTTACTTCATAAAACAACCACAACAAAAATCTCCCCCACACCACACCAGGTTGGGATTTTTGTGCGGCTTCATAGTTACCGCTATTTTGTGCATAAAAAGCTGTCCTTATAAATGCTTCATTAAATCATTTTACTTCTGCTGCTTTAAAGTTTTCAGAATTAACTTAGGGCTTTTGTTTATAACCTTATCTATCCAACCTTAAGTTCCATTTAATTTAAAGCCATATCTAGATGTTAATGTGTTTGTATTCTTACATCTTTTTGCAGCATTTTATCCTATTACACTAACAGAAATGGGAGAATAATCTTGAGTTAGGCTCACCATATCCGGTTGCAAAATTCCAAGTGACCAGCACATAGAGAGATTTTAAAAAAAAGAAAACTGGAGTTTTGCTCCTAGAAATCAGATCTGAACCAGGTATTAAAAGTTGATTTAAAGGTATTAAAAATCATATAAAGGATAATAAAGGTATGAAAATATAACAGAAATTGAATTCAAAAGGGGAAATGAAAATAGTTTTGGCTAAAGTGCAGCAAACATAGATTGCTGGGATAACATATCACTGTTAACAGCCTTGCCATAACAATTCATTTTAATGGTTATGCCATGCTCATGATGTTTTGGGATTGGTTTCCCTCATTCAATCTTAATCAGTAAATTGTTTCTCTCTTGTTATCTGGTATATATTGAGTAATATATTAGTTTAAAAGCTAATGTAATGTACTATAGAATCAGATTTCTATAACATCTACAAGATTTAATTTAGCCCACTAGTATCAACAAATCTACTCTAAACATTTGTAGGTCCAATCATAGATTTACAGATTTATACTGTACATTTTTGTTTTTTACCAGAAATATTTAAACTCTTGAACAGAGGTCTTCAAACTTGGCCCTTTTATGACTTGTGGACTTCAAATCCCAGAATTCCTCAGCCAGGCACTCTTGAACAATGACTGTCCTTAAGTGAAAAATGATAAACAATAATCTACTAAATTGAACTCTTATTTTTGTTATGTAGATTAAGTACATGAACTATTAAATTACTTACTTTTGAACTATATGAGACTTCTTTACATAAGCCTTTGCAGAAATTTGTTATGTTTATGCTCAATTTCAAATTTTAATATACAACTCTATTATTGATTTGCAATAGCTTAGAGTAAGTGCCAAAAATGAAATTAAACTTATGAAGGTGTATTTACAAATCTGACAAAATTAGCAGAAATTGAAGTTCACAAAGGCTGTACTCCATGGGATGAAATGAAATGGTGAAAACATTCTTTTCCATATTGTTCCTCTTCCTGAATCACACCTCAGTGCAGGATAAGGACTGATTTTTAATGAGGATTATGTTCAGAAGAGATATTGACTGAATTTTAGTTTCCTATTTGATGATCATGCTGTTCAAGGTGGTGATATTTAAGCATTCAGAAATACCATTCACCTTTTTCTAACATAGTTAATATCAATGCACACACACACACCAGGAGAAGACCTTAAGGATACCCTTAATAGAGCAACCAGTGAATAACAATACAAGTTCTACAGTCTCATTTACTCACAGGAACAGGACAGCAAACATCCCCCGGGTAATTCAGATTTTATAGACACGATTCTGAAAATGCTCATATTTGAAACAGCAATTTTCTAAGAGGCTCATATCAGCCATATGAATAAGTAAAGCATTCAGTATTAAATATGTAAGTAACATATGTATTAAAATCACTCTTCAAGCTAGGGGATCCTTTGCTCTCTGCAATAATTAGAGTCTTAAAATTTTAAAGTATAAGAAACATTAAAATCAAGTCCAATTAAGAGTAAGAAATTCAAGTTGCTACGTGAAAATTAATCATTTAGCCTTTGCTTTGGTAAACAATTGTAAAACTTTCTCAAATAGTAGTTAATATTTCAATGCCTAAAGAGGCATCTGTTGATATTATAGTTCATCATACAGTCAGCCAAATGTTCAGACTGGATTTGGCATTTTTATCCACCTATTGAGTCCTTCCCAAGGATCTGAGATGTTGATGTTGTCCCAAGGCAGATGTTGATGATGATGATGATGATGATGAAGATGATGATGATGATGATGATGATGATGATGATGATGATAATAATAATAATAATAATAATAATAATAATAATAATAATAATAATAATAATAATAATAATAATAATAAAGTTGGAAGGGACCTTGGAGGTCATCTAATAATAATAAAGTTGGAAGGGACCTTGGAGGTCATCTAGTCCAACCCCCTGTTCAGGCAGGAAACTTTATACCATTTCGGACAAATGGCTGTCCATTTGTTCTTTAAAACTTCCAGTGTTGGAGCATTCACCACTTCTGAGGGCAGGTTGTTCCACTGGTTAATTGTTCTAACTGTCAGGAAGTTTCTCCTCAGTTCTAGGTTGCTTCTCTCTTTGGTTAGTTTCCTTCCATTGCTTCTTGTCCTGCCTTCAGGCACTTTGGAAAATAGCTTGACTCCTTCTTCTTTGTGGCAGCCCCTGAGATACAGTATTCCAGGTGTGGTCTTACTAAGGATTTATAAAGCAGTACTAATACTTCACGTGATTTTGATTCTATGCCTCTGTTTATACAACCAAGGATTGTATTAGCTTTTTTGGCTGCTGCCGCACACTGCTGACTCCTGTTTAATTGATCCTCCACTAGGACTCCAAGGTCCCTCTCACAATTTACTACTTTTGAGCCAGGTTTAGAATGTTTAGAATGGATTTGGTATTTTTATCCACTAATTGAGTTTTTCCCTAAGGCCTGGGATAGCCAGATGTATATAATTGATGGTATTAGAGGTATGACTGCAGGATGCAAGCTGTTCTAAGTAAAGCTGTCTTTTGCAATTGACTGGTGGTGATGTTATTAATGCTGATGGTATTCAACTGCTATTCCAGTTGTTTTGGGATTGCACCCAAACTTTATCTTCTTTTCTGCTGCCTCTAAATACTGCCTTGTCCACTATGAGACTTGTTTGTCTTATCGACAACTGTTAAGTCTGGGGTATTATGTGGCAGGTGCCTGTCTGTTTGAATTCTAAAGTCCAGAGCAATTTAGTTTTTTTCATTCTTTGCTTTCTATATTTTATGGTCCCACCAGTTCTTGCTTGCAGGCAAATGAAATTTCTTGCAGATTTTTTATTAATATTATTTTACCAAAGAGCAGGCCAGTTGTGGAAAGGCAGTCACTGTCTCCAGAAGTTGTGGGTCCTCCAACACTGGAGGTTTTTAAGAAGAGATTGGCAACCATTTGTCTGAAATGGTGCATGGTTTCCTGCTTGAGCAAGGTTCCTTCTAACTTTGTTATTCTGCTATTCAACATTCATTCCCAATAACTCAGCTGCCTTTTGCCTCAATAGGAGTTCTAGTGTCCTGCTAACATTAAAAGGAATATTTAAAAAAAAATAAACTATGGAAAGCAACCTACTTTTGTTTGACCAACTAGATGAAAAGCAAAAGCAGGTAAATAAATTACAAGCAGCAAAAGACAACTTGCCCTTCTCAGGAATCAAAAGAGAACTCTGTTTTCTGAAAGGCAAACAAACACTATGCATACTAAACTAGACATATTGGGCACACATCCCAAGTCAAACATTTTAATATTCCATGTGTTCCAAAAGGAGCTTTGGGGAACCACAAGGAATAGATTTAAATGAAAGTGTTCCATTACCAGTATTCAAAAGTGGATTTAAAAAAATATCCAACATCCAATTAAGGAGTCTATTATCAAACTGAAAGCATTTAGGTTATACTGAAAGAAATAAAATGTTCACTGGAAAAATCCACAATTTATTCCTGGAGAGTACTTATTTTTAATCTATGTGGGCAGTATATTAGAATTGCTCCTAACTTGATTGCATGGATATTTTGCATTAAATACAGATATATTGCATTGAATCCAATTATGATTAATTATTCTGGAATTTAAGTTATCTTAATGACTGGACATTTTATTGTATATACAGTGCCTAAAAAATTATTGCAATTCACACAGTCATATAGAATCATAGAGTTTAAAGTACCTTAGATGTCTTCAAGTCAAACCCTAGAGCAGGAATCCTTATACCATTCTGGACAAATGGTTGTCCAGTCTTTTTTCTTTCTTTCTTTTTCTTTTTCTTTTGAAATCCAGCAATGATGAGCAACCACAACTTAAGGAGATAAGCTGTTCCATTGCTTAACAGCTCTCACAGTCAGAAAATTTGTCCTTAGTTCACATTTGGACTTCCCATTGTAAAGTTTGTTCCCCTGTTCTTATGTAACTTTCAGATGCTAAGTATATGAATCTACTCCCTCTTCCCTGTGATACCATTCTGACATTCCTCCCTCTTCTTCTTTATGCTAACTTCTTCTTTAACTACTCTTCATATTTAGTCTCCAAGCTCCTTACCATCTTCTAGGCAGATGTTTTCAGTTCCTCAGAATATTAGCCCTTTGGATTAAGCTAGACCTAATTCATACATTCAAGAAGTTAAAATAATTGTGTGTTTTTGTACATATAGATGCTTCCTTCAAAAACTGCTCACAATATATACACTACAGCAGTTCACAATGCATAAATAGCACACAAAAGTGATTTGGCAAAAATGAGAAAAACAACACTAAATATTTAGCTAGAACAAGTACTATTTCTAGCTAGCAGTCTAGCTAGCAGTTCTGTTTTGAAATGAAACATCAAAGCAACAGCAGTGAACGGGTGAATTCTATAAACTATGAGGCTGCTGATTAGGATATAAAATAACCTAGTGAGTAAGATGTTGAACTTGGACAAAGGAGATTCAGGTTTAAGTCCTTCTTTAAAGTCAAAATTCCCTAAGTGAAGTTTTGCCTAACATTCTTCACACGGTTATTACTTAAGAAGAAAATGACTGCCTTTGTTCCTGGAGGAAACAAGCAGCATAAATATTAGTAGAGATCTTCAAGTAAACAAACTTAAAACACTCAGAAAAAAGTGGGATATAAATGCAAATATATATATACCTCTGTGTGTGTGTGTGTGTCTGTGCATGTGTTTATCTGTATATACCAGGGGTAGGGAACCTTGGCTTTTATGACTTGTGGACTTCAATACCCAGAATTCCTGAACCAGCCATGCTGACTCAGGAATTCTGGGAGTTGAAGTCCATAAGTCATAAAAGAGTCAAGGTTCTCTACCTCTAGTATATACTCTGTGTGTGTGTGTGTGTGTGTGTGTCTGTATTGTTTAAGGATAGTTGCAGCTGGCACATCTACCATAGCTAGTAAAAAGTATATGGAAGTTATGTGGCCTGAAGTACAACTATCAATATCTGCAAGCAAAGTCCCTGTTTCTTCATGTAAGGTATAATCCTAGCCAAAGGAGCTGTTCACTCTTTTCACTCATACAAACCAAATATTCATTGCATGTAGGGTTCATTGGGATTCATTTTTTTATTGATCTTAATCCAAATCATTTTCATAATAAGAAATGTCACACTGAAAATAGATGCCAATACCCTCTGTGAAAAAGAAAATACTATGAAACAATATTTTTTGTGTAGAATTATAATCACTATTGCACACAAATTATCAAGCCCCAAATAATTACAGGAACATGACAAAAACCGACATAACTGAAGCTGATGACAGATTTTAAATAGGGATATGAATCCTTCAAAAGGAACTATATCTTATTGCATTTTCATATCCTTTCCAAAAACTAGAATATTTCAGTTATTTCTTCAAATGAATAATTAGAATCCAATAAAGTTTCCATTCTTTCTGCATTTCCACTAGTGAAAATATAGATATGTAAATCCAGACTCTACAAATTTGATATGAATGGTTGAAAATAAAGGTAAATATTAATATGTGTTTCCCAGTGCCACTTTATGGAATTAATAGATTCACCTCATATACTAATGCCTTAACATATAATCTAATAAAGATGTATGTCTACCTAAGAAGGGGGGGGCACAATGGCTCAGCAGTTACTAGACTTGTTGGCTGGAAAGTTGGCAGCCCAGGTTCAGGACCCAAGCACCACACAATGGGGTGAGTTCCCGTCCTTGCCCTAACTGCCGCCAACCTAGCAGTTCAAAAGCATGCAAATGTGAGTAGATAAATAGATGCCACTTTGTTGGGAAGGTAACAGCATTCTGTGACATCATACTGGCCACATGATCATGGAAATGTCTTCTTACAGCACTGGCTCAATGGCCTTGAAATGAAGATGAGCACCCCCCCTCCCCATAGTCAGTCATGACTAGCAGAATAAAACTCTACAAGGACTCCTTTACCTTTTTTTTACCTACCTGAAAGAAAAATTAGTTTTCCCCAAAAAAATACCTTTAAACAAGATCATCCTGGACTTACTAACAATATAGCAATATAGAAAGCAAAGAATTTTTCAAAATTTTGTTTTAATCTCTATATTTATATATATGGTATATATATATATTTGGTATATACTCAATTTTGATAAAGATATTTCATAAAACATATCTACCAATCCTTTCATGGTGTTGGCTCCAAAACCATGAGTAGAAACTATATTGGTATTCTTCACCGATTAAGAAACGTTATATGATTTCATTCTAATAGGGCCATAAAAACTCTTGAGAATGATCTTGTATACATTTTTGTATAAACTACAGTCAATCCTTCTGAGTTTGGAGATCATCATTCTAAAACAAAGTTTTTCTGCTTAAATGAAAAATAGACTTTTCTGTACGCTATAAAGATTTCATGCTAAAGAACTTCACAGAGATTGAACGTACTAATTTGAGAAGTTACCTTTTGGTAATATATCTGTCGAAGCCAATATCCATCCTGTCAGTACATGTAAGATAAAATCTTCATCGAGTCAAGTTTGACTGCTGATGATTTCATTAATACATGCATAGATCTTGGCAACAATAAGGAAGTGGTTTGCCGTACCCATTTACTGGAATATTTTTTTTTTACTTTCCCATTTAGCCTATAGTCCTGAGATTTCTGATTACATCTCATCCAAGAAATAATCAGGCTTCACCTTGCTTCTCTTTTTTTCCAAGATCATCCAAATTATCTAGGTTTTGCCACCTGAGCTAATGAGTATGTATGAGTACATTTATGAATACAAATGTATGAATACATTTCTTTAAGTTAACATTTTAACACTTACGCATTGCAGTAAGGCTTCTTTTCATATCCTTTATAGTTGTTCATATTTAGAGCCATTTTGCAGACCTCACAATGAAAACATCCCTTGTGCCAATACTGAAAAAAAATATGTATGGTTATAAGTGGTATCATTGCCAACATATAGTATTTATGCAATGAGTGGAGATGGTCCTTTTAAGATCTGTTAGCTTTCAGGGCTATGAGTAATTTTGGACTCTAGATTTAATGGTCTTACAAAGTAGGGCCTTTAAATGTATATGATTTCAAAATGTGGCAAACATCCTATTCCATTTAATGGGTCACCCACTCATTCTGCTTGGTCAGGATCCTAAAAGTATTCTCGGCTATAGAGAATTTACTTCATTGCTTAAATCAAAAGCTGCTGATTTACAATTTACAATTTACAAATGCCACTCATTCTCCTGGAGCATTTTCATTCATGCTACTATTGATATAGCTTGTGATAATGTTTTAAAGCATTCTCAAGTATTTGGAGCATTTGTGAACTGAGGTCAACAAAGTCATAATGGACTGAAGTTTTGCTTCCAACAGACAATCCCGACTCATTGTTTTTTCATTGGCTCCTTCTGTGTTCTTGGTCCAATGTACACAGAGAAAGGAGGAAATGTTTTGTGAAGGCTGGGATTAAACTGACCCAAATACCAGCATTTCCTTTTGCTTATTAAAAACTTCATGTACAGTTTCTTGACAGTGACCAGAGTTATAAGGTCTCCTCCCAAAATAATAGTATGTCCTTAATCGTGTAACTATCAGCCCTTCATGTCTTTAATCTGCCTTAATTATTGTCTACTGAGTATTTTGTTACTACATTAGTCAAGCCCAATGTGACAGACATCTTACTAAAAATTTTAAAAACATCACATTATCAGGCCATTTACTACATCACATCCTTCTTTTCTAGCTTATCCCACATCATTACTATATGTAGTTTGACTTCATAGGGTTGTTTTTCTCCCCCATTCCAGAAAACATGGTTCCTGTTATTTGAGTAACAGAAGGACATGAGATTAAAATACATAATTTGTCAAGGCAGATCCCCAAACAGAAAACATTAACACCACCCACTTATTCATAGAAAACTGTCCTAATGTCGACCAAAAATTTGTTCATTCCTTTTGGGGGGAGGCGGAGGCATTTTTGTCACAGCATCGCTATTTGCGGTTTCCTTCATACAATCGCCCTTTTGTGATCCCCAGCGGGCTAGACAGAAATCATTTCCCCGAGAAGGGCAGGCTCGGGCGGCGAGGTACTCCTTGTCCCCTCGCGAAGCTTTGCCCACAGAAGCCGGCGGGCGGGCGGCGTTACGTAACAGCTGCTGCCGAAGAAGCCCCTTCTGCATTGCAGCGCTGGAGGCGAAAAGGCAGTTCGAGTCCCAGATGAGGGACTCACCTTTAGGACTTGGGGAGGTCGAAGGGAGCAGTCCCTCAGCATTCATATGGAAGAAAGGGAGGAGGCCTAGTCTCTTCGCTCCTTTTGAAGCCTATCCAGACGAGCAGGTTTGGGGGATGAGGGGCCTGAAGGAGACCCTTTGGAACCTGACAGAGAAGATCAAGCTTCGCCTCCTCCCGCAGGCAGGGCGAGCAATGCGTCAGCTGCAGGGTGACAAGTTCATTACTGAAACCAGCGCCACTGCGATACTGGGGGGGGGGGGTGAGAGGAGGCGCAAGGGCTGCTCAGGCGACTTGCTCGTCGGCTTGCTTTGCTGCCTTCAGCGCTTCCGCTCATCCCCGCTCCCGCCGCAGCCCAGTTCCCAAAGCAAGAGGGAAAAACCAAGCCCGCGCAGTGCTGTTCAGCACGGACCTCCTCTCGAGCCGCCTGGCCCGCAAGGCGCGCAGGCTTTTCTCTCTTTCCATCCGCCCTTCCCGGAACCGCCGTGCAACCACGAGGCTGAACCATCTCTCCGGTTTTCTTATGGAGCTCAAAACCAATACTTTTGCCCGCGTGTAAATTGTACGGCTAAGATCGGAAGAGGGGGGGAGGGGGAAGGGAGAGGAAGAGATGAAATGGCAGGGGCGGGAGCTGCCATCCAAGACAGGTGACAGGTGTCCGGTAGGAAAGGCTCTTCCTAGCCACCGCACATAAAAACATTCCTTTTAAGTTCAATCTCGCCCACCCCAAAGAATCTCGAATGCTCCCCCGCAAAAGGAAACGAGGGCCTCTAAAATGTCCCAGTTTGGAGTCGTTCTACTTCTGCACACGTAAAATCTGAGACGATGCCGGAGAAAAGAGGGAAAGGAATGAAGCCATCGCGAAGCAGTTCCTCGCCCATCCCTCCCCCCGCATGCCCGCTGGATCCCCTTCTACCTTTCCCGGCCGCCCCTCGCCCCAAGCAGCAGCTGGCTCGGCCACCTGGCGCGCGCGCACCTTATCCAGGCAGTTGACTTTCTCGGTCGGGTAGACGACTTTGCCACAGCGGGCGCATTGAGGGTTCATGGTCAGCCTCCCCGCTAAGCGTCCAGGCGGAAAGGGCCGCCAAGGAGATCAGGGGCATGCCTTGCCCGCCGCAAGCGAAGGTGACTTGCCGGGGGCAGCCTGCGGACTAAGTGGAAGGTCAGCGCCGAGAATGCGCGGCTCTTCCAGCTGGCGGCGGCGGTGGCGGCTCGGCAGCATGTGCGAGCGAGTGGGAGGGGAACTTCTGCCTGGAGCCGCCTGCGCCAGCCTCCGCCTCGTGCCTGCGCGCTCGGTTCCCCCGCAAAGTGAGTTCCGCACTGAAGGGTCGGGCGCTCAAGTCGGGCGCCTCCCTTCTCCAGGCCTCTAAGTGAGGAGTCACGGGGCCTAACCTGGCAGGTAAGCGAGGAGAAGGCGCTAGAGGTCCACCTTTCCGAGGTGCCAGCAAGAGAAGCATATGCTTTTTTAGATAAAGTTTTGTTCTGGGGGTGGGGGGAGGAGGCCAAACGTATTGGGATAATTGCTCACATTGGACATAATCATAAGTCAATAGACATAAGTCCCAAATAAGGCATTGTATAGTGAATAAAAACACAAATATGTAGTGGTGAAGGGATTGGATTGGGCCAGAGAAATCAGCTTTAAGAGCTCCTTCAGCCATGGAAGTTCATGATGATTTGGGGCAAGTTCTTCTCTCTCAGCTCAACCCACTTCAGAGGGCAGTGGTGTGAAGAAAAATGGGAGGACTACAAATGCCATCTTGAGTTCATGAATGAAAGGTTGGATATAAATCTAGCCAAAACTACAGAGGCATCAGAATGAGCAATCCAGCAAATAGTTCAAAATGACTGGGCAAATAAATCATAAGCCTTAAACTGATGTTCAATCTGTGGCAGAATTGGAAGAAATAAATGGCATTGATTAATCTCCAAAAGCTAAGTATTTTTTCAAGTAGCCTGCACTTCTACATAAAGTTCATATTCAACCAATTCATGGACATGAGAAACAGCTATATTTTCAATACCTCTGCCATTCTATTCTGATTAGGGTTTATGGTCTTTGTCCAACCCACTCCCTATTAAGGCACCACTGTAGCTCCTGTGCAGGTTCACCTGATTTTCTCAGCACAGAGACACAGCAAAGTACCCTCAGAGCTTCAACCCAAGCTCCCTCATGATCTTCTTCATTTGGAGCAATATGGGCAACTCACAGATCCTGTGCAATCACACATTTTCATTTCATTTCATTTTAGTAGGACCATACTACCAAAATGTCATCAAATAGCAGTAGCTGAATATTACTGCAAATATAGGCAGGAAAGCAAATCAGTGCATTAATTGGTTGGACATGCTAAATGCTGCTTAAACTGCACAACATGTTTTAAAGTAGACCAAAAATATGGTGGCTTCTTTTTATGTGATATGATTGCATCTGTGCTCTGCCACCTGTGATCCCAGTCAGGGAAATGATTGCAGCCTCCAGCTGATAACACTTAAACAAAGGGAATATAATGAGACCTTTCAGGAATCTATAGCATAAATAGCATGGGACCAAGACAGACCTAATTCTCACTGCTACCCATTGCCATGTAACTAAATAATGGGGCTGTTCAGTGAATCCAGTTTCCCCAATGGCTTTGCTGGAAGCTGGCTGGGAAGGTTTACAAATAATGATCACATAACCCCAGGATGCTGCAGCCTTTGTAAATGTATGTCATTTGCTAAGCACCCAAATTTTGATCATGTGAGTACGTAGATGCTATGATGGTCATAACTGAGACGACCAGTCGTAAGTCACTTTTTCCAATATCATTGTGACTTCTAATGGTTAGTAAACAAATGATCATAAGTTGAGGACTCTATGTATTGTAGAGAATTGTGTGTGTTTATACGCAAAATGCCCTTTTTGTACAAATTCCTAGTGTTTCTCAGCAGACACTGCTAAGTTAGTATATTGGACTCGGCTGTTGACTTATACTGTACCTCGGTAACGTGGGCTATATGATGAACAGTGGAGTAGTTACTCTTAATTTATTTTTTTTCATGGGAATTGATTTGAAATAAATTTATGGCTTAAGTATAAAAAAGGTAAAATACTTTGTCAACTACTGTAGAGATTGCCTCTGCTCCTGGTGACTTCATGGCTGCATCCTTGCAGTTCCCTTAGCAACAGTGTGGAAATTGTTTATCACTGTTTCTTTTCCAGTCAAGTTTTTTTTTTACTTCACAGTGTCTTATAGCCCTGGGATTAACTGGTAGTTTTTCAAATATAGACTTTGCTTAGCTTCCAAGCCTTGAAATGATTGGCCAGATGCTGCGATTGTATAGGTGCAAAGATAAAGATGTCTTCAAGTTGAGTTTAACTGTAATGATTTCATGGACATGGATTTTCTTAGTAATAATATGGTCACTGTCATTGCCTTCTTCCAGGATATTTTTTTTATTTCCTGGTTTATAATGATAAGATTTTCTGATGTTCTCATATATACAGACTGGCTATGTTCAAAGCAACTGAGCTTTTCAAGATCAGCCAAAGTTAGCTAGGTGCAGGAGTTCTTTTCTCTGATTCTCCCTAATCTGCCCACACCTCCATTCTTAACCTGCTGACTACCCCACCATTTTGTGACTATTCAACTGGCATACCTTTTCCTGTGAAACCAGAAATCCAGGCAACACATTTTAGATTCCACTGGCATAACAAGTTTTCATAATGGCTAGTGACTCTTCAGCCAGCAAACCTTAAATATAAAATTGCTATGTTACATAAGACAGGTATATTTCCTAATATGAAAGCAGCAACCTTAATTATTAGTATTTGCTATGTGAGAACTGCATTGTGAATACTACAGGTCTAAATGCTGCATTAGCGTTAAATCTTATTAGTCTGGCAGAAAGCATAAGGTTGTCCTGTTTAAATCATTTCCCAATTTTCCAAGTCACTGAAGCAATGGCGTTATTGTGTAATATGAAGATTAAATTGCCTGCTATATTTCTATTTGTGATAACGAAGAGACTGAATTGATTGTATGTTATATGCAAACTTCCTATTACATTGTTTCATCTTTTCTTCAAATCACTTGGAGTTATTAAAATGTCTAATGTTTCTAGTGTTGTTGTTTTAATTACCGCAACTACTGAACTGAAATATTTTTGTCCTAAGCATAATTATCTGGAAATAAGGAGAACTTCATTGAACTTCTGGGGTTTATTTTTTAGGTACCAAAGATTTTCCAACCTGAACAGAATGATATACCTAAGTTTTCCATGAAAATAAAATGCTCTTAATTCAGATGTGTTTGAGACTTTTTCATATGTACGTTTGTATTTGCATTTGCTAACCATAGTGTAGTAATAAATTCAGCTTTACCAGCAAGCACAACTGCTGTTACCAGGGATCAGATGCAATGCTAGAACAAATTGCTTGCTATTACTGATATAAATCAGCTGAGGTGAAAACTAAAGACAAAATTAGTACTTTCTATTCAGTAACAACAAAAACTATGGGAAAGATAATTTTCCTTTCAATTGTTCATGTCTAAATACCACATAATGTACCATATGATGTGGTTAATTTGTTATTTTTGCCAAAAAGGATTTTGATCAAAGAAAGTGTAGAATATAGCCTATTATCTTTCAGTAAGGTATACAGAACACAATCCTGCTGGTTGACTCTGTTTTGTATTCCATAATTTAAATTAACTTACACTAATGATCCTGCCTTTAAAAAATTATTCGGAGCTTACATTTATCAAGAAAAATATTTATTGTGGTTAGATGGTCAGTTTATCTTGTTTGGTGTAATGTGATGTTGTTTTTTAATCAGCAGATTTGCTTATTTAAAGCATCGTTAACTCCTTGAACTATGTACTGAAGATGGATTCCTTTAAAATGCTGATTACATATCTTCATATCACTATATACTTTGTTGCTTGCAACACTGATTTCTAGAAGTCCCTCACTCTTATTCTCACACACTTATACACACATACACACACACACACCTCATACAGAGTTGTTGGGATTGATATCCTAACAAGCCATCTGTTTGAGGGAACCAGAAGTAAGTGTCATAAACCAAAAAAAAGCAAAAGGACCCAAATGTTAAGTGATAAGGCTGAGAAACAAACAAATAAGCAAGCCTTCTCCAAGGCAGCACCATTTGTCCCATAAGCCAAAGATAGATGACTCTGGAAAAATGTAGATTGATAAATTGACCATTTCTGAAATACAGCAATATAGCCAGTGGTGGGATTCAAATATGTGAACAACTGGTTTTCTGTGTGGATGCTGCTTCCAGAAGTCTATTCTGGGCCTGGGCAACAACAAATTAGCTACCGGTTCTGCTGAAGTGGTGCGAAACGGCTGAATCCCATCACTGATTATAGCAGCCCTTCAGGTGTCTGTGTGGCAAGTCACTCCGAACAAGCAACAAACTTGAGAACAATTACAGAAATCACCAAAAGCCACTCACTAGTCCAGATCATCAACTCAGTTGAACTCGTACTCTTGGTCTTTGGAGTAATAAAGACCAAGAGAATCTTTCTTGAACCCAGTGGCATCTACAAGTATGAGTATGTTGTGATCATATTCACTCCACTTCTTTTATGAAGTGCTGGCAATACTCAAAGGGGTGGGACTTTGATGTGATGCTATGCCCCACTATCTGTCATGCCTCCCTCGTTGGAGCCTGAATCTGCGGAGGAAAATGAGCTGGAATGGGACCCTATGGAGGTCGAGGGAGAGGTGTCTATGGCTTCAGAGGAATGTGGGGAAGAGCAGGCAGAGGCAGGCCAGGGCCCTTCAGGAGTGGGACAGGAGGAACAGGAGAGACAGAGTTCAGGTGATGAGCAAGGGCCACCCCCACCTGATCCTAGAGCACAGAGAGTGGAGAGAAGAACAACACAGGCAGACTCAACTATTCTGGAGGAGACCATCCCGTCCCTCTCCATAAGGCACACCTGGAGAATGAGATTTAAGGAGATGCTATGGGGAGAGGCATTTGTCAGGAACAAATGCTGATTCCTTGGAGTTTTGTGTGTGTTGTTGCTGATCTCTTGTTCTGTGACTTCTGCTTGGAAACCCGGAAACTCTGACCATTGGACTGGCTGACAACGTTGCTTGGATGTTTAAAGAACTCAGACTGTATTTTGGCTTCCCTTCTGAGACTGCTCAGGCAAGCATGTATTCACACAGACTCGTTAGGTTTATGATGTATGTGTCATTCTTTCTTATCTCCATGGCCTTGAGTAAAATCCTCTTCTAATCAGACTATATGTGAAACTACTTGCAGCCAGAGGTGTATGTGTCTTCCTTTGTTTGGAGGCTTGCCAGAAACATGGGAGCATTTGGGGAAAATTTGGAGCAATTAAAGGGTGGTTTGAATTGTCAGCTGACTGCATTGCCTCTGTGCTGTGCCCTGGGTCATCACACTACCTTTCAGATTTTTTTACACCCATTTCCCTCCACCAACACCCATGTGTCCACCTGCAAATTTCCCTACTGGTCAAGAAACACGGCATTTGGATAGCCTTATGATTGAATTCTTCAACCTGGGTGTCAAGTCCTGTTAGATCGCGCAGGCAGTAAGATACGAGTCGAGTGACAGTCAGCTCTCGGTTTATTGGCAAGGCATAAAGTAAATCCAGACTGCCATCTGGGCCAGGGGAGCCCTCTTTTATGGGATTCCCCTGGCTCGTAATCACACAATTCCATTGGCTGGTAAGACCCCGTTGCGAGTTAGCCAACCAGCAACGGGCATGAAACTGTATGCAGATGGAGAAGGGCAATCACCCTTAATGGGTGATCAGGATGCGCATAGGGGATTAAGGGGGGGAATACAAAAG
>NW_015386427.1:870964-881751 GCF_001527695.2 Protobothrops mucrosquamatus
AGCGGTTCCTTGCGACTAGGAACCCTTCGGAGATCCCGTACTGACCAGCCAGCAGACGTTGGATATCTGCCCAAGGAGTGTCCTCGATGCTGGCTGGAGCGACCAAGGAGCGGGCCACGTGGTAGACCTCGTCTCCGCAGTTCGCAAGGAATAAGGCCTTCTTCTGATCCCCGGGAATGCCTTGTTGCCCATTCCCGGCGAGGTGTAGCTCGAATCTTCCCACGTATGCGGCCCAGTCGTTTGTTTCTGGGTTGAATGCCGGTAGGGAAGATGAGAATTTCGAGGTGGTAGCCATCTTGGAGTCGCGGATAGTTTCTTGCTTCGAAAGACTGCGTGGAGGAGCTCCTGCTTCGAAGTAGGTTGCTTGCCACGAGGTTACCCTTGTCGTGCAGTCTTACAGGATCCCACCTTCGTCGCCAGTGTTAGATCGCGCAGGCAGTAAGATACGAGTCGAGTGACAGTCAGCTCTCGGTTTATTGGCAAGGCATAAAGTAAATCCGGACTGCCATCTGGGCCAGGGAGCCCTCTTTTATGGGATTCCCCTGGCTCGTAATCACACAATTCCATTGGCTGGTAAGACCCCGTTGCGAGTTAGCCAACCAGCAACGGGCATGAAACTGTATGCAGATGGAGAAGGGCAATCACCCTTAATGGGTGATCAGGATGCGCATAGGGGATTAAGGGGGGGAATACAAAAGAACACAACAAGTCCCACATACCAGGCAAACGTAAGAAGCAATAGCCACACAGATATCAGAAAGGCACCTTAAATGCTAGGAGTAAAAACATATGAAAATGGTAAATGTAGTTTCCCAGGCATACTTAGAGCAAACCAATTAAGACTCTGAAATAATTCTTTCCTTCCCACATCTGCTCATTCCCCCCTTGAGCTGGAGTACTTCTTTTTATACCCATTGAACTCCTCCAGCTGGTTCCCACAGTCTCTTATACTGCATTCCTCCAGAAGCAGCCCTGATGGAGACCCTGGCAATAGTGACCTACACGTTTGTCCTCCTTTGGTCAGTTTGTTAAATAATGATGGTGTGCCATCAACTTGCTATTGACTTAGCAATCACCTAGACAGATTTTCTTCAGAATGGTATGTGCCCAGCCCGGTCCTTCAGCTCTTCCAACACTTGTAGTTGAGTCCTGGCCCTTTGCTGTTAGCCATTCTTGATACAAAATGCAACATCCCCCTTCTTGATGGGTAAGAACTGCTATTTATATGCACCATTGGTGTTAGAGGTTCTGTATTGACTAGCAGTAAACTTGTAGGTACAGATTAAAGCTCTGTATAGCTTGGCCCTCTTGTACCTGCAGAATCATCAGTTTGAAATAGATCATATTTGTACGGTGCACACATCTCAGGTTGGGATGGCAAAGATTCTTCCTGTATACACGATTGATAGAAATAATTTTTTTTCTCATCAATTCATGCAACAGTTTCCCACTTTAAGTCCATATTGTTTCATCTCTCTGGGCCTATACAAAAGTCTTAAATGTGAATTGTTCAAAACAGCCATTATTTTAGCTTTATGATCAATACCCTTGTTACTACTGTTATATCTGTTTATATTAATGTTATGAAAACTTTTGACAGTTTTACAGATTATAATTTCTGTGTCACTTTGTTTTTCTGCTCTGATGTTATATTGTATACTGCTATGGTACCATGTGGAGTATAAAAGGTGTATAAATAAATAAATAAAACCTCCCAGAACACCAAATTAGCCATGCAAGACTGAAGTTCTGAGAATTGAAATAGAGTGCACTTGAAAGGCTCCAGAACAGAGAAAGTTTATTTTAAAAAATCTGCTAGAATAAATCACAGGTCAGTAAGCACTCAAGTGCTCTAAAAAAATCATGTTGAAATTTATAATTTGCTTTACTTAAAAATTACTGAAAAACATAGATGATGATGATGATATAATGATGATGATAATGATAATGATAATGGAATTGGAAGGAACCTTGGAGGTCTTCTAGTCCAACCCCCTGCTTAGGCAGGAAACCTATACCATTTCAGACAAATGGCTGTCCAGTCTCTTCTTAAAAACTTCCAGTGTTGGAGCATTTGCAACTTCTGGAGGCAGGTTGTTCCACTAATTAATTTTTCTATTAGGAAATTTCTTCTTAGTTCTAGGTTGCTTCTCTCCTTGATTAGTTTCTATCCATTGCTTCTTGTCCTGCCTTCAGGTGCTTTGAAGAATAGATTGACTCCCTCTTCTTTGTGGCAACCCCTGAGATATTGGAACACTGCTATCATGTCCCCCCTCGTCCTTCTCTTCATTGAACTAGACATACCCAATTCCAGCAACCATTCCTTATATGTTTTAGCCTCCAGTCCTCTGATCATCTTTGTTGCTCTTCTCTGTACTTTTTCTAGAGTCTCAACATCTTTTTGACATCATGGTGGCTAAAACTGGATGCAGTATTCCAAGTATGGTCTTACCAAGGCATTATAAAGTGATATTAACACCTTGTAATCTTGATTCTATCCCTCTATTAATACAGCCTAGAACTGTATTGGCTTTTTTGGCAGCTGCAGCACACTGCTGGCTCATATTTAAGTGATTGTCCACTAGGACTCCAAGATTCCTCTCACAGTTACTACTATTGAGCAAGGAACCCCCTATATTGTACTGTGCATTTGGTTTTTCTTGCCTAAATATAGAACCTTACTTTTTTCACCATTGAATTTAATTTTGTTAGATAGCGCCCAATGTTCAAGTCTGTCAAGATCTTTCTGTATCTTAAGCCTATCTTCTGGAGCGTTGGCTATTCCTGCCAGCTTGATGTTGTCTGCAAATTTGATGAATTCCCCATGTATCCCTTCATCCAAATCATTGATGAAGATGTTGAAGAGCACTGGGCCCAAAACAGAGCTCTGGGGCATCCCACTTCCTTCCATGTAGATGCAATTCCATTGAGGACCACACGCAGAGTACAGCCGGTCAGCCAGCTACAAATCCATCTGGTGGTGATGCTGTTTAACCCAGGGGTCCCCAACCCCTGCTCCATGGACCAGTACCGGGCCACAGCATGCCATCAGCCGGTCTGCACAAACAAGCAAAGCCCTACCCACGGGATGCAAGCAGCACACAAAACCACACACTCTCCAGTCCATGGAAAAACCTCTCTCCACATAATGGTCCTTGGTGCCCAAAAGGTTGGGGACCTCTCGTCTAACCTACATTTTTCTATCTTATCAAGTGGTAGGTTGTGGTCTACTTTATCAAATGCCTTACTGAAGTCCAAGTAAATTATATCCACAGTATTCCTCTGGTCCACTAATTTTGTCACCTGGTCAAAGAATGCAATAAGATTTATCTGGCATGATCTGTTTTTGACAAACCCATGTTGGCTTTTGGTAATAACCATGTTGGCTTTTGGTAATGACTGTTCACTGATTCATTGCTTGATTATCTTTTCCAGAATCTTCCCAGGTATGATAGCTCTATAGCAGGCATGACAAACTGCTGGCCTGCAGGCCAGATGCATCATGCTGAAACCGCACCCACCCCATTGCCGGCAATGGGAAAAAAGTCGTGATACGTCATGCGACATCATGTGACGTCGCAAGTTTGACATGCCTGCTCTATAGTTTCCTTTTGTTTTCCTTTTTGAAGATGGGAACTACATCAGCTCTTTTCCAGTCCTCTGATAGTTTGCCAGTGCTCTAGGATCTTTGAAAGATATAGTTCAGTGGTTCTGAGATTATATCTGCTAGTTCCTTGAGAACCTTGGGGTGTAATCCATCTGGTCCTGGTGATTTCAACTCGTATAGGGTGGACAGATGCTCACTTACCATTTTCTTGTCTATCTTAAGTTGTGTTTCTAATCTGTTTTTTATGGTGCTGTTTTGATAGGTTGGAGTGTTTCTTCCCTTTGTGTAAAGATGGATGCAAAAAAGTAGTTCTGCTTTCTCCCTGTTGCTTGTCACCTTTTTGCCACTTTCTCCCACTAATTGATCAATCATTTCCTTAAGTTTTTTCTTGTTTTTTTACATGTTGAGAGATGGGGAGGGGCCAGCCCCCATTGCCATGGCCTTGGCCCACTCCAACTCGGCCAGGCATTTCTCCTCAGAGTACACACAGGAGACAGCAAGTGTGTGGGGGCTGGCGGTGCTTGGCAGCAGCTGCAGTTTGTTGGCTCCTCAGCTGCTCATTGGCCAGCAGTGATGGCCAGCTGGATGTGAGCCCAGGGCATCCAATAAGCCACACTCAGCCCCGCCCCATCTTGTTGATAAGGCCCTCAGTGAAATTGAGTTTGACACCCCTGTTTTAAATGAACCTTTCTGTATACTAGATTTTGTTTGCTCTTTTGTTTGTTGTTCTTCTGCTTTGTTATTGTGCTTTGTATTCTTCCCAACTCAATGGACAGTTGGAAAGAAGTTGTGTAAAGAGGCTCAGGGGTGTCTGTCACCTGGATAATCCTCTGGGGGGGAAATAGAATGTAGCGTATTTGCTGAGAGGAATAGAATCCAAAATAAAAAGTAGTTTAGGTACATTGTAGTCTGAGGAAAGAAAAAAATAAAAATCCTTCTATACATCTATGTAGGAGAAAGAATTCCTAGACCCATATTGTGTTTTCTCTTCTTTGTTTATGTTGCAGTCACAACTAACCATTAAGTACAATAGACACAATGGGCTGACAAAAATGTTTTAAGTTAAACATCTTAAAAGTAAAATCAAAATCTATATAGCTTGAAATTAAAAATATTTACTACTTTGTAATATATATACATTCATACATATATTAGTCCTCACAATCATTTAGTAATCATTTGAAGTTACAACAGTACTGAAAAAAGTGACTGATGACTATTTTTCACACTTATGATCATTGCAGCATCCCCATAGTGAAGTGATCAAAATTTGGATTCTTAGCAATTGGTTAATATTTATGACAGTTGCAGGAGTCACCTTTTGTGACCTTCTGATGAGGAAGGTCAATGGGGAACCCAGATTCACTTAATACCCATGTTACTAACTTAATTATCTATAGTGATTCACTTAACTGTAGCAAAAAAAGGTCATAGAATGGGGCAAAACTTAGTTAACTGTCTTGCTTAGTAATGGAAATTTTGGGCTTACTGGTGGTCATAAATCAAGGACTAACTGTTTATACTTACTTCAATTTTCTGCAAATCACTGAAGAAAATGGGTCCAGAGAATAGTTTTATAACCCTAGCATCTGGAATGTTACTGCAAAGTCAGCTTACAAACTTAAGTATGTCTAAGGCCAATAAGGATTTCAATATGACTCTGATTGTATTCAACTACTCTAAATGGCTCATTTTACAATGCAAATAAAATTATAGGTTGTGATGAATTTTCTTCCTTTTTTAAAAAAAGGCCCAGATTAGTCAGACCACAAATCTACATAAATATACATATCACATTCGTTTTCTCTATTATACGATATGCAGCCTTCTCTGGGCTTGGAGCTACACTGGAAACATGCCACATGTTGCATTTCAAAATATAGTAGGTGAAGTACAACAAAAACAACATTTATTTCACTGCTATTTCCACTGAGTTAAATAAATTAAATTTCTTTCTAGTCAACAGTTTAATATTTCTCCTTCCATTTTATTAAAAATGCCAATTTAAAAATGACTTCTGAAAATCTCTGAAGGCAACAATCGAGAGTTTTGGAAGCCCTGCCTTTCAAGAGCTTCAGGTCAAGACTTAGCTTTACATGAAGGACATGTTAATATAACATGATATGTAATACCAGATAGGTAGAATTTAATGTGTGTTCTTGAAGGAGGGAATCTGCTTTTGCCTCCTACAGATGCTGTGAAGAGTCTCTGAGTCATCTTTTTTAATGTGACTTTGTAAAGTTTATAAGATTTTTTTCAAAAGTTAAGATTCCTATTTATTTACAGGTAGTCTTCAAGTTACAACAGCACTTGGTACCAGAATTTCTGTCCCTAAGCAATGCAATCATAAAGTGTGATAAATCACCATTTCTGATTACTTCAGTGTAATGTAAAGGTTAAGGTGATGGATTGAGATTTGCAAGGCTCAGGTTCAGATTTCCATGCAATTCAGCACTTCATAATGTAACCCACTCACAGTGTTGTTCTTCATACAACAAAAAGAATGGGAATTGTACCAAATGCCATCTTCAGATCCCAGAACAGAACTACACTCATGCCTTCAGCTCAAGAACTGAGAGCTAAACTCTCAAATTGAATGGGAAGAGGACACTGCAGCCCTGATTTCTGAGATGCTACTTTGAATTTCCTGACAAGAATTAGCTCATTTACCCTTAAAAGTCTTCTAAGATGATTTCATCCACTGAGAGATCCTCCTGACTACAAAAGAGTTAAAGTGATGCTGCACTATTTGTACCTCTGTCCTACAGGAAAGACGGACAATCACTTAAATATGAGCCAGCAGTGTGCTGCAGGTGCCAAAAAGACCAACACAGTGCTGGCCTGCATTAACAGAGGGATAGAATCAAGATCACGTGAAGTATTAATACCACTTTACAATGCCTTGGTAAGGCCACACTTGGAATACTGTATCCAGTTTTGGTCACCACGATGTAAAAAAGATGTTGAGACTCTAGAAAGAGTACAAAGAAGAGCAACAAAGATGATTAGGGGACTGGAGGCCAAAGCATATAAGGAAAGGCTGCTGGAATTGGGTATGTCTAGTTTAATGAAGAGAAGGACGAGGGGGGACATGATAGCAGTATTCCAATATCTCAGGGGCTGCCACAAAGAAGAGGGAGTCAAGCTATTCTCCAAGGCACCTGAAGGCAGGACAAGAAGCAACGGATGGAAACTAATCAAGGAGAGAAGCAACCTAGAACTAAGGAGAAACTTCCTGACAGTTAGAACAATTAACCAGTGGAACAACCTGCCTCCAGAAGTGGTGAATGCTCCAACACTGGAAGTTTTTAAGAAGAGACTGGACAGCCATTTGTCTTAAATGGTATAGGGTTTCCTGCCTGAACAGGGGGTTGGACTAGATGACCTCCAAGGTCCCTTCCAACTTTATTATTATTATTATTATTATTATTATTATTATTATTATTATTATTATTATTATTATTATTATTATGTCCTTTGTCTAATTAGACTATATATACTGTATGTAATTGTGTGTTTGCTTGAAAATCAAAGAAAATCTTGGAAAGAAATACCTTTCAGCTTGGACCTCAATCCAGCTCTAAACCTATCCAATAAACTGCTCTTGTCTGACTGACTGTATGGGAGATGCCTCCTGAAAGTTCAATCACAAATAGTTCCAATCCAAATATATGCAGTAACATGGACACCTCCAATTTATTAAGGTTTTTGAGTCCATTAAATATATTGTGTCATCTACTTATACAGACAGAATGCCTTAAGTGTTTATTTGTCCTCAAGAAAAGTCACTGAACAGCCAAATCACGCTTGAAACACAAACAAGCAAGGCATTTGTGTTCTTTAAAAACATACTGGAAGTTAAAAAGAAATTCCTTTGGTTTACGTAATCTTGAACAGTTGGGCATCTGAAATTCAGTGAAGAGTATTATCAGTCAAGTTGTTTTGCAAATGGCCTTCCCAAACTGAAGAAACGTCTCAAGTGAATTAAAAATAAAGTGGGGGGAAAAATGAGAGAGAAGGCATTCCATTAAAAGGCTTGAAATAAGGCTGAGTTTGTCTTGCTAACCTGGCACACAAACCTGGTGATCAGTAGCTGCATTTAAGAGAACCTGCTGGGAAGGACCTCTAAACTTCGCAAGGGAGTGTCACTATGGAAACTAATTAAATGAACAAAAGTATGAAAGAGCAGACTTGGTGGAAACATCTGAGGGGGAGGAACAGCCCAGGGAACAAACTGCATATGTCAGAAGTGACTGAACTTGAGCTAATAAGTCCGATACCCAGAAGAGGTCTGGAGTCAGGTTTTGATATTTTCCAACAACCATTAAAATAGATAAGTATCATTTATTTTTCAACTAAGGTCACATGGTGCTCATTTCTTAGGCAAACTAGAGCAGTTGGCACAGAATATGCTAGCTAGAGGCTAGATTTTTGGCAGAATGCTGTGTTCCTAATGCACCATGTAAATAAAAAGCTTCAAACCAGCCACAAGTGTTTTTAAAGAGCATGAAAAAAAAATGTCCAAATTAAATAATAGCTACCTTTTAAGTTAGAGTACATTTTTAGAAATGTTCCTTGATGCAGATGGCTGATGCCTGGTTTCTGATTCTGGAAAAACAACCACAAATGTTTCTATGACTCCGTAAGAGGTAAACTAAGTAGTAAAATTGGATTATGACTAAACACAAGCATTACAAAAAAGACTGCACGAAAGTCACGTATTGATAATTATGTTTATAGCATGCAAACATTCACAACCCCGAATCTCTACAAATAATTTTATATAGAGGACTTATCTCTAAGAGCCTACTGCAGCTAACTCACTGCTCACATCTGGAGTTTGATTCTGACCGGCTCAAGGTTGACTCAGCCTCCATCTTTCTGAGGTGGGTAAAATGAGGACCCAGATTGTTGGAAGCAATATGCTGACTCTGTAAACCACTTAAAGAAGGCTATAAAGCACTGTGAAGCGGTATATAAGGCTAAGTGCTATCTAGCAATTATATCATAGATTTGATAAAGTCTTCTTCAGTTCCAATTTAGGTCCTAGTGACTTCATGAATTTAACCACATAGTTTGGCTAGGTGACATAGGGCCAATCACTCTTAGCCCAACCCACTCACAGGGTTGTTGTGGGGAAAATAGTTGACAGGACAATTAGGTATTGTGTGAATGTTTTTATTCCTTACCAAGTCAGTTCTGAGCTGGGTTGAGGAGAAAAAAACCACCAAGCAACTGCTTGAAATTAAGTTCTTTATTCTTCACCCAAGAGCAATGGCAGCAAGCAGCAGGCTGTTAGGTGGGCAAATCACAAAACCTGCTCCTTCCAGCACAGGTTATATATATTACAATCAGTCATCCGTTATCTAATAAAAAACTATCCTTGGAATGTACATCTTATCTTACCACCTTAGATAAGCTATTTTCAAGATCTGTCAAAATAAAACAAAACCAACAATCTTAAACAAAATGAGATGTAGTTTCTAAGTATTAAGAATATAAGTATTCTAATAAAATATTCTTTCTAAATATTCTAACTATTTTTGTCACCTTAAGTTTAAAGAGAGACAGATAGACCCAGATAGCTCAAGAAGAAAAACAGGAGCCATCTACAAACTAGTTTGTAAGGACTGTAACAGCCATCGTGTAGGACAGACAGGGAGGAGACTAGCAGACACACCCATGAACACCAGCTAGCAATCAGAAACAGTGACGACTCAATCTCACAACACACGGACAGACTGAACCACAGGCTCAACCTGGGAAACTGTGAGCATCCTAGATCAAGCTAAATCCCAAAACCCTAGGGAATTCCTGAAAGTTTGACACTCAGATGAATTAGCCATTAGTAGATACATGCAGATATACCACCTTTATGCATATTCAAAAGAATAAAAAAACTGAGGAAACAAAAAGAACAGAACACACCCTCTCCAACAGTGAAATCCAGATATACAGAGATAAAGACCAAAGAATCAAAACAATGCTTGGGAGGGAAAAGAAAAAACTACCCCCTCCAACACTGGTAAAACAAGCTAAATGAATAAATAATGTGAGATAAAAATCTAATAATAACAAGATGGAAGTAGTTTGTCATGGTTTTATTCCAGATTTTTTTTCATCATCTCAGTCTACGCTACACCAATAAGATTTTTTGGTGACCTCATATTCAAAAATTCCAGACCAAGAACTGATCAGAGACGGACACTGTGTATCTTTTTCAACTATTCAACTAGGTTTCCTCATGTGACTTTCAGGAGTCATAATCCAAATATATAGGTAGAATGTTTGAAACTCAGTGAAAACTTGGTCCAGGATCAATCCATTGCATTTTTTTTTAAATGGTTAAATGGCCCCTCATGCTTGACAGTGATATTTGTAGTTGTTTTTCTTTTTCTAGTTTTGTATGCTGCCCAGAGCCCAGTGGAGTTAAGTGGCCAATACATTTTAATAATAACAACAGCAACAATTACAGAAATTATCTAAAAATAATTATCAGCATACTTTTGGAAAAGAGTTTGAAGTACTTCTATTTACAGATAACAGATTCAAATGAAAGCTGCAGCAGTGAAGTGTGCATAGACCTGCAAACAATTTTCACACTGTCAGTAGTTGGGACAGAGGTTAGCATTCATCAGAAACTGCAGATATTGGCACAAGAATGGACTGCACTTTTATTTTGTCTGTCAGGTGTGAATTGTTAGAGAAATTTCTTTCAGCTAATTTATCATTTTGCATTAAAAAAGATGAATTTTTTTTTGAGGTGAAGCGAATTGATTTACATATAAAGTGTTTGCAGATCCTGTAGTTCAGACATGTCCAAAGTCCGGCCCGCGGGCCATTTGCGGCCCGCGGCCCGGTTTAATCCGGCCCTCGAGCAGCCCTCCCTGCTCTATATAAATGCGGCCCTCCCACGGCCCTCCGGCAAGTCCCATGAGAGAGAGAGACAGAGAGACAGAGACAGAGGCACTTGCACTTCTGTCTCTCTCTCTCTCTCTCATGGGACTTGCCCCCTCGCAGGGCTCCTCATTGGCCCTGCGCCCTGTTATCCCACCCCCAGCCGCAAGCCACCATCTGCCCTGTGGTTATAAGTGTCCCGGCAGTTGGGACCCGCCCCTCCTGGAAGTCAATCAATCCTTGGCGGTTCTCCGTCCGGCCGCGGCTTTCCCCGGCCGGCTCC
>NW_015386427.1:883901-904206 GCF_001527695.2 Protobothrops mucrosquamatus
AGAGGGGAGAGGAAAGGGAAAGGAAAGAGAGAGAGAGAGAGAAAGAGGAAAGAGAGGGAGAGGAAAGAGGCATAAAATAATTCATTTGCATTTAATTGTAATGGTTCAAAGAATGTTCGGAAAAATGTTCGGCCCTCCAGCACGTTCACTTCATCCAATCTGGCCCTCTTTGAAAAAAGTTTGGACACCCCTGCTGTAGTTCATTCAGTCAAAAAGCATGTTTCAGTTTACCCTTAAAACTTCTTTGATCATAAGAACAATGCAACAATGTAATCAATTACCTGGAGGGTAATCTTAGGCAACAGAATCAATGGATACGAGTTTGACATCAGGACTCAGTACATAGACAAAATAATATCAGAGCATTTTAAATCTCCAAAGAACTCAAGTGCGGATTTCAAGTTGCTATTTTAGACAACAAAATTACATGAGCATCATAGAGCAAGAAACTGCCAAACTAAAATATATGAAAATGTTTCCCTGGCTATCTCAGAAAGTCTGAACAAATAGATTTTGCTTAGTGATGAAGTACTTGTAATTTGTCTCACATATAACTTTATATCATCATTCTCTTTTCTCCCCCTTGCCTTATACCTTTCTCAAATCCTAATCAATCTAATTACTCTGCATATTTGATGAAATGACCTGGTTTTTAATAAAATTGGTTAGTTGGAAAAGATGTAATCAGATTCCTCTCAGCAGAGTACTGGTCTCTATCCTGCAAAGTTAAAAAAAAAGTTTAAAAAATAAGGACACCATAATTCTGGATCTCCTGAGCCAAGTTCTGTGTAACATTCACATTTGCTGGTCTTCAAATTTCATGTCCTTAGTTGCATGGTTTTTTTGATTACCTGATCTTACTGATTTCAGAGGTGAAGACCAAAGAATATTGAGCTAATCCAACTGAAAAAAATGGTCTGTGGAACATACCATATACATTATTTCAAGCCTAAACATGTGACTCTTACGTCTTCATCCAGCTTTGTACATTTTCCCACCTTTATTCCATCTCTCAAATATTTGATAGCTTACAAATGGACAGGATTATGTAAAGTTGAGTGTAATTGAAAGGAACCATATGCAAGAGATCAACAAAATCAAAAGATCAAAACCAGCTTGGGGATCTTCTATCAGTTCAAGCTTTTCTGCAGGATTCCAAGTAACTTTTGTTATAGAATATGCAGCACATTAGTAATATAGCTGAAGGAGAATATAGATGAACACAGCCCTTGGACTTTCTTTTTTCAGGTCCAGAGCCATGATGCCATCTGGTAGAAATATGGCATAACTAACAAGAGTGTCTTTGCTCCAGCTTACAATTAGAGTAGGCGGCAACTGCTACTTGACATTCATTGATTTTAAAAAAAACCAATCAAATATGGATAGTACTTGGTTGGGAGATTATTTGGAAATCTCAACCTGCCAGAAAGGTATGGCAAACCAGTTCTGAACTATTGCCAAGGCAGCAATATGGAGATTGTACTTGTACCATTGAACTACTGTGTTTTCCTGCCAGGCAGGTGATCTGTGGGGTGGAGCGTGAAGAAAGCCCCTCCAGCAGCACACAGCAGCAGCACAGCCTTTCACCATCACTCCCCCCAGCTCTGAAATGGCAGAGGGGGACCAGGTCTACCCCGCCCATCCTCCGTATGGTAGCATGGCAGTCCGGCTCAGGAGAAGAATGAAAGGGAGCAAGGAATGGCCTGACTGGGGGGGCCCTGAAGGAAATGGATGTGGGGCACATAGGGTAGCTCCACCCCCTCCCCCACCTACCTCGCCTCATTGTGGCGGCAGGAGCGCAATATGCTGCGCGGCCTCCTGCCGCGAGTGGCTCCAGCAGAAGTGGGCCAGCAGCCATGTGGGCTCCTGCTGGATGGGGCTTTTGGTGCCGCCCCCGCGAGGTGAGGCAGGTGTCATGGAAAATATAAGACACTGCCCGAAACTAAGACCTAATGCCTCTTTTGGAGGGAAAAATAATATAAGACCGGGTTTTTCTTTCAGGAAAACATGGTAGGAAATGGATGAGGTGCTAACAGATTTGATACACTTTCAATTTTAATTGTTATCCAGGCAAAATGTAGAATTGGGCATAGTGAGGCAGGCAGCCTCCTTAGGATTTTTAGTGTCATGAAATGATACTGTGTTTCCCTGAAAATAAGACTGGGTCTTATATTTATTTTTGGCCCAAAAGACCCTTATTTTCAGGGGATCTTATTTTTCCAGGAGGCAGCGAGGGTGTGATGACCCAGGGCCCCGAACGGAGGCAAAGCAATTAGCTGGTCAGAACAATTGTCTTTTTAAGCACTGCCAACGTTCACCCAACAGCCCCCACATATGCTGGCACAAGTTCAATAAAACAGTCAGGGAAGTTTACACGGTTCTTTAAAGTAAAACAGATAACAAGCAAATGTATAATCCTTTCAACTCCCAGCTTGCCTGTGAACTGCAAACTGCAAAACTGCAGACAGCAAGGAGAAATCAGCAGGAAGAAAACTTGGTCCAAAATACAAAGTGTCCAGGTACAAGAGCACACTATCACAAGAGTTCACGTTTGTTCCCGGCAAATGCCCCACCCCACAGCGTCTCCTTAAATCCTACTCCCCAGGTGTGCCTTGTGGAGTGGGATGTGATGCTCTCCTCTTGAGCAAGTGAGCCTGCCTCCGTTGTTCCCTCCTCCTCTCTGCTCTCCTTGCTCTGGGATCTGGTGGGGAGGGGCCTTGCTCCTTGCCTGAACTCTGCCTTCCCTGTTCCAAACTTGAAGGGCCCTGGCCTGTTTCAGCCTGCTCCTCCCCACAGTTCTCCGAAGCCACAGACACCCCCTCCTGGGCCTCAACAGGGAACTCCATGTCGTCCTCAGAGTCAGGCTTGGACGGAGGTATGACAGAGGTCACGGGGGCTGAAGATGTCGGGCAGCAGCCACAGCCTGCCGTTCCCTTGGCAGAACACTCAGGCTGCAAAGCTCAAGCAGCGCAGGTGAGTGGGAGCTTCCGCCACAAGGTGATTGGAGGCAGGTGGCGGCGGGTGGAGCTGCCCCATACACCCCGCACTCACAGTTGCCTGTGACCGCAACAGCTTACAGGGCTTCCCAGGGCAGACGCTTGGGAGGCAGCAGCAATGCCAGTAGAAGGCGCCCTTCAAGCAAGGAGAGCAGTGTGGATAGGTGACCAGGCAGCGCACTTCCCCTGCTCTGCGGGTCTTTGGTGGGTGTTATTTGGGGGGTAGGGCTTATATTAGGCCAGGGGTCTTCAAACTTGGCCCTTTTATGACTTGTGGACTTCAACTGCCAGAATTCCTCAGCCAGGCCCTCTGGCTGAGGAATTCTGGGAATTGAGGTCCACAAGTCATAAAAGGGCCAAGTTTAAAGACCCCTGTATTAAGCGCACACTAAAAATCATGCTAAAGCTTATTTTCTGAAGGGATCTTATTTTTGGGGAGACACGATAGCAAATAGTGTAGTTCTTTTCCTATGGCAGTGGTGGTGAACCTATGGCACGCGTGCCAGAGGCGGCACTCAGAGCCCTCTCTCTGGGCACACGCGCTATGCCCCGGAGATGGCAACCATCCCTCTTCAACCAACCACCCGCTAACTCGCCGAGGTCCCACATGGCCTGATGCATCCCAGCACCCATGTGCTCGCTGGCCTCTGTGTGTCACCCCGGCCCCTGCCTCACCGTGCCCTGCGACAATGGCACCCCCACCCTGCCTCACCTTGCCTCGCCTCACCCTGCAGGACAAGCCTCCTGCCCACTGCCCCACCTGCCAGAGACCCCCTGGATCTCCCCCAACCCTGCCCCCACATGCAACCCTCCCCATGAGCAACATCGAGGTGATCATGCCCACCTTGGCTACACCCACCCAGTCTGCCATGACCACCATAGTCACGCCCATCCAGTGGGCCACATTCACCTGACACCCAGTGACAAGTGGGTTTTGGGCTGCAGTTTGGGCACTCGGTCTCTAAAAGGTTCACCATCACTGTCCTATGGTATTTTTCCTGGAGAAATAATTGATGAATATATATACAGTCTTGGGCATATATAAAACATAACTGCTGTTGTGCATTATATACTATGTCTGTATCCCAAGAGAAGAAGCATTTAGTGTTCTGGCTAAGGAGGAAAATGTCTTGGGCCAACCTTGCATCAATTTACTTTGATGTTACTATTCTATACACAGCAGCCCTCAGATGTAAAAATGACAGCAAATATTTATTTTGGGCTCCATCATCATAATAAATGAAATAATAAAACATAGAAAACAGCAAGAGTCTATTTCCCATTCTATGATGTATTATTTTTAGTAAATAATTTTTAATTAAAACCGGTCACCGCAGGTGGCAACAACTAGCAAACCTAAAAAAAAAAAAGGCGGTGACAAACTACACACTGTTGCCAAAAAGCTTAATATATGAATGTGTCCATATAATCCCCTGAAATTAAATCTAACTGGAGAGAAACTTTACCTTAATTAAAAGTGAAAACTTCATTTATGAAAGATTAAGAACTTTTGTGAAAGTTCTGTGAACTTAATGGAGTGAAAGTATGCAATCAGGAGGAAACATTTGATATGTTTAAAAGAGCTTACTCATATGAATCTAAAAGATAGGACTGCATCACACTGATCTTTAAAAACAGAAACTGCTTTTTGGTATGTATGAATTTACAGTATGAAAACACTGTAATTCACATTTTTATTACCCTAATCTTTAGAGTTCTTGTCTCTTGCACTCAAAAATTAGTATTATATTTATATTAGAATACTGTTACTAATACTGTTCACACAGGATCAAATGATTTTGCTTTTGTCTAATAGATTAAATGTTTTTTTGCTAGATTATATAACAAATCATTTAGTGTGCTGGTCTGTGTTTAGTTTAAATAAAGAGCAACACAATAAATGGTGTGTTATATAATCTAGCAAAAAACATTTAATCTATTAGACAAAAGCAAAATCATTTGATCCTGTGTGAACAGTATTATTAACAGTATTCTGTGGTCTGTGCCTAGTTTAAATAAAGAGCAACTATTAAATTTCCTAACAGGATGAAAACAAAAACAGTAGCAAAAGTCTTTATTCTCATATCCTATTATATAAGTAACAGATCAAAGAAAGCATGACATCTCTAATACCTCTCTGATTTGAGGTTTGTAAGTGCAGTTTTATAGGAAATACAGCTTTTGAGTTTAGTCATGTTAAAAACAAAAGGAAAAAAAAATCAAGTATTTCTGTTGATTAGTGGCACCATCTGGTGGATATAAGAACTCATTGACCCCCCAAAAATCATAGGCTTGCAAAAAGTTACTTCTGTTTGACAAAATGCACTGGAGAATTGCTCCCAAATCTGATCAACACATTTATTTGTTTGAGGGTCTGTCTTTCCACTCTTTACTTCTGCCTCCTAAAAGATCCTGGTCTAATTTGCAGGAATATTCTTCACATGCCTCATCAATCTGCATTTAACAGAGTTTTGTATTGTAATATGTTCCTTTTACAAAACAGAAGAAAACAGATATTAGTATTGAATTTTCAACTAAAATTCAAAGTTTGTTCAGTCATACTCACATAAGTGTGCTTAGAATGAATTTTTCAGAGCAGGCAATGCAATTATTCATGTTAAATTAGTTGAAATGTATAAATGGTTTTGTGGATCGCTCTCTAAAAATAAAGAAAAAAAAGTAACTATATCCACTCTGCAAAGATGTATTGATAGTCTTATTACTTATTTCTATATATTTCCTTACAGTATGGGAAGACAGATGAAATAGACAAAGAGATAATTTAAATTTTAAAACTTTTAATCTTCAAGCTAATTTGAAATATAAGGTACACAAACAGAAAAATATTTTATTTAGTATTAATATTAAAATATAATATTTTCATATTTATATAAATGCAATATTTATAATGAAATATTTTATTAATATCAGTCAGAATATAATTAATATATATCAACTGCAATAATTTGTAAGGAAATGTCATTTTTTTTCTCTGAGGCTATATGACACCATGAATAAATATGGATTTTTGAAATTCAGTGAAAAAAATGCTACCATAGAAGGTGGAACATTAGCAATGTTACTACTGCAATAAAAACACCAATGCACACTTGATCATTTGAATTTCATTTTCTTGCTTCAACAAAATCAAAAAAGACAGTCCAATTTCCCCCATCACCTGTTGTAACTATTTTTTTCATAATAAAGCAAGAAAACTGAAGTTCATCTAAAGGTATTTCTCTCAGACACAACAAACAAATGAACTCACATAAACAAATCTCTCTTTTTTTCTCCATCACCTAAAAATATATTCTGTCATTATGCTTGCCTGGGTTTCAAGTTTGTTACCAGTCATGAGCCCAGAGTATGGGATGACTGTTGTGATCTAAGAAGCCTCAAAGAAATTGCTCTGCTCTTTGATGACTACATATGACATCTTTTAGCTGAAACTGGGCATTAGGGAACAGATAGGTTGTGGTTGATGTATCAGTCTTCCTTCTATTGGGCAAAAGTTCTGCCTAAATTGTTGAATTCCGCTGTCATGTTGCCAGTTGAATTCTCCAGCTGATAGTCCTTAGAGCTTCAATCTGTCTTCAGCTAATCTAGAACCAGAGGCAACTTCTGACGTTCATGACCTCTGTGGCAACTTTAGATCTGCCTCAAGTTATTTAGGGCCTAACACTTGCTAGGAATTGCACATTAGCTCTGCATCTGTTTCTTTTATTTTAAAAGAATAATGGAAGGGAACATGGAGGTTTTCTAGTCCAATTCCTGCTCAAGCAGGAGACCCTACACCATTTCAGACAAATGGTTGTCCAATCTCTTCTTTAAAATATCCATTGTTGGAGCATCCACAACTTCTGGAGGCAGGTCATTCCGTTGATTAATTGATCTGTTAGGAAATTTCTCAGTTACAAATTGGTTCTCTCCTTGATTAGTTTCCATCCATTGGTTCTTATCCTGCCTTCAAATATTTTGGACAATAGATTGACCCCTCCTTCTTTGAGGCAGCCCCTTAGATATTGCACTACTGCTACCATGTTTCCCCAAAAATAAGACCCAGTCTTATATTTTTTTGCCTCCAAAAGTGGCACCAGGTCTTATTTTAGGGGGATATCTTACCTGCTTACCTCAGGACTGCTGCAGCCAGGCCCCCCCATGCCCCAACACCTGGCTCACCTTGCCAGCCCACTTCTGTATCCGCTCACTGCCACTTGCATGCGTCGCCCCTGGCCTCTATTTCACAGTCAGAGGCCTTCTGGAAAGGCCTCTGCAGCCGAGAAACAAGCTGCAGGTTGACACACCGGTGCCCCCAGCTTCCATTTTGCCATCACAGGCCTTCCGGAAAGGCCTCTGCACCCAAGAGGCTGGGGACACGAGCAGCAGCAAGCAGCCGCAGAAGAAGTAGGCTGGCAAGACGAGGCAGGTGTCGGGATGTGGGAGGCCTGGCTGCAAATGTTCTAAGGTAAGTGAGTGTGGGGCACATGGGGCAGCTCCACCCCCCCATCCCCACCCTAGCTTGATTTTTACCTGTGCACCTCGCCCCACCACATGCAAGCAGGTGCAATGGAGTGGGCGGAGCCTTAAGTAAGGCTTATTTTTGTGGTAGGGCTTATTTTTGTGTAGGGCTTATATTGGGCGCATGTGTAAAAATCAAGCTGGAGCTTATTTTCAGGGTAGGGCTTATTTTGGGGAAAACATGGTATTATGTCCCAAGTCCTTTTTTTCATTAGATTAGACATACCCAATTCTTCATAAGCCACCATTCTTCATATGTTTTACCCTCCAGTCCCCTAATCATCTTTATTGCTCTTCTTTGCACTCTTTCTAGAATTTCAAGATCTTTTTTATGTTGTGGAAATCAAAATTGGATGCAATATTCCAAGTATGATCTTATTAAGGCAGTATAAAATGGAATTAATACTTGGTGTGATCTTAATTCTATTCCTCTGTTAACGCAACCTAGGACTGTGTTGGCTTTTTTGGCAGCTGCAGTACCCTGCTGGCTCATATTTAAGTGATTGTCCCCTAGGATTCCAAGATCTTCTCTCTTGGAGTAGTTGATATGTGAGCTGATAGCAGATAGGAATATCCTATTAGTCCTTTGCTACAGACAACTCACATTTGCAAAGAAGGGAGACCTATTAGATTGATCTGTGCCAGGCAACTGATGAACTTGGTAGAACTCAAAGGGAAACAGGTGTTTCCTCTGTGAAAACTGGTTAGTAGTTTACATGAATCTTTGAAACTGCTTTGGAATAGACAGGTAACAGAGACCTTGGGCCTGCTCTTATATGGCCTCTTACAGTAAATCAATCCCTGGGTGGTCCTTGGGGGAGGGCAAGGTTAGGACTATTGGGAAGTGAAGTGCCTAGAACACTATTAGAGAAAGCAAGTAAAATTCCGCTTTAGGAATTACATCATAAAAATAAGAGCATAAAGCTTTTTTTCTACTCTTACTGAATCTCTCAATATCTAGATACATTTTTAACCTGATATTTTCCTTCAGAGACATTTATTGCTGTACTGTGAAGAATATTTTGGGTATTTACCAGATGGTCACTTGGGGTTACTTAAAGTTGGACTCTGACTTGGCAAAGATAATGGACAGAATTCTAAGAACTATTAGTCTGATGATTTTTTATTAGGTTCCACCTCTATCCTTGGTTATTAATCCATTAACTGAATCCATGCTGTGGTGTCAGTTGTTTTGAAGGAAGGGATGGTCTTGTCAGCTTGAAGGAGGCAATGATACAACTCTTTCTCAAGGGGCCATTGCTGGATCCTACAGATCTGGTCATCTTTCATCCAGTCCTCAATCTTCTGTTCTTAAAAAATGTTTTTGAGAAGGTGGGTTGGGCTGCACCTTCCAAAGACCTTGGAAGAAACTTGGTTATTTATCAAGTTTCAGACCAGGACTTAGCACTGACTGGCATTAATTAGGCACCACCACCCTTCTAATAATACCCACTGTACATCTCAGTCTCAAATTAACCAGTTAGCTATTCCAGTGTCTGGAGGTCATGAGGGTATGGATGAAGAGAAATAGACTGAAGCTGAAGTCTGATAAAATCAAGTAGCTGTGGTTATTTTGGATCTAGAATTCATCCATCTTTAGTCCTTGGGTGACATTATCCAACTTTGGGCTGATATGATATTTTAACTTTTTCTGGCCCTCTTAATCTTACTTTGGTCCTCCCACATGTCTACTATTGCAATGTATTTTAAATGAATGGATCGTTTCCTGAATTTATCCATCTTATTTATATATCCTTCCTTCCCTTCTCCAAGGTTGTACCATACTTTCTTTTCCTGTTGCTGGTTTTGATATTTTTCCTCTCCCTCCATTGGTGTTCACCAGTTTTCTTTTCCCATTCCTTTTGCTAACCTCATCTTAAGTAATTTCTGACTACTTTCCTTAGTTCCTCAGACTCATCTAGCAGCAACTTCCCCTCTTCATGACACTTTAGGTAAACAAGGCTGGCTGAAAAGCAACACACTAATACTTATTTCTCCATTCTGAAAAATGATGTGGTTCCACATTAATGGCTGGATCAAGAGAAAGAGAAGGTGGGACAGACTGACACCATAGATCTGTTGTGCCTTGCTTTAAAAATTATTTTACAGAAATCCAATTCAGAGTATCAACATTTTTGCAAGGGTGTTAAGAGGCATTGAAAACTTGGATCATTTTACTACACATTTGAGGAAAGTCACGATGAGAATGCTAGCAGCTCCAGTCTTCATTTTCAAAGCTCTTCCCATATAGCAATAGACTTATATCCATGTTGGCTGCTGACACAAATTAAAACCTTGGAAAATTAATGTCCACTGTTGCAAAAGTTCTCCCCTTAAAATATGGGATGACAACTAGGTACAGAGCTGATGTGTATCCTTAATTGTTCCTCTTGCATATTTCCCCAGGAAGAATATTTAACAAGGCTGCCCAGTCATAAGGAAAGAAGATGGAATGTGAAATGTGAACCCTTCCTACTCTATAATATCTAGTTTTTTTCATAGTGATATCTTGTGACTCTGAGAAATGTAGATGGGGGCCTGTTTTGCTTTGAAATTAATTGAAAACTAAAAATTAGGATTGCTAGTCACTTTGTGAAGGAGTTTGTGAAGTATTGAATTAATTTAACAGAATACGTTCAATGTGTTTCTGTTACAGAGGTAAAATAATTGTATGCATAATTTGCAACTCATACTCATTCCTTCCCAGAATATTTATAGCTGACTTCTCCAAACAATGCTGTTCAAAAATTTTGGAAGTCCTATGGTCCTAAATTGATTGAAGGTTCTGGTATGGAAGTCCAAGATACCTAGAGGACATGAGGCTGTAGAAACTTGGTTTACAATATTCTATACTGCAACTTTTAGTGCTGTGATTTCTTTAAGCCATTTCTACTACTGAGTGGGGAGACAAAGTTACAAGAAAACATATCATCACAAATTCATTCTTTGATAAGTGTTTTGCATTTCCTTCTTATTTATCCAATCCTGACACCTGGCTTTTTCTTTGAGTTAATGATGAGATACCTCTTTCTTCCATGTCTCTTCAAAATCCGGAAAGATTTTTTTTTTAAAAAAAATTCCTAATTTATCCTTTAATGATCACATCAGAGACAACAATAAGGAAACCTTTTCATGATATACTTCCCTGATCTCACAGATGGCCCATGGAGCAAATCTCCCTTTCATTTCAAAGGAAGCAGTGAACTTTAGCTACTGCAGGATTATCAACCTGCTTCCTTTGAGACTGCAACTGGTGTTTTCATTTATTTATTTTTAGTGAAATAAAAGTTTTATTAGTTTTACTTGTTGAAAATATTTTTAAAGAAGCCTATTCAAGAATCTTTAAGGCACAGCTGTGAAACTTTGGGAAGAACCAAAGCAGCATCTCTCTTTTAAGTGACACATCAGTGACCACACTACCAAAGATGAAGTGGGTGAAGCCAAGTCCTAAAACTAGATTGGATTAATTTAATATGTATTTACATTTAATGAAATAGAATTAGTATAATGATTTCCACTTCTTTAATAATTTCCCCCTTCGTCACTATAGAACTGTGGTGTCAAACTCAAATAGAATTTGAGTTAAGGGTCACTAAACTGTACATAACAATCCCTGATGGCCCACATTAACTAGGAAAACTACATGTTTATATATTTATTTATTTATTAATCCATGAATTTCATAATTATGCCTTATAAAGTTCATAAATCAATGGCAAAACTGGTTTAAGAGAATAATAAGTGGAAAATTATATATTTATTTATATTTCATATTTCTAAACCACCCATCTGCTTCAAAGGAGGGCTGTTTTAAAATTGGCAGGCATTCCTCAGGATCTTTATCTCAAGACAACATAATCTGCTGTTGTCATAAAGACATTTCATAATTTAGACCTACAGCTAAGTCAATGCTGAAGGAAAACTGAAATCTCAATGTTCATAATTATAGTTCTCTTCTTTAGAGCAATACAAATCAATACATTCCTCATTCAAATAAGTCCAGACAATATTAGATAAATAATAACAATGAACATCTGTAATAGTCTAACTTCACTTTATAGCTAGTGGATTTGATGGATTTCTTCCTTAACGGTATTTCGGTGCTATTCCATTTAAGGTTGAGAAATGGCAGAGAAATTGAATTACTTCATAGCTAGAACATTTCAGGAAAACACAGGTTTAAGTGATCATCTGACCAACTAAGATCCAAATTTCAATAATGCTATTAAAAACAAGCAGAAATCTAAATAGGATTTGTCCAAAAATCTCTTAATGGGTGGCTGAAATGGTATTCTGGACAGTAATCGATAGGTGCACCATTCCTCTTCTCTGTAATTTTCTTTTAGAGTTTTGAAGGGAAGAAATAATGAAGCTTGGTTGTCTGAGTGATGTACTTGGAATAAGCCGTTTATTTTGACTATGGCTATGTAATTGGGCATGTCCCAGTGGCTTGCATTCAGATGCAGAGGGAGGGATGGATTAACTGGATTAGTCTCCATCATCTGAGAGATGACACAACTTGCTATGTTTGAAGTGTTTTGTGAAGGAGGACAGAACTAGTTTTGAAGTTTGCATTAATCTAATCTATTTGAGACAGCTTCAATGAAACACCTGAACTCTTTGAAAGGCTGAGCAACACCACAAAAGAATATCTTAAAGCAAACTATCTGTAGCCACCCACGTTATCCTTCATCAAATTACACTGAATATTACTACTCTGCTATAGTTATCCCATCTCACAACTAACTACAAAACACAACTGGATTTAATATGATTGGCAACTAGGCTTGCCAGGTCTGCTTCCAAAAAATAGCGGACAAGCGGGGGGGGGGGTTAAGTAGTCAAAAAAGTAGACTGTACAGCTTTAGATTACGTACAATTTCATCATAAAGCTTTTGAATAAAAAAAATGTCCACTATTTTGTGAAAAAAAATAGTGAACATAATGTGAAAAAAGTGGACTGTCCACTCAAATAGTGGACACCTGGCAACCCTATTGGCAACTTAGAGGTTTGATAAATACAACCATGATAAATACAATAATACTTATTGTATTACCTATTTGAACAGATCTGCATGAAAGGGTTTTTCTTTTACTCAACAATCAGCAAATACAATTTGTGTAGTGGTTCCCCCAATTCTTTTTTCAGCAAGTAGACATTACAAATTACTGTGCTGAATGAACTTTCTTTAAAAAAAAAAAAAGATAAAACTCATCAAATACAAGAGTTTGGTATCTTGGGCAACAGATGGAACTGAAATAACTGGGGTGATTTTCTTTTTATTATTTATCAAATTTATATGGCTACCCATCCCAGTTAAAATAATAAAATCATTTATTAAAACATGTTGTAAATCTTTAAAACAATAAACATATATAAACAGAAACATGAGTGGGAAGATTTTTATATACATACAGAGGATTACCAGGCATGCTAAGAAAAAAAAAATCACAATTTGAGAGCTTTATGGGAGGCCATAAGAGTTGAAGCTAACCTCATCTCAGGAGGGATGATGTTCCTGAGGGTGAAATACACACACATATCTACTCTGTTTCCACAAAAACATTAGGAGAAAATGTGTCCAAAATGGTTGTATATTTTTAGATTTTTAAAATCCCACTTTTATTATATTTATAAATAATTTCAGTGCAAATGTAATTGTAAACAATTACAATTTTAAATACTTAAAACTCTTTCCTACTTCTATTTTACCCACAATAACAACCCTGTGAGATGGGCTGGGCTGAGGTAAAGTGACTTAGGGCACCATTAACAGAGCCAGTTTGGTCTAGTGGTTAAAGCAGCAGGCTGGAAATTGGGAGATAGAGAGTTTTAGCCCTGCCTTAGACATGAAAGTTAGCTGGGTGACTTTGTTTTCTCTCTCTGAGCCCAACCCACTTCACCGGGTTGTTGTTGGGGGGAAAATCGGAGGAGGAAGGAATATTAGGTGTGTTCTCTGCCTTAAGTTATTCATACAAATAATAAAGGTAGAATAATTTTAAAAACCTATAATCAATTAATTAAAAGAGACATGGTCATCCATGTTCTTACTGACATTCTCTTCAGCTTTTATGGAAATGCCTTTGAAGCACACTTGTGTTATTCAGTTAGTTTAAAATAATAATAGCTGGATTATTGCCTGAGATTGAACATACCTAGACAATCCTTGAATCAAAGGCAAGATGCTTCCATTTAATAATTTTTATTTAATATGTAAAATAATTTTACATATTATTTGGAATATTTGCTAATTTAATTGTGATTGAGCTTCCTTCCTGATGATTTGTGTTTATTATTAGCGTTTAGTTGTTCATCATTATTATTATTATTATTATTATTATTATTATTATTATTATTATTATTATTATTATTATTATTATTATTATTATGCTGTTGTCTTATTCTATTATGTAAGAGGCCTAAAGTTCCCTGGATGATTGAGGCACCTATAAGTTGCTAAATACTGTAAGTACTGTAAAGTGTGGGATGATGAAACTGTAATGTCCCTCGTTTGGGCAGCACTGAATATTTTAGGAAGTTGCATGGATATCCATTTTGTTGGAAGATGTTGTATAGATCTGTTTCATTTTCTGATGTTCAAGCTTGCTGCAGTGTGTTTGTGCTCATCTAAATGTCATTCCACAGGTTATTTTAGCAGAATAACAGAGTTGGACTAGAAGACAGAATAACAGAGTTGGATTAGAAGACCTCCAAGGTCCTTTCCAACAGAGTTGGAAGGGAGTTGGAGGTCTTTTAGTGCAACCCCCTGCTCAAGCAGGAAACCCTATACCATCTTGTGGGAGGCTGGGTTATTATTTTGGTAGTGGCGCACTTGGTTGGTCTGATTGGTTCATCAAAAATGCCTGACCCACTCAACCCAATATAGCACAATCAACACAAGCTGTAAAATCAACACAAGCTGTAAAACACTGCTATACATTAAAAACATCTCAAAAACCGTCAGTGGACTATTACAATCATATGGCATCAGTGTAGCACATAAACCAACTAACATTGTAAATAAACCAAAGATCCAGCAGCCCCAAAAGAAAAAACAGGGGTCATTTATAACAGAACTTTTCAACCGGTGGTACGCGTAAAACCAGTGGTACTTTGGCACCTGGCAAGTGGCACATGACTGTCCTAGACAAGTATAGCAGGGAAACGGAATGAGCTAAAGCGGTGGCAGTGCCGCACAAGCCTGAAGGAGAGACAGCTGGAGCTGAAAGACTGCCAGGGCTCAGCAGAAGCCCCAGGATCTGCACACCCAGCTACAAGCAGATCAGTGCTTCTGCAGGGCTGTGGGGGCTCAGCAGAAGCCCCAGGATCGGCACCGGGCTCCAGATGATTGGTGCTTAGGGAAGGAGCACATAGCTGGAGGGGGGAAGAGAGGATATAAAAGGAGGAGGTTTTGGCAGGAAAGGGGAAAAAAGACAACAGGGGAAAGAGAAGGGGATGGAAAAAGAGAGACAGAGAAGTGCAGCCTTGAGGAGAGGAATCATCTGGAGGGGCACCGAAGAGAAAAGGAGAAGGGGAGAGAGAGGACAGGATATAAAAGGAGGAGGGAAAAAAGGTTACAGGGAAAGAGAAGGGGATGGAGAAGAGGCTGTGGAAGGAGAGCCCATCAGGCAGGGAGGAAGAAGAGTTAGGAGAGAAGCTGTGGAAGGAAAGCCCAGCAAGTAGGGAGGAAGAAGAGAGAGAGGAGAAGAGACTGTGGAAGGAGAGTGTAATGTATTGATGTGAATTACTTGAAATTGTTGAAAAAATGGTCATAAGACTATGTCAGTTAAGTGCCAGACTTTCTGTCTACATGCTCATTAACTTGTGTATAAAGCGGGAGCTAATACTTGAATCCTATTGGCCGCCGCTTTGTTGCTGAGTGTATAAATAGGATGGAGCGGCAGTTATCCAGGCTTCTGTTTAAACCTTTAATAAAGAGTTGTTGTTGCACCTGCTGCCTCGTCAATGCTTCACCGATCACCAAACATAACAGTGGCAACGAAGGTGGGATGTGCTGCCAACCTCAAAGAGCTGAGTCACTAAGGAGGTAAGCCAAGCGACGATGCCTTGGTTGGACCACATCCCCCCCCATTCCTGCCAGTATGAAAATGCTGGAGGAAGAGTGCTCCTAAGGAACCGTCCCTGGGAGATTAAAAGAAGCCTTGGCAGCACAAGGCATTGCGAGGCCGAAAACACTGAAAACAACTCACCATAGCCAAACTCGGGAAACTCTCAGAATTTGATGTCGCACATCCAGAGAGGTGGAGCTCATACGTCGCGAGAGTCGAGAATTACTTAAGAGTCAACCAAGTTCGCGAAGACGGCTTAAAGGACGCAATGCTGATGTGCGTTTGTGGCCAGGCGACATTCGAAATCACTGAAAACATAGTTGCTCCAGCTCCACTTGAGTTCATTGTTTTCTCTGAACTCAAAAAATTGCTCAAAGAACACTTTGAGCCGAAGCTATCGGTCATCGCCTGGAGTCACGCATTCGAATGAAGAGACCAGCGACCAAGCGAGTCGGCTGCCGAGTTCATAGCCGCTCTTCATCAAGCAGCCCAATCCTGTGAATTCAAAGATCTAGAAGAGAGACTGCGAGACCACTTTGTGTGCGGGTTGAGAAGCAGGGAACTCCAACAGAAATTGTTCGCTAAAGAGACTATTTTGTTCCAAGACACCCTAAGGGAGATCACAGCCGAAAAAGTCACCGCGGGAGCCATCAAGGCCTTACGGCTCTCCAGGAGCACTTCCTGCATAGAGGCCATCCACCAGGAGGGTGCTGAGAGGGCCGAAGACTCCAAATCGGATCAAGAGGTCGATCAGTTACAACAGCCACCAGAAAGAAGGCCACAATGTCCAGTTGACAAGGCAGTTCTCTTCACTCGATGTGCGGGGTGTGGAAGCCGACACAAATGCGTGGAATGCAGATTCCACACAGCAACGTGCCGGGCATGTGGCAAACAAGGCCACATTGCCGCTGTTTGTCAGGGTCATCAGAGAGAAAGCCCACCAGAAGAGTTTCCCCAGAAAGGTACCGGGGCCCTGGGGCAACACAGGGTTGGCTATTGCGCCAGTAGAAGGAGCGTGCATAGAATAGGTGCCCATCACCCACTTAGGGAGAAGTTGCAGCTCAAAGTCAAGCTGCATGGAGTTCCATGCAACATGGAACTAGATACTGGGTCAGCATTATCCATAATTTCCAGGGACGTTCAAACACATTTGTAGTTGCAGCAGCAAAAGAGTTAAGCTCAAGCTGTCGAACCTCGTGTTAACAGATTTCCAAAACTCCCGAGTAACAGTTAGAGGGGAAGCTACACTCAGGGTGCAATTCAAGGGATTTGAGAGCCCCCTCTCAAGTTGTAGTAATTGAGGGCAACCGCACAACCCTCATAGGGCTTGATTGGTTTGATGCATTGGGAATCAGTGAGACGGGAATAAACAGCACACAAGCAGTAGACTTATCAGCAGTTTGCCAAGAGTTTGCTGACATTTTTAGCCCTAACTTAGGGAAATATAAGGGACCTCCCATAGCCCTTTGGCTTAATCCAGCCATAACTCCAATACAGATCAAGCCGCGCAGAGTGCCTTTCACCCTCAAGCAGAAGATCGATGCAGAGCTGGATAAGCTGGTGCAGCAAGGCATCCGGCAGCCGGTTGATAGCAGTCAGTGGGAAACCCCATAGTTACACCACTTAAGGCCAACGGAGAGGTGCGCATATGCATGGATTACAAGTGCACTATCAATAGAGCACGCATATCCAACAACACCCATATCCAGTGCCTGTAATCAGCCACATTTTGGCATCACTACAGGGAGGTCGCATATTTGCCAAGTTAAGTTTGGCTCAAGCCTACCAGCAACTGCCGGTGGACAAGGCCACGGTGGAAGCTCAGACCATAGTTACCCACAGGGGAGCTTTCAAGGTTAAGCACCTACAATTCGGGTTCAGTGTCACCCCAGGCCTTTTCCAGGGAGTGATGGAGCACACACTCAAGGGTATTCCAGGTGTGTGCCCATATTTCGATGATGTCCTCATAGCTGAGGAATCAGTCAAGAAATTGGCAGAATGGCTCAAGGCCATCCTTCAGCGTTTCCGCGAAGCGGGGCTGAAGCTGAAATGGGAAAACTGCAAAATTGGGGTAGTGTCAACCGAGTTCCTCGGTTTCCGCATTGATGCCGAAGGCATTCATCCTGCTGAATCCAAGCTCAAAGCAATTCAGCAGGCCCCAAGTCCTAAATCAAGCTTTTTTAGGACTGCTCAATTTTTATCATGCCTTTCTACCGCACAAGGCCACAGTGGCAGAGCTGTTACACCAGCTCTTGGACAAGAATGCACAGTGGAAATGGACGAACGTCCATGAGAGGAGTTTTTCAGCAGTCAAATCACTGCTGTCCTCAAACTCAGTTTTAACGCATTTTAACAAAAAGCTGCCTGTCTGCATCGTTTGTGATGCGTCACCGTATGGGGTAGGGGCTGTGCTGAGTCATTTAATGGCTGACGGAAGGCAAATTCCAATAGCCTATTACTCAAGGACATTGTCCTCTGCAGAGCGTAACTATGCCCAAATAGATAAAGAGGCCTTGGCCATAGTGGCAGGGATCAAGAAGTTTCATGACTATTTGTATGGTAGGCCCTTCACAATCTTCACGGACCACAAGCCACTTCTGGGTTTGTTCACAATGAACAAACAAACACCTCAGATCATATCTCCTAGGATGTTGAGGTGGTCAATCTTCCTGTCAGCTTATAATTACAGTCTGATTCATAAACCAGGCAGGGAAATGGGCCACACAGACGGCCTGAGAAGACTGCCCCTGCCACATTTAGAGCCCGACCCCGCTCCAGCCCCTCGCATCCTGGCTATCCAGGATCTGCCGGAGTCTCCCCTTAACGCAGGGGACGTGGCTGCCAAGACAGCTTCAGACATGACGCTGAGCCGTGTGTTGAACTGGGTGCTCATAGGATGGCTGGAAATTAGTCCGGGGCCTAACTTTCAGAGTTTCAGTAGGAGGAAGGATGAGTTGTCAGCTCACAGGGGGTGCATCTTGTGGGGTAAACGGGTTGTAGTCCCGAACTCACTGAGGGCTAGAGTCTTAGAGTCTCTGCATGAGGGACATCCGGAAATAGTCCGGATGAAGGCACTCATACAAAGCTACCTTTGGTGGCCTGGGCTGGATAAAGATATTGAGGCTCAGGTACACAGCTGCCACATTTGCCAGCAATCCAGACCAGAGATGCCCCATGCCCCAGTCCACTGATGGGAAACCACACATGCCCCTTGGTCCAGGATCCACATCGATTTCTCAGGCCCCTTTCAGGGACAACTCTTCCTCATTGTGGTGGACAGTCACTCCAAGTGGTTAGAGGTCACACCTGTCCCTACTATGACTACTGCCAGGACCATCCAGGAACTGCACAGAATCTTTGCCACACACAGTTACCCGACATGATTGTCTCAGACAATGAGGCTCAATTTACAACTGCGCAATTTCAGTCCTTTTTAAGGGCTAACATGATCAGGCACACCACTTCAGCCTCTTTTCACCCGGCTTCTAATGGCCAAGCGGAGCGCATGGACAGAACAACTAAAGAATCCTTAAAGAGGATAGTAACCGGCAACTGGCAACATAGACTGTCAGATTTTCTACTCTGCCAACGCACAACCCCCTGCATTTCCACCGGCAGAAGCCCAGCAGAATTAAGATGGGGCTGGCGTTTGATCACAAAGCTGGATCACCTACATCCAGATAGAGTTGCCTCACAAGCAACACAGCCAAAGGTACCACGGCACTTGCAAGTCGGTGACCCAGTTTGGGCATGGAACTACGGGCAAGGGGTATTGTGGGTGGTAGCTGTGGTTTGTAAAATATCTGGGCCACTTTCTTATGAAATGGTCCTGGAAGACGGTCACGTGCTACGCAGGCACATCGACCAACTGCGGCAGAGGTTAACAAACCAGCCAATAGCTCATGACTCTAGTGACCGTCTAGCTCATGACTGTTGTGACAGTCAAACTCAGGAACAGCACGATTGCAGTCGTGCATTAGAATCTGCCAGTGATGGCAGAACTCTCTGACCAAGGAACGGGGCTCTAATGGCTGGCGAGTCAATCCCAAACACTGATACTTCAACCAATGGGCAATGCCAGCAGAGGGCTCCATTTTCAGGATCGGTGGAGTCTGCTCCACCTTTGGACACTGGCTCGGGTCTACCAGAACAGATCAGCCACAGAGACTCGATTCCACCCATAACAGATGGGTCCCACAGCCCTGGTCTACCAAGCCTGGCAAGCGAGCTGACAGACCGGGGGCCTCCAGCGGTTCCAAGGCGTTTGGAATGGACGAAAAGGCCACCAACGTATTTAAGGGCATATGTTCAATATTTGTCTTTATGAACTATCTAGGGGGAAGGGGTGTAATGTATTGATGTGAATTACTTGAAATTATTGAAAAACGGTCATAAGACTATGTCAATTAAGTGCCAGACTTTCTGTCTACATGCTCAGTAACTTGTGTTTAAAGCAGGAACTAATATTTATTTATTATTTATTATTCAAATTTCTACCCCGCCCTTCTCCCAACGGACTCAAGGCGGCTTACAGCCATTTAAAACAGGTACATGATACAAAATACTAAATTTAAAATGTAATTAAAATAGAATATTAATTATTGGCCTTTTCTTATTAAAATTATTTTAAAACCAAATTAAGATAACCCTTAGGCCAGTCCTGCTAGCTTAAACAGCCATGTCTTGAGGGCGCGGCGGAAGGAGGGGAGATCCGGAATCAC
>NW_015386427.1:905608-909282 GCF_001527695.2 Protobothrops mucrosquamatus
GTAATTAGACCTCGCCACCCTCATCGCCACTAGGTAGGATCTAACCTGCATCCTTGCCTGTGCTCGGTCGGATTCGATTCGGCTAGCCCTCCAACTGCTCTCTAGGCGTCTTTTCCGGCGCTTCATCTCTCTCAGCTCCTCGGTAAACCAGGGAGCCAGTTGAGATCTGCGCCGGGTCAGAGGCCGCAAAGGCACGACTTGGTCCAGTGCTGCGGCAGCGGCCACATCCCAGGCCGCCGCCAGATTTTCAGCCGAGTCGTGAACTAGATCCTCCAGATATGGCCCAAGCTCCATCAGGAACCTCTCTGTGTCCATCAGGCGCCTGGGGCGGAACCATCTGTGCGGTTCCGACTCCCTGCGGCGGGGGGGAGCGGTCCGGAAGTCCATCCTAAGGAGTGAATGGTCTGACCATGACAGGAGCTCTATAACTACCTCCCCCATTTCCAGATCATTCTGCCACTGGCCAGAGACAAAAATTAGATCCAGTGTGTGTCCTCCCATGTGAGTGGGGGCATAAACTAATTGGGTCAAGTCCAAGGCCGTCATGGAAGCCAAGAACTCCCGAGCTGCTGCCGACGTTTCGCCCACCAATGGCAGATTGAAATCCCCCATGACTATAAGTCTGGGGGTCTCAACTGCCACCCCGGCTATTACGTCAGCCAGCTCAGGCAGGGCCATTGATACATAGCAGGGAGCCAGGTATATAATCAACAGGCCCACTTGTACCCCTTGAATCCTATTGGCTGCCGCTTTGTTGCTGAGTGTATAAATAGGGGTGGAGCGGCAGTTATCCAGGCTTCTGTTTTAAAATCTTAATTAAGAGTTGTTGTTGCACCTGCTGCCTCGTCAATGCCTCACCGATCATCAAACATAACAGAGAGCCAAACAGGCAGGGAGAAAGAAGAGAGGGGGGAGAAGAAGCTGTGGAAGGTGAGCCCAGCAGGCAGAGAGGAAGAAGAGATGGGAGAAGAGACTGTGGAAGGAGAGCCCAGCAGGCAGGGAGGGAGAAGAGACTGTGGAAAGAGAGCCCAGCAGGCAGGGAGGAAGAAGAGAGAGGGAGAGAGGAAGAAGTGCCAACCAGCTAGCTGACCCCCAAGGTAGCAGTGCATATTAATAAATATGGATAAATTTTTCATACAGTTGTCAGTGCAAAGGTAAAGTGATTCAGCAAAGGAACAACCATCGAAGAAATTAAAACCGGTACTTTTCCCCTTTTTTTACGGTTTGTAACATTTTATTAGATTATAGAATAAAATACAAAAATACAAAAGCAAATAGTAGGACACAGCGGGAAGGAAAAAGGGGGGGAAAGCGAAGGGGTGAAGGAGAAAAGAAAAGGCATTGACTTCCAACTTCCTCTGTTGCAGTAGAATGAAGCATTAACATCGAACCTCAACTTGTTACTTTTCCATAATAGTGTAAACTAGCCATTTCTATAACAATAAATCAATCTAATCAGTAAAACCCAAATTCCCCTCCCTTTTTTTTTAGTCATCAAGGTTTTGACACCTTGCTAAGCACTGGTAGTGCTAGAATATTGTCATGGCCTAAAAGTGGTACAATCTGTGAAAAGGTTGAAAAGCCCTGGCTTATTCTACCCAACGTTTATATTCTTCAGAAACCATTCTTGCCCTGTGAAACATCTTTCTAAAACATAATCATTTTGGATGAGTATCTAAATACATTAACTCTTAAAAGAGTAATGCTGCTGTAAATTGTTCTGGCTTTTAGCTAGAACATTCATAGTGAGGCTGCTGTTTCTTTCGTCTCTCGGAATATATAGTGTAAGCCATAAGAGCGCATAATTTCTCCATAAGTGCTCAGTCAAAGATAGCTCAACACATTTCATTCTGTTAAAAATGGACAGTGCATGTCAGCAGCAGGGAGCTGTTTTTAAGAGCTATGTTAGGATAATGATAGCATTTTAGAACAAGAAAAGGTTAGGTTTAGATGGTTCGTGAAGATCTTTGCAGCTGTCTAACATCTAACATTCCAAATTTATTTATTTACTAATACAACTTTACATTCCATTTCAAATGTGAGATAAGTACAATAGAAGGCGTTTAGCTGAAAGATTTATGAGATCTGAAGATAAATGGAAATATAATGGAGGTGTGTTTATATGTTCTAAGTGAACATTATCTCAGAATTACTGTATTTACTTTCATTTCTGGGGAATTAAGAAAACAAGTAAAGGAGTAGGGGAAAAATCCACAAAAATGTCAGATCATTTGTCCTCTGCAGTAATCTTCTCAATTTGATGCTTTCCATATTGGATGAACTACAATTTCCATCTTCCTAGTTAATTTTCTTGCTCTTCCCTACAAAAACCTAAACTACAGGAAGCTAGATTCTTCTCTGATGTAACCATTATTTTTCTAGATTGTTCAATCAAACAAAAGGCTACATTTAAATAAACACAATGCTATACTCTTGACATACTCCCTATGGATACCATTTGTTATCCATTATCCTAATTTGTTTCTAATGCTAAAACTGATCCTCCTGAGTGGTTAATGAAACCCTTGCTTCCTTGCCTTGTGAGCCAAATTGCAATTCTGGTAAATGTCTTTCTGAAGCAGAGTTCTCCAACATTCTTGAATAAGGAATGGTGTGCACTTTATTGAACCATTATAAACCCTTAAACTTGATAAACACATGATAAGCTGTTTCTTCCAAGAAACTGGTAAACCCCTAATTATACAGAGGATTATTGGAAACTTTTAGCCCTTCACAAAGATAGCCTTCTTCGCCTTCATGGGCAGCAATTACAGTGGCCCTCAATTGTTATTCTGAAAGTTTAAGTCCAACACATCCAGCACGGAAACGGCATTGGTCGCGTTGGTTGATGATCTCTGGAGGGCTCGGGATAGAGGGTGTTTCTCTATCCTGGTCCTGCTAGACCTCTCAGCAGCTTTTGATACCATCGACCATGGTATCTTGTTGCACCGGTTAGGGGGGTTGGGGTTGGGGGGCACTGTTTTACGGTGGTTCTCCTCCTACCTCTCGGACCGGACGCAATTTGTGTTGGCAGGGGGGCAGAGGTCAACCTCGAGGTGCCTCACTTGTGGGGTACCACAGGGGTTGGTCCTCTCGCCTCTCCTGTTCAACATTTATATGAAGCCACTGGGTGAGATCATCCGTGGTTTTGGGGTGGAGTTTCATCAGTACGCAGATGACACCCAGCTGTACATCTCCACCCCGGACCACCCCAACGATGCCGCAGAAGTGATGTCCCGGTGCCTGGAGGCCGTGCGAGTCTGGATGGGGAGGAACAGGCTTCAACTCAACCCGTCCAAGACCGAGTGGCTGTGGTTTCCGGCGTCACGACATAGCCAGTTGGCTCCATCCCTGGCTATCGGGGGTGAGTCATTAGCCCCCGCAGAGAGGGCCCGCAACCTGGGCATCCTCCTGGGTACTCGGCTGTCTTTAGACGACCATGTGACGGCCGTGGCCAGGGGGGCTTTTCATCAGATTCGCCTGATACGCCAGTTGCGCCCCTTTCTGGATCGTGACGCTCTACGCACGGTCACTCAAGCCCTCGTTGTTTCCCGCCTGGACTATTGCAACGCTCTCTACATGGGGCTCCCCTTGAGGTGCACCTGGAGGCTCCAGCTAGTTCAGAATGCGGCCGCGCGGGGGATCCTGGGGGCCTCTAGATACTCCCATGTAAC
>NW_015386427.1:915896-1013358 GCF_001527695.2 Protobothrops mucrosquamatus
TTGTCGACTCCGCGCTGTTCCTAACAACATGCCGTGAGAAAATCCAAAGCAGCAAAAATCTTTCCGTTGAGAGGAAACTCTTCATTCCGAACCAGTCCTTTCTGGCACCCTGAGAGAAGTGACTGCTTTTTGGCACCGATCAGGGGCAGCGCCCTTTGGGAAGCAGATAGGAGGAAGAGCAGCAGGAGGGGGAGGGGAAACACCATCTGGGGACATACCGAATTACTTTGCCAAGTGTTCACACGACATACTGAACTCTAAGTTTATCGATCAGTGCTGATATTCCGGTATTAGGAACCCATTTCTGAGGTTGTGATTCGTTTACGGTTTAGGTTTGTGGGGCCCCAGGAAACTAAGTCTAAGTTCAGATATTTCCAAATGTACCGTGCCTACGAAATAATAGAAAATCTGCCGAAATGTAAAAATTCCCAAGAATGCTATTACCTTTCAGAGAAGTTGAACAACACCTCCCATCGTCCTCAGCCTGCCCTAAGAGATGATATCTGGTGATATTGGGAGTAGTAGTCTAGTAAGCAGATAAAATGCTTCAGCGCGCAAAAAACAACAACATTATCATGGATGTGGGGTTATTTTGCACATTTCCCCGTTTTAAGCAAAAATAAATAATTCAGCGCTAGATTATCCCAGTGTTTGAACCTTAGCATATTTAAGAAATGTGGACTTCAATTCCCAGAATTCCCCCAGTCAACATATCCACACTTTTTAAAATTGCTGAGATTGAGAAACACTGGGTTACTCTGTCATTTCTTAAAGAATAGCGCCTTATTGTATCTGCCGTTATTGATTTAAATCCGGCTGAGGAGCAAGCGAGGCAGCAGACTGAACCAGCGTAATAAAACGCATCAGAGCGGCGACAATAAATGCAGACGCTGCAGATACTCAGAGACAGGCGAATGGGAAAGGTGAGAAACCGAATCCTCCCTATCGAAAGGGGACAGATAGATTCCTTGAGGTGATTAATACTGTGGATTAGTCTTACTGAACATGATCTGCTGAAAAGGAAGAGAACTTTTTTTAAAAAGAAAAGAAAGAAAAAGAAATTAAAGGCAGCTGAGATTCTCCAGCTGCTCTACCTTAAGAGGCCTCCCCTTTAAGATTAAAACGTCTTTTTGCAACAAAGCGTGTCGCCCCTAGGAGGCGCTGCAGGTCCACGTTTCCTGCTTGCAGCCTGCTCACCGCTCATACTTGGATAAAAAGCGATTCGGAATCTCTATCACAAATCAAGAACATCCCGGTCTTCTCCAGGGTTGCACCGTAGGGCTAAAAACTGAGAGCCGCAGCCGCGTTTCCTTTGGACCGGTGGCTGTGAACTGGCGTGCTTGAAAGCAAGGAAATAAAAGGCATAGACTCTGCTAAGGGGGAAAACTTTGCACAGCTATGTGGAAACTATGGATAGCAGGATCGAAAATCACATCTGTAATGTTGTTCCTTTTGGTCTGTTGTTTCTTTTTTAAACCCCTTGCTAGGACCGCTTCCAACCGGCTGACTAGGGATTCCAGGAGCTATTCCCAGAGCATCCGGAAACGAAGGGAAGCGAGCCCTCTTTCCGCCCCCCTCATTTAACCAAATTAAATAATTCCTCGAAACAAATCCTCACCGTTTTTCAGTCTGTTTCCGCTGTACATCGACTGAGGCAGGTTTCAGGGCAGTATTAAAAATAACCCCTGGTCTTTTTTAAGTGTAGCTTCCGTTTATTTCAGTAATAAAAGTGAAGCGCCGGCTGTCAACTGCAATCCACCAGGAGTAAGAAGACTTTTAGGTATTCGGAAAAGCGGAGTTTGGATTCGCCGCATCCCTCACCTTTCCTCTAGTTTCTGCCCGATTTCGATTCATTATCTTGCTCGCATACTTGAGGGAAAGTTCAGTATGCCAAGAATCTCAAGAAATGAACAAATTTTCTCAAAAGCATTTGTGCCGGGCCGTATCCAAGGAAAATGGGGCTTATTTCTATAAAAGGCTGCGTAGGATCCCAATAACGCCCACCTCTATCGATTTATAGATCAAGTTATTTCATATTAGATCCCATAGCCCTGCGGGATTGCAGAGTAATAGAGCTTACTGCAGAGGGGTGTGTGGGATCTCATTAATGTTCACTTCGATTGATTGATTGATTGATTGATTGATTGATTGATTGATTACTAAATCTCATGGCCCTGAAGGATCGCAGATTTAAGAACTTGATCTTCGAGTTCCTTTCCTTCAGTTCCAGCTGGGATGGTTATTCTTAGCTTGTTGGCTTTTAAAAGAAGAGAAAATAAGTTAACGTTCCCAGGATAGTTTTTTTTTAAAAGTCATGATGGCGGATGAAATCGTGCCTGGTTTTTGAGGCGCATCACATAATTTGCTAATTTGCTAGTCCCAAGCAGGAAACTACCCAGAAATATCAAGTCCATCATTTGAGAAGGGGGAGGGGAGGAGAGAGAGATCCTGGAAATCAGGGGGGGGGGCAAATTGCTTCGTTTGGGGGGCAAGAAGCCCACCGAGCCCGATGTTCACCAAGTGGGTTGGGTGCGCGTTTTCCTTTATTCAGCCTCCACCACATACACCTGGCACCTTTCGGAAGAGTCATTACAGCCCTTTCGCTCTCTAGCCAGTCCAGCGGGGTTGACGTGCTAAGGATGGAGGAGAAGCAAAGGCAAAGACTCCAGTTGCGGAAGGCAGCTTTCTCCCCTCAGGAATTTACATAAAATGTCTTTGGTGCTCGACACCTTCTGCTTTCCTCCCCGAGGAAGCGCGGCGGGTTTCCCCAGAGCAGGAGGGGGAAAAAAGAACGTTCCCCGCAGTTGGCGTCCTGCCTCCGCTTCGGGATTTCCACTAGCAACATTTGGAACGCAGCCCAGGGAGTGGGGGGGGGGGGGTTAGAGGAAGAGCCCCCTTTATGCTCTCTGATGAGAACGAAGGAGCCTCTTAGCCGGGAGCAGGGAACCCCAACTCCTTGGGTCAGAAAGTGGGTTCCTTACCGCCCTCCCTGAATGAAAATGGACTGGCATGGGAACTGGGTGGGATAGGTTTTGAAGCCAGGGTGAATTTTAGGATTGTGCAAACTGCAGGCTAGCAACCGCGGAAAAAGGGGCAGGGGTGCTTCCCTTCACTGTGTTTCCTCCAGGTGTTGCGGGAAGAGGGAGAAAAGGTAGGTGCCAATGCTGGCTCCAAGTGTGGTTTCTCAAGGGCGACCTTGTCAGAGGGCAAATCTCTGTCCCCTGCGACCTCCCGACTAGATTCACTGGGCCTGGGGAAAAAACTGGAAAGGGCACTTGGGATGGGAAGGTAAGCCTGCCGCCCTGAACAGGAGCAAGGCGAGGAAGAGGCCAGGAGGCCTTCGCCCAGCAATCCCCAGGCGCTGTCCCCACCCAGAGCCCAAGCGGAAACTCCAGGTCCACCTGGCAAGTAAGCCTCTTTCATTGGGGTCCACCAGAAAGCCAGTCCAACCACATTGCCACAGCTGCCTTCTCTTTCAGGGATCGAAGCAATGCCCTTGCTGTGGCCCACAGCCTCTGAACCTGGGAGCCTTTCCCTTCTCTGGGGCCAGAAGGTCAAGGTGTGCGACTCTCAGAGCCGACTACCCAGCCAGACAAGGGGGACTGGAGAGAGGAAGAGGGCGACTGCAGCCTTTTTCCAAGGCTGAATAAAAAGTCTTAATTTCTTCACTGGTTCAGAACACAATTACGCGACGAGGGGGGGGGGTGGAGAGAAAAGAGAAGAAGCTCAGACGGAGAGATTCCAAGAATCTACTTGTTCCTGTGATACGACCCCCGTTTATGCATTTTTTTCTCCGGGGCAGAGAGATGGACCACTGAAAAATTGTAAATCAAATTGTCCAAATGAGCAGAATACCACCGGTGCTGGATTCAAATTCTGAGCGAGGGAAGGGAAGTAGCAAGTGTTTTCCGAAGTGGTTGTGTTTGTATTCACTCCCCAGACTTGAATGGGTTCCCAGTGCGGTGTCCGCGTGTTCTGCAGGAAGCACCATCAATTGGTTTATTTCTCGTTCTTACTCCCACACCGTAACTACTAATAGCGCCCTTGCAAGGTTGCTTAAACCCGAATGTGCGCTCTGAACCATCCCTGCCCATCCCTGTGTCCTTGCGCGAGACTTGCTAACGGTATTCTGCCAAGAAAATTCGGGAAGGACCCAGCGCGAAGCTCTCTCTGGGTGGTTCGTTGGAGCACGAAGTCCCGGAGCTGCGGAGCACAGAGCAGTCCTAACGGGAGGCGTCGGCCTCCGAATCCCTCCCTGGAGTTCCGCGGTGGGAGAAGAGCGCGACCTCAAAAAAAGTTTGAGAGGCGCCTTTGCGGGTCCTCTTTCCCCAGGATCCCTGGACAACTCTCTGACCCTGCTGCAAAACGATTTTTCTCTACTTCTCTCTATAAGTGGCCCACCTCGGGGGCTGCTCTCGGGTCAACTAGGTGGTTTCCTTATCAACTTAAAGGGGAGTCGCTTTTCTTCTGATAACCCCCCCCCCCAATTTGCCAAGAGGCAAATTCCTCACAAGTGGTGAGGATTCGGATAGAAACAGGTACAGTTTTTGTAGATTCAGGTGACCTGATCAAGATTTGGATGTGGGGGGCTGGAGAGGGGGGCAGAATCCAGTATTCCAGTCTTGGCTACTCTGCCATTCCTGTTCCTTGTTTGCCCAGCGCTCAATACCAGTATAAGGATTTGCTTATCCAGAGGACGACGGATCCTTAAGGAATAATTGGGCATGAGGTTGGGTTTTGGAACGGTTCCCAGAATTTTTGCAAGGAAACTTGCTTTTTTAAACAGACGCCGGCACCACGAAACTGCGGCACCCCATCGTATGGGCTCTTTGCCTTTTTAGGCCCTTCATTCTTCCACCCCCGAAGCAGAGCCCACTTCTCTGCTGGACAGCGAAAGAATGCCAGAACCGGCACCGCTGCCACCTCTTTCCTAGGGATGGACTTCAGAGCTCCAGAGAGACATATCCCCAAAGATGAGCGCGTCGGGCCATAAATCCCTCCAGCCTTAATTTTTCCAGCAGAAGGGGGAGAAATTTATTTTCACACACACACACACACAAATATTCGCTCTTCCTGCCCCGACTTTCCGAGGTGACACTAGAAGAGGAGTCGGAAGAACCTTGTGCCCTCCCTTCCCCCCCCCCTCCCTCCCCGGCCGCCGCTCTCGCTTGGCTGCGGATCAGCGCGCGGTCTTTTCGCACCACACCTGTCCGTTCATGTTTGGCCGAGATCGAAGCTGTGCAAAACGCGCTCATGGCCTCATCCCCGCCACCCTTTTACGTTGCTGCCGGCTACCCTTTTGGCTGTCTCCTCCATTCAAGGTCCTTCAAACTATCCATATAGAAAGGGCGGCATATTATCTTGGTCGAAGCCACCAGAAGTGTAAGCAACAAGTTTTCCTAGAATGATGATTCCCCCCCCCGGCCCTCCTGGAAGACCTGATCATACTCTTAATCCTTAGACGTTCCCCCCCCCCCCCCGAAATGACAGGAGGTCTCCCGACACCGCTGCCTCTTTAGGCGAGATTTCCAGCACCGCCGGGCGTTTCACAGGAATTTCTCGGCAACCAAGGTAGAATTTATCGTCTTTTGCAGCCCGCAGCAAAGAAAGCGAATGCTTCCAAGCCATTCCGTCACTTCGCACCATCATTTTAGAGATCCACTACATATTTCAAATGCAATAAGTCCAGCTGGCTTAATTATTGAAAGGGTTGAGTTTCGTAAATGGTCTTGTTCCGTTTCCAAAGCGCCAAAGTGACGGCGTCCAGCATTTCAAGTCTTACACTAACATTCAGGCTTATATGCAAAATGTAAAGCTTTAGCTTGGCCAATTTGCTCTTGAAATCAAATGTTTAAACATAATGCCATGTTAAAGGAAGTCCTATGTTGTGTCAGTAATATGAGTGTAATTTCTGGCTTTTGTACAAAATGCCAGGAAGGAAGGAAGGAAGGAAGGAAGGAAGGAAGGAAGGAAGGAAGGAAGGAAGGAAGGAAGGAAGGAAGGAAAAGATCTTGTTATTTAATATTTAACTGAATTTCCCCAAGGTAAGTTTCCCAAGATCTCAAAGGAAGTTTGCAAGCTAGTAAAATCTTGTTGATTTCAAATTTCTGAAGCAGGCACCACTCTTTAGGCACCACACACACACACACACACACACTTTCCAGTCCTTAAAGGCCTTTTGTCTCTTGCCCAGAGTTTGTTGTTAGTTGCCATGTTCTGTTAATTGGTGAATAGGGGAGGAAGAAAGATCAGGAAACAATTTTCCTCCTTTCTTATCCTGAAGTAAATATTGGGATGACACATTGGTTTCACCATTTATCAGTCTTTATTCTTACCCATTCTTGATTGTTTAGTGATTTCTTTAACAATTGAAATAGCTTTCATGATGAGTAGTTTTCCTCCCTTTGGAAATTTTGAACTGCAAGGACAAGATCCAGTGTGAAATAATTTAATTCCTATCAGTTTAGGCAGGCAAGCTAAACATGTGCTTAAAACATCAAAGGGAATTGACTTTGGGGCTTTTTTTACTATCAAATCAATGGGTCTGAAAAGGGTTTATCTCTCTGAAATAAAACTTGGCCTTTCACTTTGCTCATAATGGAGCCTGTTTGTGCACCCTAAAACTTCCACTGTGGAACTCTGAAAGAATTGGATGATTTTTTGAAGCAGTCTTCAATTGGATAAAGATTGAAGCAGTCTTTTGGGGATCCCTTTAAAGACAAACTTGTGGATTAATTGATCTGCTTTGAAATGCAATAAGCCAGATTATCTGCATTTTGGAATCTCCCTTTGAATAGCTTCCTGCTTTCTTCCCACTTCACCACCACCTCCCTCCTGTAACCCCCCACCACACACACACACACACACACACAATATTTCCTTAGGAATGACCCCAGTGTATTGGATGAAGGAATAACACTATTTAATATTTACAGCAGTGCCACCTCATATGTTTCTTTCAAGGCTGAATTCAGCAGCACCAAATTGCCTTAACAGTGTCATCCCTGCACATCTAATCAGTTTTTCTCCTGTAGTTGGCTGTGTGTAGATATCCTTATGCATGAATTTTCTTAACCCTACTTTCTTAAAGAAATTGTGATAGGCATGTCTAGCTCACTAAGCCACAAAAGAGCAAACTACATTTTTGGCTAAGCTTCTTGTGCAAGAGGAGTTGGCAAATTCATTGCAGATTCAGCAACATCAGCATCTTCCTCCTCCTCCTCATTCCTTTTCAGCCCCTTTAGAAGCCAACAGGGCAATCAACAGACTCAGAAGTAGCCCCACCACCTCCTTTCTCTTTGGGACAGTGACAAGCCTGGAGCCAGGCCTTGCCCTGCAGCTAGCTGGTCTGAAGACCTGCCTCTCCCAGGCTTCTTTCCTGGGCCTCACTTTTGCCCCACTGGTCTGACTAGATTGCCCAGACAGGTTAAGCATAAGGAGGTGAACCAGACTGCCAGGGGTGACTAGCTTGTCTGAGCAGGGCTGCAGCCACCCCTTCTCACACATCTTCTCCCCCACCCCCCACTCTCCCGGGCTGAAGGAGGCTGCAAAGAGGCAGTGAGGAGCTTCCATTCCCACCCACCCTCCCCAGCTGAGGCACTTCATCCAGGCCTGTGATAAGGAGACCTTGTATGGGAGATAAAAGGGAGGAGAATGAGAGGAAAAAGTCTAAGAAGGACGAACTCCCCCAGCTGCAGCATCAAAGGAAGTTTTGGCCAGCTGGAGCTCAAGAAGAAGCTGGCCAAAACTTCCAATTCCCAGTCCAGGTGGAGCCTTGGGGGAAACTGGAACTCCAAGAGCAGTTTTTTTCCCCTGCCCCTCTGCAAGGGGTATTTTCTTTCTAAGGGGGAGGCTTACTTGCAGATGGGGAGGGATTGCTCAGGTTGGCTTAGGGATGGCCCTGCTGTAATCACTGTACTGCTACCTTTGCTGCCAAAAAGCAGGCAGCTGGCATCCTCCACCTCTTCCATTTGTTATTTTAAATTGGAAGATAAGGACCCGTAGAGGGGAAAAAAAATAGATAGAACAAGAGAAGAGGTGGCTGTTAATTAATTCTGTTTATAATCAGAAATTCAAGAATGACTTCAGTTCCCATCACTTTCTAACCAGTATGCCAAGAGTAACTTATTATGAAAATTGCACCTGAACTAAACATCTGAAGAGCAGCAGGTGCTCTAGCTGTGCTTTACACCAGGTAATGATAAAACCATTCCCATCCTTTACCATAGCTTTCCCCCTCCCATCTGTTGTGCTATAATTTCCCTGCCAGAACCCTAACCTGGGAAAACAATGATAGTCTGCAATATAACATGAACAGAGGGCTTTGGGAAAATTGAATTGTATTGGAAACAATTTCCTTGAATTCTCAGAAAACTTTATGCAGCTTTGTTAAGTATGCTGAGCATTTTCTTCACAGATGGGAGAAAGAGAAGAATCTGATTTGCTTCATATGTGAGCTGAATTCAAGCTAAGGCTGCATCCTCGACTTGAGCCAGCCTGGTGCTTGTTCATTAATTGGTTGATTCTGTCAGTATTTGGTTGTGCCATAACAGCTTTTGCATATTTATTTAAAGAATTTTCTGTGACTCTGGGCAGCAAACAAGAAATTAAATCAGAAAACAACAGAACAACACAATCCAAAAGAACTTAACATGAAAAAAAAAGTCACTCAAAAACCTTCCTTGAGCTTGGATTCTGAAGAAGTGTTGGGACTACAAGGAATATATGGAAATCTGTTTGCGTCAGAATGGAGTTGATTTCCATTTAATATACTATCTAATACATATTTATACATTTATAAACTTTAATATTGCAGTTGTGATTTCCATAGATACTGCATATATTCAATGGATAAAATGTTATATGATCTGTGTTAACCTACTTTGAATTAATTTTTCCATCACTAGTAAACATTAGAAAATAATAGGATGGTGGAATATTACAATATCCTAGATGAAGAGACAGACATAAGCACCTTTATCAAAAAAGGAGCAATAATTACATTCAAGACTAAATTTTTAAACAACAAAATTTGTCTTCTTATTAATCTGATTGTTTATTATTGGTTACTTGCTGGTTAAAAAAATAAAGTGTTTTGCATATTTGCACAGCAGAAAAAAAGAATCCTTTCATAGTCTTGTTTACATTTAGGTTGGGTGTTTTATTTGTTTCTTTTTTTATAACTTTATGTATTGATTAAATTTTTTTGTTCATTTTTGTATTAAATAAAAGGAAAATCATTTAAGCCTGATTATCTTCAGTTGATTTCAAGTAGATATTAGATTGCATTACTTTTAATTAGATATTAGATTGCATTAAATGCATTTAATTAGCTTATTTATGCTAAAATTGTGCTAATTAAATGTATATAATCTGGATTAGTTATCTTTTAAAAGAGTTACTTTCTTTGTAGTATTCCTACAATCAGGGCAGATTAAAGTTTAAATCTCCTGCTCTTTCAAATATTAAATATGTCTGAAAACAGAACAGTAATAAAGGATTGGTAAACCTTGCAGAATGAGTAATTGTAGGAATACTTGATTACTGTTTGCCTCTCAATTGTTTCTCTATCCAAACCTGCTGCTTTTCCTCTTATTCTGAAAAACTCGATGAATAGATTGGGGATTCAGCATGACTATACTTAAAAATTGACCATAATGCTTTGCGCACATTCCAGAAGTTACAACGGGACTTCGGAGCATGTGCACAAAACTTTGGTTTTAAATAGTGCTAATAGTTCCTAAGGCCATCTGCGGCAAGGCAATTCACTAGGAAAGACCAGTGGGCCTGAGCCTCTGAGAGACAGCTTGGAAAGGAGAAGTTGAATTGAACTGAAGGCAATTGCTGTATTCCCACCAAGGGTGTCTCACCAAGGGTTTTTTTCTTACTGTAGAAGTGAACATGGCTGTTGTTTTTTAAGTTGGGATTCTATATGTGGGTGTTTTCTTTTAAGAAATGATAAGAGTTTGTCATGATTCTTGTAACAAACTGACATGCATATGAAAACATCTCTAATAAACATCCTAATATTTTATTTTTTAGCAAATTTTCTTTTTAAAAAAAGACAAAACATCACAGAAGCACAAACAGTAAGCTCATTATTAGTCAAAACAGAATATTTTTTCCAGCTGTAAAATGTCAGTTTTGTTTGATTTATGCAAGTTGTTTCAGGAACTTGGACCATACTTGGAGGAAATGAGAGGTAATATGGCCCATCTTCAAGGTTGATGTGAACAACTGAACCACAGAACATTTCTGAATAAGTAAATATGAGCCAAGAGAATCTTCAAAGGAAAAGGACACACACAGAGACATCCACCCTCGGGACAGGGATTCCTGCCCAAGGTTGCAAGCCTGGGAGATCTGCAGAATGTCTGATACTGTCCCAGTGCACAAAGCACTCAGTAAAGCTTGCCAAGATTGGACTATCCATGGACCAAGTCCTTCTTGTCCAGAAGAGGAAAGTCTTTATTCTTAGACTGAACAATTTCTACAACCATCTAATCAGAAATAAAGTACCAGAATGGTAATGCTTCTGGTACTTTTTAGAAAAATTATCCAAATTAAATATTTGTAGAAGGACTCCCATGAGTTAACTGGTAGACTGCAACCCATTTCTGCTCCCTTTGGCTCAGTTGCTCAAAGCTTCATTCCCCACCCACCCACCCACTCAATTCTTCTGAAAATTGAGAACAGGAAGCACCCTGGTATCACCAGATGCTTTGCACTACAACTCCCAATACTACTAACCCTTGGTTATGCGTACTGAGGCTTGTGGGACTTATGGTCCATCTGAAAGTCATGAGATTGAAACCCCCTGGGTTAGAGTGATATATTCAGTCCTGTGCAAATAACACCCAATGGATAGGAAACAGGTGGGAGGGAAGGGAAAAAATGTTGGAATAGATCAAGTTCCATATAGTGAATCAGAAAGTTTAGACAGTATTTCTCAAAGTTGATTACATGTATATGTATATGTATATGTATATGTATATGTATATGTATATGTATATGTATATGTATATGTATATGTATATGTATATGTATATGTATATGTATATGTATATGTATATGTATATGTATATTGAGTTTACCCAACTGGATGGATGGATGGATGGACAGAAAGACACAGACAGATAGACAGAAACAGCCAATAATGTACAGCTGGAATCTTATATGGAAACGGAATCCTGCTAGATGTTTTGGGGAAGAAATTAGGAACCTGTCCCAGAGACAAATTTGCATAAATTATGCCTGGATGGATAGATGCTAGTTTGGACCAACTATTACTGAAACACCACCTTTAGTTTTTAATGTCCAAAACATATTCTAAAGCAAGCTAATGCCAGTAGAATTTTTTAGAGCCAAATATAAATTGGGTCCTACTATAATTTTATACCAGAATAAAACTGATCTGCTTTACATGAATGTTGGAAGATTATATAAAAAACTGCAGATGAAGTACAGTTCCTCTTTGCAACATGTGTTCTTTGTATTTTATTATGTCCAGCTAAGCAGATAGTATTCAACACTTAGGTGAGCACCTGAAGTAAGGGCTTGCTTACAGAAATCTTATACAATATTAAAAGTGTTAATTGGTATTTAAGGTGCAGCAGGATGTCTTGCCTGGTTTTAATTTCATACAGACATCTATATCAAACAACCTCCCCATTGAGATTAAGTGGGCTCTCACTAGGAACAGTTTCCACTACAAATTAAAAATCTATTTGTTTGCTCAGACCTACTCTTGATTTCCTTTCTGTTTTTCCACCAGCTGGCCTACTACTGTTGTGGTAGTTGTTATCTATATTTATATGATGTAACTACTTTAATACAAACTGCTTTAATACTTTTAGGTAGATAGGCAGCATCTGGTGTGACATTATTTCCTTCTCTTTTTTAGATCCGAGAAAATTGGTTGTTAATTTGTGTCTGCTGTATGTGAATGCATGAATTCTTGAAAGAATTATTGAATTGAAAGAGTTTTTTAAAAAAAGATTATTTTCAAATATCCAATTGCTTCCTTTTGCCTACATAGGCAAATGCCTTGTCTCCTGAGCAAATTAGAGTTGTAATAAAAATGCACATCAGCATTTCCTGAAAACATTTCTGATCACCTTGTTCTGTTCGCTTTTTGACTGGAAGAAGTTTTCACAAACAGAAGGACACAGTGCCTTGGAGCATGAACAAAGTTCTTCCCATCTCAAGAGACTTATGCAAGGCATGAAATCAGTGGAAGCTTTTTCTTCTTAACCTAATTGCTATGTGGGGAGGATTTGGGGTGCCACAGCATGCATAAAAAATAGGGTTAATACTTCCCTCCTAATTAACCTCTCATGGAAGCACCCCCTCTCACCCTCCCATATGGCAATTAAATTTAGAGAAATGTTTTGTGTTAGCACACGTGGAAGCTTTTTTTCCCCTAATCTTGATTGCCACATGGGGAGATTGTCTAAGAGTTGCAGCCTGTGGGGGAAAGAATGCTTAACCCTTCCCTCTCTGCAATTCCTTCTAAAAGCAATTTAGCTTTGAATGGGGAATTTCTGATGGCACTGATGGAAATCCAGACTACTAGAAAAAATACAAGCAGGAGCCTATAAAATGGATTCTGAATGAAGACATTTGGGCAATGCTTAGAAATACTCCTGTGTGGGAGTAAGCTCCACTGAACTCAATGGGAGTAATTTATGAGTCAACATTTGTAGGATTGCCTTGCAAGTAGCTTCAGGTAATTCTCTCTACTGAGCTGACATTCTCTAGCCATCTTTGAGGTGATATAAAGTACCGTAATGCCAGGATAACATTTGCTGACTCCAATACTCTATAACAGTTCGGAGGAACTGCCAGATGGCCTTGTTCTGATTGTGAGTTGGCCAGTTACAGTACATCTGTGCAGGTAAGATGTTTGACTTTCCTGCCCTTCTCTTTCAACACATCATCAGCTAAGGGGGAAAACATCCATCAATCAGAGCACTGCAGCTGGAATGGGCAGGGTCTGGTTTTAGGATTCTGCCTTGCTTCTCTTCCCCCCCCCCTGGTTTGTGTCCTTTCTTTTAAGTGAAATAAGAAAACAGAAGATGGAGACCCTGGGAGAAAGGAGCTGATTGGACAATTAGCAAGATCCTATGAAATAGCTGCAGGTTGTCTGCCTCTCTTACTTAAGTGACAAGTGAAAAAAGAAATCCACAAACTGGCAAATAGTCAACATATCCCCAGTTTACCAACATCCCTTATTATTTTTTGCATGGACAGTGCAATGAGCAAAAGCAGGACAGTGCAATGAGCAAAAGCAGGACCACTGATTGGAAAGAAAAGCTAAATTTTTAAATATGCGGAAAGACTCAAAAACACACTTTCCCCTTCCTCAGATTTCTCTCCTTTCTTCTAGCTTGTTAAAAGTAAAGACAAGATGACGTCCAAATGGGGCCTGATGGGATGGGAAGTTGCCAGATACGGAAAGAACTAGGGAAATAAAGTGTTAATGGAAAGGGCAAAGGCTGGCTAGTGACCAGAGGGTTGGGAGGGGGCTGTCCCTGTCTCCCAACACTCCAAAAACATACCTCCAGACACACCCCCAACAGGTCACATGATCTCTCCATCAAGATAATGAGTGACATACTTTACACACTTTGAAGCTACAGCAGGAGTAGTGTCTGCTTAAGGGGGGGAAACCTATTATTTTAAACAGGATATCTCATGTGAACTTAAGGCTGCATTTGTACTCACAGGCTGGGAGAAGATAGAGACAACCTATGAGGCCTAGGAAGAAACTGAATGTTTTCAAAGCATGATGATGTTGGGCTAAAGTGCCCAGAGGCAAGAAGGGTTTCCCTACATGTGGATAACAAGTCTGCTGGACAACTTTTGCCATGCAGAGCTTGTTTTCTATGTTTATTTGTTGTATTTCAGTGGCACTATTTGTAGCCTGATCCTGAGAGGAAGGCTTCTGGCAATAAATATTGAAAAACAATTAAATACTTGAAAGAACAAAGGCAATATATGAAGCAGGGCATAGATATCATGAAAACTAGTGTGGTTTGCCAAAATAGAAAAGTATGGAAAATATTGTGAGTCTGCTGTTGTACATTAGTGATAGCTATATTTCCCTTTCTTATCTCTTGCTTTTAATTTCTTTGGTTTGTAATTTATTGTCCTTTGCATACCATCACCTAGGAAATATATACAAGAGGGCAAATATTAAATGCTTGCAGAGTGCAGCTGATTTAAGAGAAAGGCATGTTCAAGAGGCTAGCACCCGGACACGGGAAGAAAAACAGATAAGGTCTCCAGTAAAGGCTCCCCTCATACTATGTTTCTTCTCAGCCCTATACAGGTAGTCCTTGACTTACAACAGTTCATTTAGTGACCATTCAAAGTTACATGGCATTGAAAAAAGTGACATGACTATTGCAGCATTCCCATGGTCACATGATTTATATTTGGATGCTTGGCAACTGACTCATATTTATGACAGTTGCAGTGTCCTGGGGTCATGTGATCCCCTTTTGTGACTTTTTGACAAGCAAAATCAATGGGGAAACCAAGTTCATTTGACAACCGCATTACTAAAATAAGAACTGTAGTGATTCACTTAACAAATGTGGAAAGCAAAATTATAAAATGGAGCAATACTCGCTTAACAAATTTCTCATTTAGCAATGTAAATTTTGAGCTCAACTGTGGTTGTAAGTAGAGGACTATTTGTACTGCTTTATGGATGAGAGAAAATCATTTATTTCTCTCTCTGTTTCTCACATTTCTCCCAAAGAGCTCCAGATGAATATTTCTATTTTGTTTTCACAGCAATCCTGTGAAATTGTAAGTTTAAGCTGAGGAGATTCTGGAGACTGTTCAATTTAAATCAGTATATCTCGACCAGGTGGTTGGGGAATTCCTGGATATCCATTCATCTTAAAGTTGCTAAGGTTGAGAAATCCTGGCCTAGAAGTTTCATAATTAAATGGGGGTTCAAATTTGGGTCACCCCATTCTGACTACAATATATCTGATGATTTCAGATAAATCCCTGGAGCTGGATCCTGACCTTCCCAACTGACATTTCCTCAATGCAAGACTAAAAACAGTGAAAACATAAGCAAAGGGAGGGATTTGGGGGTGGGGGGGGAGGTGAGAAGACAGGGGACTATCTGATAGTCTCCAGGCCTTTTTGAGGTACTTGGGACTCTGTGGATGTAATTTCCCCTTTATACAGTATTTCTTTGGTCCAGTGAATTCTGAAAACTATAAAAATAACTATGGAAATTCTGATGAGTATTCCAATCCTGAATGAGACATCAATGCAATTCATCATAGTAGCCCAGCATAATTGACCCCCCCACCACCATATACACACACCAAGGTTTGATGGAGTCCCCTCTCCTAATTGATAAGTTATTCTCGGATTAGGAAAAAGAAGTCCCTCCAAGACCCCCCTTCTCAGGGATCCCTCCATTGGCCTTGCTGAGGATCCAAGCTATTACAGGGGCCCCCACCCCTGCAGCACTCAGCGGGAGCTGCCCAGTCCGCTGGACTCAGAAGCAGCTGTTTGGCCCCAGCCAGAACAAAGGGCGAGCCCTGTAGGAGAAAACTAGCAGAAGAAAAGAAAGCCCGCAATGATTCCCTTTCCTTGGGGGTGGAAATGGGGGGGGGCAAGTCCCAGCAAGTACGGTGGTCCCTCCAGCATCTGCCTTTCTAAGCACAAAGCCGGCCACTTCTTCACCCTCTAGAAACAGAGGCCCAGATCTGGGGTGGAGTGAGGCCTGACAGCAGCTCCCTCCACCTCCTGCATGGGAAGACTCGAAGTAGTCCCAGGCAAAGAGGGGTCTGCAGGATCTCGCTGGGAACAGGGGATCTGTGCAGAAAGTCAGGTTGGGATCTCCGCCCCCCCCCCCACTTCCATGTATAGACACTGATCATTAGAAAATATTGAGTTTCCCTCAGCAAGGGCTTCCTTCTTTCTTTCCCACTCAGGCTCCCATCCACCCACCCACCCAGCAATAGGTCTCCCAGCTTTTTCCAAGATCTGCTGGCAACAAGACAGCCCAGGAAAAAAGTCCTAGTATGATCTTAGGCAGGTCTTCTCGAAAGTAAGCACTTTGGGTTTGACTTCAGGTCAACCTCAATCTTAAGCCCTCCTTTCCAAACCCAGAACTTCTGCAGGAGATCCTTAGATATGGGAGGGAACATCGTCTTGCTGTAAACCAGATAGATTTTCAAGGTATTCCGCGACAAGATCCCACCGAAACCCAGAGGATTCAGCTCCAAGAAAATCCCTTTGAAATTTTACAGAAACATATAGATCCACCCTCGGAGAGCAGAGCTCTTTCCCCTCTTCACTTTGGTTGTAAGGATGATTACTTTATAATTATGTCCCAGGACATGTAATCAACTACTATTTTTTACAGGTTCATCTCTTTCTTTCTACTTAACTTTAATTTTTTAAAACGCAGATGAACACATTCGCCAAGATTAAAAGTACTTCCTTCCTAACTAATTTTGACGATTTGGGGGAAGAGGCCATCTTGTCCCCCCCCCCCAATTGTCCAAGGATTTAAATACAGAGTGGTCGAATCAAAAGTATTACTTAGCATTTGAAATGAATAGATAAAATTGTTATATCTGAGTGTTCCTGTTTAGTGACATTAGTGGAAGAAAAAGAAATAAATAAGCAATAGAGAAACCATTAAAATGGTTGGTGGTAGAGAGCAAAATTAATAGCCTTTTCCACCTCCTAAGTGTCTATGAAAGGTTCTGTGAGCCATGGATTGCCCTATCAAAAAAACATGCTAGATTTTAAGCATAGCTTAATTTTAAAATGGTAATTTCAACATTTTAATGCAGTTGTTTACTTTTTGTAGGAAAATGCTCTTTTCATTTGGAAAAATTCGGCAGCGGTGGTCTCTGGGTTCTTTTTGAGGAAAAGTGAAGTGATTGAGTATAATTCAATCTATTTCCCTGGTATTCAAAAAAAAGTGATTATTTTTCAGGTGATCTGCACCAACAAGATTAATGATCACGATTTTATTTGAAAATCCGGGGCTTGTTTGCATATCCCAAGCAAGGAGTTTATGACACATACACACCCCCGCCCCATCTCTCCTCCTTTGGTGATCCCTATTCCCACCTTTCTCTTTACTGGAATGGCGATTGCTGCATCATCCTGCTTAGCCTTGTTGTGCAGAAAGAACATAGAAAAGACCTGGGACTGCGGGTCTTTATCGCCCTCCCCAAATTCCCTTCTTAAATCTTGCAATAAAAGCTACCCACAATTATGACATAGATACATAAATCGACCATTCCAAGACAGGTAATTCAATCTGTTCCAGATGATATTTTGTGATCTCTGGAGTTGCAATCTGTAAAATTCAAAAAGCTTCCTGATAGCTTTTGCTTGAGGTGGTTTTTATAAAAATACAATCGAGAGACAACAGGAGGACATCAATTTATTAGGAAGACGCTAGGAAGACTTTAAAAACATCTCTGGAAAACCACAAGCCTGGAGCTGGCAGCTCTATTCATCTATTTACACCTTGCCTTTTGCACAACAGAACCAGTCTCCCAGGGTATCGATCCGCCATAGAAATTTCACAATGGCTAGATATTCTGATTGCAACCGTAGGCGTACAGATAGGTGGAACTGGGTAAAGCCTGGGAACCAACCGCCTCCCACAGCCTAAATAGCAGCCCTTATCTTCCTTTTATTCAACCGTTGCTATGCAGGAAATGTGCCCGAGGATGAGGAGCCAAAACAGCAGCAGAGTGCTTCAACTCTGTGGATTCCCCCCTCCCCAGGTTTTCTAGTCCCTTTTTCTTGAACCATATTTTTTGGGGGGGGGCTTTGTGCATCTTTCTAAAGTAACCAATCTGAGGGCCAGAGAGCAGGAGGAATCTAGCTTGCCCCCCCCCCCGCCACCGCCACACACATAAACACACACAAACACAGAGATATCTCTTCAGTCAAGCCAGGCTTGGTATCCAATCCCTTGTGTAGGAAGTCCCCTCAAAGCTACCAGCCAAACTGGAAAGTCAGCGATGCTGATTTCTAAAGGCATGAGAGCAGCCTGGTTTTCACCCAGCCCCACCAGAAACCACCGCCTCTCTTGTCTTTGCTGGAGGAGAGCCCTTTCACAAGAGATTCTTTCAGTGTGAGGAAGTTCCTCATTTAATTGCTCCTGGAAATGGGAGGGGAGAGAGAATAGGGAGTAAGGTGAATGTAAGAAGTAGGTGCAGCATTGCAGAGAAGTACATATGTCTTTCCCCAGTATATATAGATACATTATATTGGGATAAATACAGGAAAGAGTATGGTGTTACCTTGGGACTGTCTTAACTTTTTGGTCCATCTTATCAGATATATAATTTACTGGAGGTTTGAGTGATAATTCATGAAGCAATCTTAAAGATCCAACAATATTCCATTTGTTCTTGGCTACACTGAGATAATAGAACAATCCCTATGAAACGACATCAATTATAGAATCCAGCAAAATATAGACTGATGAATTCTGTTGTGATGTTTTCCCCCCTTTCTATCTTATTTTATTTTATAGTAACTTTTATTACTGTAGTATTTCTAACTTGAACTTGTAATTTTATTACACTTTTTATATTATCCCTTTTGCTATAAAAAGAGAATGTAAACTGTTCAGAATACCCCAGGATTGGTCAGGCATGTAAACCCCAGCAATTAAGGAAGTAAATAAATAATTAGAGGAGAAAAACAGCCAACTGCATACAAATACTGATCATTTCAATATTGTTTAATATTACACAATACTTTCCCCATGGGCCATGTGTAATCCAGAAGAAATGTTGCTGAAAATGTATGTATTATTTAATTCCCCCAAACCTACAATTTCCAGTAGAAGTCACATTTAAAAATCCTGATTGTCTTTTCCTTGAAAATTCCTTCCATCCTAATCAAGGAATTCAAGATGCAGGGAGGGAGTTTCATTTTGATCAGGTTTAGGAGCAAAGTAAAGCAAAGACCTGTCCAGTCAAATGTCCTGCAAGAAGTAAGACAAAGGGGCATTTCAGGCCAGCCTCTAAATTGGCTTGTCAAGCAACCAGGCTGGACTGAGGAACTATTTTCTAGATCAGATTATAATCTAGTTGGTTTCCTCAAGCCTTTGACTGAAAGTGCATTTGTGTAGCTACTAGGCCCCAACTGATTCCCTCAAGAAGATGAAATAGATTCTAGGGTGGCTTGTTGTGTTGGTTCATCATATGGAGATTAGCTGTCCCCAGTATATGCTGAAGTACAGTTCCCTTTCAGCAGGGCAGTGACAGGGTTGTGCCAGGAGATCACTGATTGGTCTTCCAGGAGGAAAAAATAGTTGTGCTTCTTCAAAAGGCAGTTAAAGCTTTTTCTAAGATCTATATTGAGTTCTTATCTGAAAAAAAATACACATATTTTGTCCCAGTGACTGAGAGAATGAAAAACTCATAAGCTGTTTTTCCACCAAGTGCCTCCAAGAACCTTTGAGTCAACACCCACTTCCTTTTGGGATCTTAGCTTTTCTGCTTCAAGAATCCATCATGCTCATATCTCTCAGATGGATATGGTGGGAGGTGCTCAGTCCCAAGCTGCCCAAGTCCCCTCTCACCCTCTTTGTCAGCTTTACCACACATTCTATTTTTTTCTGAGGAAGAAACAAAGTTAAAATGGATACTTATTCTAAAGAGTCAAGGTGCAGGTTCAAAAAATTAGGACAGGTTGGATACCATTGGTTACTTGATACTAGGATGTATAAAGCCTTTATATAGTCAATTTTTTCTGTCCTTTAGTAAATCTTTTAGTGAAACAATTATGTACAATATAAAAAACTTGCCCTTGTGCTAAAATACATCACAACCCTTTTTAATACCTTGATCTGAGAATTTCCAAAGTTTGAGCTTTTAATTTTCAGGTGCTTGAACTGTATTTCCAAATTATATAACCTAGCCTGAAGCCATATAAATTCTTCTTTTTCTTTCTTTCTTTCTTTCTTTCTTTCTTTCTTTCTTTCTTTCTTTCTTTCTTTCTTTCTTTCTTTCTTTCTTTCTTTCTTTCTCCTCATTCACTCTCACACATCTACATTTACCTAGAAACAATGCCTGCTGCTTTCACTGGACCTTCTGCCTAAGAAAAAGCTCCTGGGATTAAGGGTTATAGGAATAGGAAGACAGAAGATTCCTGACAATCCTAGGATTCTCTCGATTTTTCTCATTGTGCATGCGAGGTGATCTAGCCTGGAGAGGCAACACGTATATTTCATCTAGACTGCAAAATAAATATATGTATATATATTTGCCTGATTTATCTTAACCTTGAACACTTTTTGCATCACTTAATCCGTAAAACTGCAAAAAGGAATCTCCCCAATTGGCTCCAGCATGCTGTGAATCGGCAGAGCCAGATCAAACCTCTCAGATTTAGAGAGATGCTGCAGCCTTGCATGGATCCTTCTTTGGGATGGAGATTTTAAAAGAGAAGCCCAGTGTCGTTTTCTCCCCGTTTGCTTGGACACAAAGCAATGGTGGGGGTGGGGGTGGGCAGGACGAAGGAGATCGTTGTTTGAAATGCAAAAGGAAGCAGGGAGAGAGGGGAAATGTGAACTGACCCGAGCGATCGTTTAAATGGGATGGTTTATATCAACGTATCTCTCAGGCTCACTTCTCAAGTAGAGTTTGGATCGTTATTTAGAATGTATTTTTAATGATGAAAAATCAAACAGAATTTGATAGAAACATCCCTTTTTTGCGAGGAAGAAATGGGAAATTAAGCATAGAAGAGGAGAGGGGAAATTGTAAATGCTGCGTCTTTCCATGATTTCTGAGGAAAGGAGTGTGCTCACATAACTCACGCTCGGATCATAAAGTGCTTTAAAGAGAAAGCCCTGTGGAGTCTAGCGCCCGGGCAATGACTAACTGCGATGGAAGAGTAAATAAATAAAGCTAAGTGGTAGCGTGTTAACTATATTTCCTTCCGTTTTTTGTTGGGCTTTGTTTTCGTGAAATCTGGGAATGTCTCCTAGGCCCAACGCTTAAGCTCGGAGGGGAAACAAGAAGCAGCCCCGAAGCGAGTCTCTTGCGGGCCTGCATGTTATTAGCCTCTTTCGAACCAGAGAACTACGGGGGGGGGGGGGGGGGGAAACCCAAAGAAAGTGCCTACTCGCTTATACTCAAGTCTCGGTTCCGGTATTTTCATTGCATCAAAAGTGCTGTTTATAATATACAGGCACACGTGCGCCGAGAATCTGGTATGTGATGTCGCCGCTCAGCTGCCGCTGCGCCAAACCAACTGCTCTTTCATTTTCCTTTGAAAACCAGAGAGAGTGAAAAGCTCCCGCTTTAGCAGCCTCGCCGGGTCTATCCTCGCCCGATCTCGTTGAAACTGTCGGTTTGGCCAGCGCTTGCCTGCAACTCGAGTCCAAATCCTACACTCATGGGATCTTCCCCCCCCCCAAGTAAAAAGCCCTTTGAATGTTTAAAAACAAAAATAAACGACATATCAATGATTTAAAAAGATCAATGGAAACAACTGAATGCTGAATTTACACAATCACTAATGTTTTTTTTTCCTCTTTGGAGATAGAGCTCAGTTTTTCAGTCCCCAAAGATGTTTGCTAAGAATTGTGTTTATCTGCTTGATGGGCATTTGTTTCATAAATGAAAGAAATCGGTGCATTTTCGCCCTTTCTCCTCTAATACCTTTCTTCTCTTCCTCTTTAAAAGTGAGTTAACCTTTCTCTTTTAAGAAAAAGAAAACTGAACTTCGGGAAAGGCTGCCACGGGCTGTAATCTTTATTAATCAACATTTCTAGAGCTGGGGATTTGGAAAATATTTGAAGTGCAAGAGAACCCAAGCAGAATGTGGGATTGCTTTTGCTACAGTCAGCCTCCATTTCCCAAGGACATTTCCTGTATCAACCCACCGGCATTGGCTTCGAAGTTTCCTCCGCTCCCTTTATCTTATACAATGAGGAGGCGGCCAGGAATCTTTAGATTTCGAGGCAACTTCCCTCAAAGTAAAATGTGTGTGTGGTGTGTGTGTATGTTGTGATAGCATTAGTCACATAGGAAATACTTGGCCCTGCTTTGTGAGTAAATGTGGAAATACATCTTGGCTTAAAAGAGTTGCTGCCATCTCAAAATGTCTTCTGCTGTAAAGATTACAAGAGAAGATGTTCCTGTATCTTTTCTAGGAAGTCAAATCAAGGAAGAGCCACAAAGAGTTGGGGAATTGGAAATAATATATGCCCCCAGCATTTAGGTGTGCATGTGTGTATGTGTACATATATACATGTGTTAGATTCTAATCCTGCCTATAACCATTGGAGGTGGGGTGAAGTACCTTGAAGGAAGGAGCTATGAAGAAAGGTCCCTGCTACCTCCTTTCGGCCATGACCAGATCCTTGCCTCAGCTCTTTAAAACAGGCAGCCATTTACTGCCCCTTATTGCCCCACTGACCAGGTTAGCTCATAAAGCTATTCACACGCCACAATGGAGATTTTCTCAACAATTAACAAGAAACAACATAATAAAGCCATTGACAAAGGCCTGGCTATTTACTAGAAATTAGGCACTCTTTAAGAGACTAGTGTGTAATTTCACACACTTTACAGCTCCTCAACGCATTTTCCAACGGAGTAAACAACCTGGGTGCGGTTTTGCGGTTTTTGGCCTGGCACTGTCACCACCATCTTCAGGAATTATTATTTTTTCCTTCCCCAATCTCGCCCCCCCTCCCAATTCACACGCCCCCCCCCCCACCATTAAACTCATTTTAAATTGTGGAATGGCTAAGGAGGGACTATGACCTCTAAACAATAAAAAGACACCAAACTGATCCCTGGCATCTGATGGCCATCCCAGGGCTTTTGCGTTTCTCAGGATAGAGCTGATAGGGCTAAAGCCAGCTGGGCTAAGGCGTCCTTTGACCTGTGAGCCTGGTCCCCAATCCGGGACCTAGCTAGACTTGCAGGATTTCGCCCCTGAGAAGAAAGGGCTCAGAGCCAGAAAAGAGGTCCCGGGCCTGTTCTGCTGGCAAAGGCTGAGGCCAAAGGCTGCCAGACAGTTGACCTGCCTCTCCCTAAGCTGCCCTTTTTGGGGGGGGAGGACACTGGCCTCTTTGGGACATCCTGGGCTTTCGCCAGAAGACCCTGCATTCTGAGCCTCCTGGCTCTCTGCCGCTGGCCCGGAAGAAGCACAAGGGCAGGGGAGGCTCACGAAGCTCAGGTCTTGCGGGGAATCTGGAAAGCTTGAGGGGCGGCGGCAGCGGCGGTGGCACTGAGGACGGAGACAAAAGGAGAGGGGTTTGCGGGAAACAGGCGAATGAGCCGGGGCCCAAGCAAGACGAGGCCTCCAAGGCGTCGCTTAGGCCTTCCCCTCTGGCCTCTGAAAGGCCACCTTGAAGTGGGTCTCTGGACGACTCCTCCAAGAGGCCCTTCCGCTTCGCCTAATGAGCTGGTAACACATTCAGACCGAGGGAGAAAGAAAAGGGGAAGAGAAAGGCCGGAGACACAAGGAGAGGCCAGCCGGGGCTAAGAAACGGCGCGAGGTCCTTTTTTAAAGCAGGCAAGATGGCGACGCCGCGGCTGTTAAACGGGGAGCCTCTTCTCGCTCGCCCCACCACCTCCACCCTTCCCAACTCCTGAGACGCACGAAGGGGCCCTGCCCCTAGTGAAGCCGCGGAGTGGGGAGACCCATTTCCTGTTCCTTCCTGGCTCGGAAATCGACATGTGGGACTGTTCCTGAGTTGCCCGTCTCCCCCAATTCGCGGGCAATTCTACCGGCTCTCAACCCTTGCCCTCCCCTGTTTACAAACACAGCTGTTGCCGTAGCTTCGCAATGCACCCTAAAGCCACCAGCAGAGAGAGAAGGTGCAGGAAAAGGAAGGGGGAGGAGGGGGAGGTGATCTCGGCATCTGGAAAGGACGGAGCGCCTTGTTTTTGAAACTGTCAATTCTCTCAACCCCTATTGTGAGAGCTTCATGCAAAACATCTCGGCCCTTTTAACGTTGGGCCTTGTGAAGCTGCCTCGGGTTGAAAAGGAAAGGGAGAGGAGAGGAGGGGGAAGAAGGAGGGCAAGGCAAATAATTATATCAGAATAGACACGCACAGAAATTACAACATACCCTGCAATGTGCGTGCATGCACACATACAAACACTTTAGACGGATTTGAATCTAGAGGAAATGTATTTAGTCAATTCAGGGACATATGCAATCTTTGTCTCAGTCAAAATTAAGAAAGCCAGCTGTTCTGTCCCTTAAACATCCCAACTCCATATGAATGGTTGTTGTATTTTTTTTTCAAAGCTGATCTGTGGAATTTCTAGAAAAACATTTTACCAATATTTGATGATTATATAAAAGCAATTGAGTTAGGTAAAATCCTGCCTTTTGTCATGCTGCTATGGGAAGGGGAAAGCTTCTACAATATCTGAAGTGAAATTTTCTGCCACCCCAAATGGAGAGACAGTTGAATTGTGAACTTTTCTTTATCTTTCCCTCTTTCTTTTTTTAACACAAGTGTCTTAACTGTAAAAAACCACAGTAAGCAAGCGCTTCCTGTCTTGTATCTGTGTTTCCCAAAGGCCACTTTTGATCTTAACTCTAAGCATACTCATGTGTAAAATGAAAGAAGATATGATTTCAAGTTTCTTCTTACACAAATCTGAATATTTTGGCAATAATAGCATAATCTGTGTGGGGTCCTCAGTGAATATACATCCCCCCCCCAATTTTGCTATTATTGCCAAAATACTATTTTTTTTGTTGAAAGAGGACGCACACGAAAACATTTGCAAAAATACATAAAGAGCAGTCTTCCATAAATCAGACATGTTTTTCTTTTTTACTTCCCAGTAGTGTTTAGAATAAACAGATTTATTTTGTTTTTCATTTATTAAAATAATTTTGCCTCTTCAGTTAAAAAATAATTGAATTTCTAGAGGCTATCTCCTTTTTCAAACCAGGAGTTGATAGCAAATGCCTGAAAATCAGTTTCACATCCATTCCCTTTGAATGCTGGATGGATAAAGTCCTATTTTTTCTTTGTGTTGAAGAGTGAGGGTATCATTTCTTAATTACCTGGCATGGGAAGAATTTCTCTGGCGTTGGCTTCCAAGGTGAAGCTCAGAGTACTTGTTAGGAGACTATTTTTATCAGTTTGGTTTAGCCCCAAGGATTGTGTGTGTATTCCTGCTTATGAATAAGGGGGGAGGGGGGTTCTGGTGGGTATATTTGCATGTGGCAGTATTAAAATAAGAACATTTCACCTACATTCAAGCCTTGTTGAAAAATGAAGAACGCCTTCTGTGAATGCTAAGGTCTCAGTTTCTGGGGGAGGACAGGCAGACATTTCTCCGGTCATTAATTTGGGATGCACTCTATAAAATTCTCTGCTCCAAAGCAGACTAACAGAAGACCAGGGGATTTCTCTGCAGCAAGATAGGGAGGGTGTGGCTTTATGTTTTCCTCAGCATTAGGACAAGAATCTCTTGGACCCACAGGAATTGTTAGAATAGATACACAGAAAAGCATCCAACTGGACTTAGGACCTCTCTTTTTCTCCTTATATTTATTTGTTTTGTTGTTATTTTTTTTAAAAAGATGACTCCTTACATTTGTTTTTTAAAAAAGCTGATCCTTTTTTTCTCTTAAAACCAGGGCTTTAAAAAAAAATCCTCAAAATAAGCATAGAAGCAATTTCCCCCTAGATTCCCATCATTCAATATATGATTTAGTAGTTGAAGTGATCAGATGGATCAATACTTTTGAACCAAGGCTATAAAAATAATCAGTTAAAATAATGTATAGTGAAGAATTATTTCAGCATTTGAGATTTTCCTATGTACTCGTATTTACCAGCCACTGACATCAGTGGACAAAAAAGAAAAAAATGCATAGATATATAGAAAGCAATAAAGAGGGAGGGGGGTTGTCAGAAACTTAAAAGGCCTTGGCTACAGATGTGGAAGTAAGTGACCTCTCTAGAATTTGGAAAGATTCAAGAGTGGGTGGTTTTTGTAGAGATTTTGTTTTTTTTTTACTGAGCCATCAGTCCATTGGAAAAGGTAGCCTGAAAAGCTTAAGAGTTCTGTATCTTGCAACCTTTCAAAGCTATAATCAGCAAATTAACATTGAAAACCCTAAAGTGAGATTATAACAACAGACCATTTTAGTCTTATTTTATTTTTAAGAAATTATTTTCACGTTTGAAAGTTAAGCTAGTCCAATCTGGTGGAGTGGTTAAGACGCTGGCCCAGAAACCCAAGTCTGTGAGTTTTAATCTCACCTTAGGTATGAAAGCCAACTGGGTGGTTTTGGTCTTTCTCTCGCAGCCCAACTCCCTTACAGGGTGATTGTTAAGGAGAAAATAGGAGGAAGGAAGGAGTATTCACTGTCTTGAATTATTTATAAATAATAAAGGCAGGACAAAAACATTTTAAAAAACCAATGTGGAATGTTGACATTTACTCTTTTTAATGCAGAAACTAAAGAAGGATCTTTCCATTTGTGAAAGCATTGCCTAGTGGGGAAAGCCTGTGTGAGTTTGTCTGGATGAAGGGATGGCTGGTCTTACTATATGTCCTTTGGCAGGTATCTCTTCCCAAAGGGGTGAAAGGCCTTTTGCAAATCACTTAGGGGTTGCTGAAAAAGCAAAAGAGGGATGTTTCAAGCCAAAAGACATTCATTCATTCACTCAGGATTGGATGACACACATCTAGATACACATACATCCAGGGTAACATTTCTGCCAGAACATTTCATTTGCATTCTCTCCTCTTTTTGAAAGCATCATATTTTAACAAAGCAATTAAAACACATAATGTAGGCCTGTAAATTAGAAAGAGGGAGCCTGACTATGCAAGGCTCTTGCATATAATTTGGCTCTTGCACATAATTTACAGAAAGAAAAAGACATTTATCTTCCTATCTGGGTCTGTATGAGATAGAGAAGAAATATATAGAAGTAAAGAAGAAAAATATCACCTAGGGCAGGAATGTCAACATTATATAAATAATAACATTTCCATAAGAAAAGTTGACTAGGATGCTCAGGATAAACAATGGTTTGTTGCTTTTGTTGTTATTGTTGTTTTGCAATTGAAGATGTATTCTCTTAGGACTGCCTCTTAAATGATATCCTTGAGCCTTTTTAATTTAAAATGGTGCTCTCAAAATCTGAGCAAAGAAAAATAATCCAGGATAAAGAAGCAGATCCAAAGTGCTGATTCAACAGCTTTCAGGGGGATGTAACTAACATTGTAAAAGTTCCTTTCTTATCCCACAGTTATAACATTTGAAACATTTCCATCACAGTTTTATAGGAACAACAATTAATCTCTAGAAGTATCTGTGCTTCCAACCAAAGCTTTACATTCTTCTCATGCACCCACTTCACAAAAGAGTGAAAACAAAGATAACCCTGCAAGAAATATATGGACATTTTCTTTTTTAAAACAGTGTTTTATTTGAAAATAAAGCTAAAGCATGCTTTTTCAAGAGTGCAAATTTCCATCATTTTGATTTACTGTTTCCATTATCACAACATCTAGAAGTCCGCTTGCTTCAATTATGACAAATTTTAAGTGCAAATATAGACAATTGCCTCTGATTGTCATGTGCAGTAAAAATGATCTTGCTACAAAGATAGGATGGTTGGGAAAACTGAAATTTCCAGGTATGTAAGAAAACAGTGTCACATCCTGGTTTCAGACACCTGAGTTTGGGTAATCACAGCAGCTACTGAAAGTAAGGAATTTGGGGCTTCTGTTGTATTTAAACATGGGGGCAAGGGTGATTGCATTTCCTGCAATGGTAATCTGAAAAAAAAATAGTATTCTGATTTTTCTCAATCTGAGAGAGACACAGTTATAGATACTCCTTCATCTTTCCAATAAAACATGCTTAAGATTGTGCTCCATCCGAATCTTAATTCCTCTAAGACTGCAGTCCTTATCAATCAGTCAGGGGCTGGGGCTAGGAAGCTTGCAGTCTGGTCTGTGATACAGCAGAGTCAATGCTGTAATCAAGATATGATATGTGGACATTCTGAACAATTTATTATGGGAAGGGATAGAAAGCTCCTCCCTTATTTAAAACTGACTTGTTCTGGATCATTTTATTTTTAATTTTAACAAGAATCCAATAAATTTAACTGCTTCTATTGATTTTCAGCTGTGAAAGAAACAATTGTCCCAGCAATGATCTAGAAACATACACTCTATGCTAAATGTAGGCATGTTAGTTATTTTGATAGAAAGGAGATGAGGTGGATATTAAGAGGTGGGAAAATACTTAGAAGTTAAGAAGAAGCGCGCACCCCCCTCCCCACAACTGAATGATAAAGTCCCTGTGCAACTTCTTGCTGAAGAAAGTTGAATAGAATTGTACAGACTTCAATGTTCCAGATCTAGTGCATTACATATTAATGGCTCATTCAAACAATCTTTCAACTAAACCCAAACCCCAAACATTTACTTGTTACAGTTGAATTGAGGTACCAGGTGCATTATTAACAATCTGAGACAGTAAAGTGTTTCAGTTTGAGAGAGTCCACTGAGGTGTTTGTTTGCTTGTTTTTAATTAACTTGAGACTTTTGCTTGAAGTAGTCTGTGGAATGTTAGATCTCTCTCCTTTCATGCACGCTATTACCCTCTTCCCCCATGATCTGTTTTCATGGCAAAAAAAGTAATCCAATTTTTGTTGCTGTATTCCCCCCAGTGACTGGGAGGGACAAACTAGAACTCCAAAAATAAAAATGCAAGCAGATGCGATAGAAGAAAAACCAGAGTAGCTACCCTCAACTGTAGTGAAAAGAAGGTGTTGGGAAAGGGGGAGAATCAAAATATTAGTTATTACTATTATTATTAAGATGAATTCAGAAACTCAAGCCATCCTCACATCAACCATAAAAGTAGAATTCCCATCCAAGCTCTGTCATTAGTTCAATTTCCTGAACTTGTGGCTGGGTGGAAGAGGTATTGGTGACCCACCCAGCTGCCATTTCCAGATAGGATGGGCCTTAGGTGGTGGTTGGGCACTCTTGGCAGTGCTTAAGGTATAGGCTGGTGAGAGATCTCCATCTGGGCCAATCACCAAAGAGGGAGGGCAGGGAAAGTTGCCCATGAAACTGAATGGCCTCTTGAGGGTAGAGGTAACATTGCTGGCCCCCCTCTTGCGTCGGTTAAGAACAGTCAAATCATCCAAGAGGCCTTCCTGAGCCTCTGGGAGTTTCTCTGGAGGTGGCCTGGGGTTGCGTGCTGATTTCAGATTTGGCTTGAGTGGTGCTGGGCTCGGTATGGTGACTCTTTTGCCCAGGACCAAGGTGCGATAGTTCTTCCTCACCCGGGCTCCAAATTTGTAATCCCCATCTTCAGGTTTGGCAGCAGAAGCAGTGCCTAAAGTGCATGCAGCAAGGGTCCTGCTCAGAGAAGCTGGACACAGAGTGCTCTTGGGAGGGCTAGGAGAGTCCTCCAGGCAGGTAGGGTCTGCCTTGGTTGACAGCAGAAGAGTTCCAGGATTTTGGGTGGGACTGGGCCCTGATGATGACTGGCGGTCTGCCTCTACCTTGGTCTCCTGATCACTCCCTTCCCATTTCAGAGGGATCTGTACTGGGAGAGCTCCATACTCGGCATTAGCACTGCTGTCCTCAACTTTGATCTGGGCAATGGGCACAAATGAGAGGGGCTGGACATGGCTTTGGAGATCTGGACTTGCAACAGCAGCTCCCTGGCAAGTGGCTGGTCTCTCATTGAGCTGGACATTTCCTGGAAGCTCCTTGGACAGGTGGGTTAGGGCAGCAGTGGTGCTGTTTGCACCAGTTGGAGAAAGAAAAGAAAGGTGAGGGTGAGTGGCAAGGGCAGGCTGGCAGATCTGGCTCTCTCCGAAAAATCTTGCTTGGGGCAAAATGTGGTTTGGCTTTGAGCTAGAAGAGTCACCGCAGGCTAACCAGGGGACCCCAGGCAGGTCAAGAGACTTTACCTCAGGCACGAGTGTGGAATGGTCCTCGCCAGTGAAAAGGGATCTTCCCTCGCCGCCACTGATTCCTTCCGTGGGCTGCTCCAGCAATCTTAAGTACGCGCTGCCGGCAGGATGAGTGGTGCAGTCCAAGCCCAGCTCCGTTTTTGAAAGCCAGCCAGCCGGGCTCCTCCAGTCCTCAGGTTCTTCCGACGCTTCGCATTTGACGAATTGCGCTGGACCAGGGAGCTCCTCGTGGCTAGCAAAATGGGGCGGATGGGGCACGAGGCTAGCTGAAGTCTGGAGGCTGGGCGATTTGCAGAAGCTAGCGCGCCTGAAGCGGATACTCTGGACCGAGACGTGGCTGGAACCGGAGCTGGACTCAGATTCCGAGCTGGTCTCTTCTTCCTCCTCCTCCTCCTCCTCCTCGTCGTCGTCTTCCTCCTCTTCTTGCTCTTCCTCGTCAGAGCTCAGCTCACTGGAATCCGAGGCGCAGCTGCCTTCCTCCTCTTCTTCCTCAGAAGAACCGGAATTGCTGGTGCTGCTCAGGCTGGAGCAGAAGTCGGAGTCGTTGTCTGCGTGATTCGAATAGGAGCTGGATTCCGAGTCGCTACTGTAAGGCTCCGGGAAAGCCGGGGCAGGCTGCGGGGTCAGAAAACCGCGCAGTCCAGGCAGCCTCTCCGCCACGGCGCTCCGAGCCGCTTTGCAAGCTCGGGGCAGGATCACCACACGCCGCCCGCACCCGGCAGAGAAGCGCCTCTCGGTGCTCTTTTTCCGCTTCGTTCTGCAGCCTAGACCCAGCGGTTTGCTTCTAGAGACTGCTGCCGCCGCCGCCGCCGCTGCAGCCGCCGCCGCCGCCGCCGCCGCCGCTGCCGCCGCGAGCTTAGGCTGAGTGGCAATGGCGGCCGAGGAATGGTAGTAGTAATGAGGATGCTTGGAGCAGAGCAGGCTCCGAAAACAAGCGGGTTCTGTGGCCAGGGAGACATAATCCTGGCCAAGATGGGCCGTTTCATAGTTTACAGCCTCATTGCTAAGTGGTCGGGCAAAGCTTGGCAAACTGCGCCCTGCGGATTTGCTCCAAAAATGAGGTAGATCCGAGGCCGGTAGGAAAGCTCCTGCTTGTGCAGCCGCCGCCGCGGCCGCCGCCTTGCGCCAGGCTGCTTTCTTTCTGCTGCTGGCTTGGCTTGTAGTCCCTTCTTTCAAGCTCAGGCAAAGTTTGCCGCCGCCTTTCCAAAACGCCGCGTAGGGGTCGGGGCGCAGGGTCCCCTGGCCCGGCTTGGCGCCTCCCCGACGCTTGGTTCTCAGGACCCGTTCGGTCTTGCACGAGGTATAAAGCGCTTCTACGTCCTCGCGGGAAATAAGGGTGCATTTGGCGGCGTGGAAAGCTATGGAGTTGATGGACTTGAGCTTCCGCAATTCCTCCAGGTCGCATTGGTGCTTTTGGACTTTCAGGTGGTCCATGCGCTTGTGCACCGTCGTGCGCGGGATGTTTTTCAGAAGATCTGTGAAGACCTGCGAGAGGGGGAACATCTGCTTGCCCCGGATCATCAGGTAGCCCAGGCGTACGCCATCCACCTCTTCGAAACCCGACTTCAAATCTTCCATGGTGCGCCTTAAATTAAGCCTAGCATCTGGGCAGGGGAAGCGGAAAATGGATGGGCGACGGCCCGCCGTGCACCCCACAAGTTGGAACGGCGATCAGCAGCAGGAAGAAAAGGTGCGATGTCGGGCGGGTGGGGCGGCAGAGATAGAGAAAGGGAGAAAAGAAATCCACTCACGAAAAGGCAATTTAAAAAATCCTCAGCCAGATGCTGGATTTGGTCTCAAGGCATCCTACTGAATGGAAAAGAACAAAGCGTGTTATTCCTGATCAAACTTCGGAGGACTACCAAAAAAAAAAAAAAAAAAAAAATCAGAAGCGCAAGGCAGAAAGGAGGAGAAATGGAAAGAGCCCTGGAGGGTGGAAATAAAAAAATCATGTCCTGGGGAGTGGGAGGGAATATATCAGTTTGGTGGCCCCGGCCTTTCTGGCGACGTAGCTGAGGAGGCAGGCTCACTACCTGTGTCCTTGGGCTGGCGGCTCTTCCCCCTGTCCAGCCCAGGATAAAGGAATGTAAAGCCAGAGGGCTGCTGAAGGAGGCAGAAGAGCCACGCAGCCGTTCTTCCCGCCGCTGCTTTCGCTCCAAATCAAATGACAGAGTGAAGTGAGCTCGTCCGGAGACACCTTCATCAATTAATTCCCCTAAAGCCAGCGCTGATTGGACACTCCTGACAGGTGATGCAATAAAAATTGATATTCCACCCCCTTCGTGCCCCCCTCCCCAATCTTTAGCTAATTAGCATACTCTTAGACTGCCACCTCCCCTCCCAAAGTAAATAATACTGTTAGTATATAAATCTTTCTATTAAACAATCCAGAGGTTCTCAGCCAGCCCAAAGGCAGCTCGACGGCGCTTGGGTATTAAAGGAAGGGATTGGAATTGGATTACTGACACCGTTTTAGTTCTCTTTTCTTCTTTTTCTTCCTCTTCTTCTTCCTTCCTCCTCTTCCTCCTTTCTCCTCTTCCTTCTTCTTCTTCCTTCCTCCCTCTTTCTCCTTCTCCCTTCCTCCTCCTCTCCTTTTCCCCTTTTCCTTCTCCTCCTCTTCCTCCTCTTCTTCCTCTTCCTTCTCTCCTCCTTCTCCTCCCCTTCTCCTTCTCCTTTCTTCTCTTCCTTCTCTCCTCCTCCTCCCCTTTTCCTCCTCCTCCTCCTCTTCCTCCTTCTCCCCTCTCCTCCCCTTTTTCTCCTCCTCCTCTTCTTCCTCTTCTTCCTCTTCCTCCTCTTCCTCTTCCTCCTCCTCCTCTTCCTCTTCCTCCTCCTCCTCCTTTTTCTGTTACAAAGCCCACCCTAAAAAATAAATAGCAATTCGAAAGCTTCATTCAGCCATTTAGTATAATTAAAGAGAGGCTGTTTTTCCCACCAAGACACTGCAAGAGTTCTAGGGATGGAAAGATGACTGAGGTGTGTGTGTATGTGTGTGTGTGTGTGTATGCCCGAACAGCAGAGTAACCATTTTAAGCAATCATTTTAAAGGGGCGTTTATTCTGCCTAACGAGTCAAAGGAGACTTGCTCGTCTGGCGGGTCCCTCCGCGGGGCGTTAAAGTTTTCCCTTTGTTTTAAGAGCTGGGGCGTATTTGTTGTTATTTGGATTTCTCCTTTCTCCCCACCCACCCCCTCCGACTGAGGGAACGGGCATACTCACGTTCACTAGAGGTGCCTCTTCTTTCCTCCTTCTCGCTCCTCTCTATTTCCCACACACACACCCCTTTTCGCTCCCCCCCCAAAGAGCTAAGTTGTTGCTCCCCTGCTAGGGTTTCTTTGGGGCAGTGCGCTTCTCTAAAGCTCCAGCTCCGTCATACTGTAACACTTTTCGATGAAATTCTGCCTGTGATATTGGGGGGAGGGGAAGCAGAGGGGGGAAGAGGAAGGGGGGGAGAGATCAGGACGTGGGCTCACGTCAGACCCGTAACAAAGCAGAGATAAGCTAGAACTGTATCCACTTTCCACAGTTTGCGGGGCGGCTTCCCAAGGTAGAGGCTTTGAGTTTCCGAGTCAGTTCCAGGATTGCCTGAGCGTTGATTGTTTGGCGGGAGAGAGAGAGAGAGAGAGAGAGAGAGTGTGTGTGTGTGTGTGTGTGTGTGTGTGTGTGTGTAGAAGGGGAAATGGTAACAGCTTCAAGAGAGGTACTTGGAGAAGGAGAAGGAAGATTGTAGTGGGTCAAAAGGATGCGTCTAGTTTACAGTTTCTAATCCCAGCTGCCATTGCAGAACTCCTATACAGGTTCGATTCTGCCTTCCACTCCCAGCGTTGCAATTTCAAGATGTGGGATGCACAACTCCTATGTGGGACAGTGGATTTGCCAGAGAGCAGACTACAGATTGAAGTTGCCTTTCATGCCTCCTTTGTAGCTCCTATTAGTGACCTCCAAACATTCAACATCTTGGTCTCATGAAAAACTTGCAGGATTGTCCTAGAGATGTGGGTTATTCTCCCTACACCACCCAACAGCAAGGTATCCCCTTTCACATTTTCAAGAGTAAGGACTCTTTCAGTCATCAAATGCATTAACAACCAAAGAATAAAATACATTCAATCTGAAGGGAACAGCTCTTAGGTGCAGAATCAGGCCAAAGCTGGTCTTCCAATGGAAGTCCAGTCAATGGGCTTCAATCAGAATTCTCCAAAGCTTCAGAAGGCTAGTGAATGGAGGTATCCATTGATTTTAAGCTCTCTTCTTGGCCAGATGCACAAATCAGGCCTCTCATAGCTCAGGGCCAGAGTCAAAATGAAATACATCCCTCCTTTGCAGAAAACCCATGGGGGGGGGAGAGAGAATAAATCCTGTCTTCTAATTCATGGTTCTGTTCCTCAATCCCTCCCCTTGATATAGACCTGCAGGTACAGGAAAAGGGCTTCTTATTATACTGGCACTGCAATAAATAAACACAGGCACACCCTATACATACGTACATACATACACACACACATCACTGCTTTTCCCCATCTTTTTTGTAATTAATTTTCATGGCCGTTTTGCATGACTACATCCTTTCACCTCTCTTTCCCCAAATATATGATTCCCCAAGAAGGCTGACTTTGTCTTTCTTTGCATGTGAAAGTGAGGGGGCATCCGGAAATTAAGAGGGTCCTTTGAAAACCTAACTAAGCGCCCCTGGGTGACTGCTTGCTTTCCTTTGGCTTCTCAAGAGCTGTCTGAATTCCCAGCCTCTTCAGCAGAATCTAAAGGCAAAGGTAAACAATGAATGGGTGTATCATTGTACAGCTCAAATTGAGCTCCCCATCTTGTCTATAAACAGACTCCTCTTCCTCTCACCCCAGGAGGCAGAGCTTCAGATTCTGGAGCTGCAAGCCTATTTTTTGAGGATAAACAGCTACTTGGATTGTAAAAAAATATCATTGTAGGGGGGGGGAGGAGGAGGAGGAAGAAGAAGAGGAGGGGAAGGAAGAAGGAAGGAAGGATGGAAGGAAAGAAGAAGGAAGGTCCTTTCTTCATCTTTTTTCTAGGATAGCGGAAGGTTCATCCCATTCCTCCTTCCTCTATTCCCTTTTGCTTTGAGGTTGACGATTCTGGAATCCTTGTAGATCAAGGCACAAAAGAAAGAAGCTGTGGCCCAAAGCCCAAAGTTCTCTCCTCTCTGGTAGCTGCCCATTTGTTTCCTTCACAAAGTTGAGTTTTGAAGCCTTCGTTTGACCTGGTGCAGCTCAATTCCTTTGGGTTGCCATTGAACACAAGCCAAACCAACATTCTCCTTACAGCTGTGAAGTACTCAGAGATAAATGGGGTATAGGAATCTCCTTTCCCCCCCCCTCTCTACCTCCCCCCCTCGCACACTTTTAAATTTGCCAGACTACTTGCACCCTTTAGAGAAGGTTCAAACTCTCAAAGGGTTTTGTTTGCTATAAGCATTGGCCTTAAAAGCATACCCTCCTGCACGTGCATACAGTTATTAAGAATTGGTATGAATCCAAATTTCTTCAAAAGTACATTCTTATTTGTTTTATGTAAGTCATGGTCATAGCAGTCTCCCCCCCCCCCCGTCTCTGTGTGTGTGTGTGTGTGTGTGTGTGTGTGTGTGTGTGTGTGTGTGTGTGTGATAGAGGCAGAGAAACAGAGAGAGTGATGGAGATGTGGGAGGGGAGGGGGGGTAAACAAATGAAGAAGTAAATAAATACACAAGCTCAACTCAAGCCAGAGCACTTAAGAAGAGGATGCCCAGCCTAGCCAGTGGATTGGATTTAAGTCTCACCAGATTTCTTAGGTCTTTTGTTCCTTAAAACTTCCTCCTCTTGATATTTTTTTGGGGGAGGGGGGAGAAAGCTGCTGGTTTTCTTGTGATCATCAAAACAAAATGCACTCACAGGATCTTTCTGGCAGCATGTTTGGAGGCAAACTGGATTTATAAACATTAACTCAAAGACCCCTACATGAGAAGAAAGAAAAGAAAGAAATAGAAAGAAAGAAAGAAAGAAAGAAAAAGAGAAAGAGACAAAGAGAGAAAAAAAGAGAGAAAGAGAGAGAGAGAGAGAGAGAGAGAGAAAGAAAGAAAGAAAGAAAGAAAGAAAGAAAGAAAGAAAGAAAGAAAGAAAGAAAGAAAGAAAGAAAGAAAGAAAGAAAGAAAGAAAGAAAGACTGGGGCTGTCCTAGGGATCATAGATCGCCTGCTGCAATCTGGGAGCCGCACTTAGATTTCACATTATTCACATGAAAAATCACCTCCTTTTCCCCACTTCCATATCCCCCCCCCCATATAAGAGACCATGTCCATGTTTGTGCCTGTAAATGAGTGAGCCAGTGAAAAATTAAGGTGTTTATTTCCGGTCATTTCCAGAGAGACATTCTTAGAGGAAAAGCAAGGCAGGCCCTTCCCTCCTCCCCCTCTGCTGGGCTATGATTCTTCAGCCCAGCTAAAGCAACACGCTCCAATTCTGGCTGTCTCAGGTTCCAGCTTTAAGCAGGCTCCCTCCTGAAGGATCTGCCTTCTAGCCCAGGAACCTTGCCCTCAGTACTTCACCTTCCTATCACAGAAGTCCCTGGGGGAAACCAGCATACTGGGATTTATTCACGAATGCCAGGTAGTTCTTTGCCTAAATCCTGGTGAAATCTTCTCAAAAGCTGGGCTAGTAACAAGGTTCACTTTAACTCCACTGAATTATGGGCGCTGCTGGGAAAGCACTTAAGGTGCTAAAGGCCTGGAACTGGGCCTCCGGTTTCTTTGTGGAATAACAGGCTTACACTGTTGAAGGATCTATGCAGGAGTAGAAAAGCTCCTAACTTTAAGCATTTTGAAAACTGGACTGCTGTAGTGAGGCATTGGTGTTTTCAGCTCTTTTGAAAATCTCATTTCAAGAGAACCAAGGACCATCCTCTCAATTCCCGTGAAAGGGTTTTCTGTTACAAATTAATGAAAAAAACCAAACAAAATGGCAGAGGTGAATTATTTTAGTCTTTGCAGGTCAGTTTACCTTACATATATAGTACACAGATGATCAGTCAAATATGCTTCTTACCCATCCAGTAGATTTAATGTTTTTTTTAACCAATTCATATGTCACACTCTTGGAAGATGATAAAGCTAATTAGAAAATAACAGAGAAAAATAGTATTACTCTCCTAATGTTGTAAGTATGTCCCTATGAGTGCTCCAATAATTCTTGTTTTTAATTCTTGATATAAAAATATATTGGATTGTTGTGTGCTTTTGAAGGACTGAGTGTGTCTCTATTTGAAATTGCCCCTTCAGGTTGTACTTTGATATATTTTCATAGAATTATCAGGATGATGTTAAAACAGCAGGACAATCCAGGCTGATCTCTTTTTTCTGGAAAAATTACCCAGAACCATTATAGTCTCTTAAAGATTTACTTGTGAAATGCAGCAGCACTTTAAACCTCTGTTTCACTAAGTCCTTAAATTCACTCTATCTTGATACATTTTCACACTACAATGCCCTCCTTCATGCAATCCTATTATTTATTCTGTATTATTATCTGTTTCTGCTGGATGTAGCTTAGTCTTCCAAAGTTAGTCTGAATACCACTCTATGTTTTATGTATATGTGTATATGTGAGAGCAAGTATGTTTGTTTGTTCCTGTACACCAGAAGAAATAAAACATTTTCTAGTCCAAAATAGATATTCACAGTGAGTACATATGCTGTACTTATCACTCTTAATAATATATCCAAAGTAGTTAGGGTGATGGCATGAATGAGACAACAATTAAAAGAATATGTGACTATAAATAAACACCTCAAATTGATTTTTTTTTAAAATATAGCAAACATAGGTACTTTTTAACAAATTATTACCACTATTAAAAAAAAATAGTCTAAAAGCCATAATAATATTTCTGTAACATAACATCAGGCTCTTGAATTATCCCTTTGTAAACAAAGCCAGGATTTATCATGGTACTAAAGGCTGCTTTTCCCTTCAGCATTTCCCAACTTTATCTTCTCCCATGGAGTATCTTTTCTGCCTAACAGTCCTAGAAAGAGAGGACTTTTTCCATTTTTAATGATTTCTTTCTCCCTAGAAATTTGGCTCATCTTTGTTTTTAAACCTCATACTTAAAAAAGAGTTTTTGGGACACAAACCGCGTGCCATGTTGCCTACTGACCCATAATCAAAATGCAGTGACCTTCTACCCTTTTTTTGCCCCTTGACCCATCCCAAATTCAATGCAGCCTTTATAAATTTGCAAATCCTTGGATGTAAAGAGGATTTGGGGAGGCTTTGTTCTGCAAGGATCCTAAAAATGGGCATTTTTAATTAGACACAAAGGTGCAGTAAACAAAGAGAACAGGCTGGCGTTTCTTACATACAGGTGGGCAAAAGCTTGGACTGCATGGAAAAAAGAGTATCCTAAGTTTAACCCACCTCCTATCATTATTTATCCTCCACCCTGGAAGACCACTGAAAACCAAGGTGCAAAAAGTGAAGAGAACAATTACAAATACAGGAGAGCCAAAGGTTATAGATTTCACCAAATTACAGTATAGTACAATTTACTTCCATGGTGTAAGGAATGACCAGACTTCTAACATTCTGCATTTCCCAGGTATCTGAGGTTCCTGATGGTCTACACCCAGAGGGAGGGAGGGAGGGAGGGAGGGGTAAAGAAAGATTTAATCTGAAGCTACAGGCTAATTCCTTTATCTCACTTGCTATGAGGCAGTTAAAAGGACACCATAATTACAATTGTGATAAAAGCAAGACAATGCTTACCTATTTTGGCTGCGTTCATAAGGAATGTCCCAGAACATTTTGATGTCAATTAAATATTGACCCAGAATATCTTTTTGTCTATTCCACATATTTCTTGACCTGACTATTCCTATTATTATTGGAATATTTGCTTGTTTGGGGTTGGTTTTTTTTGGAGGAGAACAGCCCTACTTGGGGAAGGTGGAGAGGAAGAAGAGTCATTAAGAGGAAGTAGAGCAAGCTATAATAGAGGCAGGAAAGACATTGGCAACATTATCCCTTCTATTTTTGAGTGTGTGATACTTATTTTATCAGTAGCCCAGGTACTAAGACTAAGAGGGTTGGCAAGGAAATTAATTTCTTCAGAGAAACAGTCCAATCCAATGTTTGTGGGTACTCAGTGGGGTTTTAAAATATGAGGATGAAAAGCAAGGTGCTACTCAATTCAGTCCCCTGATGAAGATGGAGGTTGGCAGTGAGTGCCTTCTTTTAATGTATCTGGAGAGCTGCGGAAACTAAAGGAGGCTACAAATCCCTCTCATTTGTTCAGACATAACGATCAATTCAAACAGCTACTGCATCAGCAAACCTCATCCTATTTAGATTAAAAGGTTTGTGCATTGAGACTGTAAAGCTGGGCCTTAAGCATAAAAGAACATAGGTAGAAACCCTTGAAAACAAGCTGACGTTGCTCAATTGACCATTGCATTAAATAAAGGCACACTCTTGTATTTTTTAAAAACAGCAATCCTTTTTCTTTTCAACTTATTTTTTTGAATTTCCCATGCAACTTAAAACTTTCTATCCAGGATCTCTACAACCAGATCATTTTATTTTTGAAGTCTGTTAAGGTTTGCCACATGGGTAGAAAACAGAAGGTGGTTGTGGATTTCAAATGTATGCTGTGCTTGTCTTTTAACTTAGTACTCATGAAGAATCAATAAAGTAGAAACTTTCCTTCTTTCTTTTTCTAGCATTTCCTTTACGGCATGCATGGGGAAAGTGGTGAACCCCCTCCCCTGCAAACCCAAGAGCATTTGTGAGCAGGCTAGTCGAAGGCCCCCTTCCCTTTTGAAAGTTTAGACCTTCAATATCCCCCATTCTACTGGCAGAATTAGGATGGCCTTGGAGGGCCCTAAACGTGACCATTCACTAAGGAGAGGGGGGGGCTCCAGCTTGCAACAACGTGCTCGGCAACTTAATCTTGCACCAAAAAGAGAAGGGTGTGCAAAAGAAACTCTCCCAACATTTCTAATCTCTTTCCAAAGTGGATTGTATATTTACAGCTGATGGGAACTCCTGGATTTCGCAGCAAAAAAGAGAGAAGGTAAGTGTTAGTGATTATTGCTGCCAGTTCGGGGAGAAACAATGAAAGAACAAAGGGAATCATTTCCCCGATGAAGCGTTTTACATTTCTTCTCCATTTCTCCGCGAGAAGCAAGAGCTGAGGGGTGGATGGGAGGGGTAAGGGGGAAAAAGCGTAGAACTCGTCCAACTTTGTTGCTTTTAGAAACGATGTAGCGAATGCCGTACAATATTTGAAGAATAAGGCGGCGGCGCGCGGATTTAAATGAAAACTTATTGTCGGCGAAAAGATCCTACCAATCGCTGCCGTACGAAGAAAACAGCGGCGGCTCAAATCGAAGCTATAATCCAGAGATTTCGAGACTGGGGACGCCCCCCCCCCCCGGATTGTGTTAAGAGGCAGCAGAGCAGCTCGTTTTTTTGGGCCAGGAATACAGCATACTCAAGCACCTTCTACGGTGACTGAGGACCTGGGGAAAAGGAACGGGTGGGCTGGGAGGCTTCAAATGTATAGCAAATTCTGAGGCGACTAAGGGGCTACCCGCAGAAAATCTGTCCTAAAGGGGAATTAAATGAACAAAAAATGAGTTTTCTTTTTGTGGGGTACAACAACGGGAACAGAAAAGGTCGTGAGGCAGATGTGGGGGCGCTACAAAAGAATGCTTTCTATTCCTTGTACAACGTTGTGTGTATCTGTGTGTGTATGTGTGCGCGCGTGTTTATGGGCAAAGAAGGAAAAAAAAGTAAATAGTGGTGGTTGGTGGGAAGGAGAAAGAGAGAGCACCGCCTTGCTGTCTTAAGAAGGTCAGTTTCCCCATTAATATCTTAGCCTCATATACGAGAGTGTGGTGCTGGCCCTCGTCTTGGCTCCTAGCCTGTACCGTGGCGAGGGGAGCAGAGAAGAGCAAAGCCTCCATGATTGCAATTCTTCTTGGTGGCATTGTCCAACAGACGCGTTGGGAGGAGGAGATTGTTGAGGAGCTCAACTACTTCTTATACAAATGCAATGCACCATTGCCTGCTTGTCCCGCCGGGAGGGAGGGAGGGAGGGAGAGAGGGAAGCATGCAAAATCTCTGGGAGCTGCACATGGAACACTATGCAATACCAGCGCTGCCGCCACTGCCGCAGCTCTAATCTTCAACCCTCGCAGCCCTTCCATTCATTCAAGCACCCAGGCGCAGAGGGCGGGGCCTCCAGGCCGCTAACCTTTCACCTCTTGCCTGCCTCTCTCTCTGTCTCTCCCTCTTTCCCCACCCCCTCGGCGTTTCCTTTTGCCGCGCGGCCACTTGCTTACCCAGAATCCATTGCGCCGGAGGCGCACTCGTGCCGAGCTCGAGCCTCTCATAATCGCTCTCTCAATCCCGCCCTCTTCGCTTCCCCCTCCTTTCCGTGAGGCTTAGATTCTAAAGCTGTTGCGCCCTGCTCTATCGCTGGGGGCAGCCGCTTGCAAGGAAGGCTCTGTTGTGCATCCCCGGAGAACCTTTCCATAGGTGGTGATGATGGTGATGGTAATAATAATAACGTTTCAAACAGACAACTTGAAACTATTTTGGTTCCAGCAAGGCTTATTGCCCCAGATTCAGAGTTAGCGTGGTGGGTTGCATGATTATTAAGGATAATTCCCGACCGCAATAATTAATTGAATTTATTGAAATCAGTTAATACTTATAATAAATCAGGATTATTTATAATAGCAACAACAGGCTTGGAGAAACACTGGCGTTCCTTAAACTACAGAGAAGCAGATGAAACCAGGCCATGATGTTAGGGGAAAGGAGATTGGAAAGGGGAAAAGCAAGCGAAGCGACCGCAACCAGAAATATAGAAATGAGAGTCTGAAACTAAAAAGCCCCCCCCCTAAATAGATCCCAGGATCATAGTTGAAGGGTTGTTCCTTGGGAAATGTACGGGTTGTGATGAGTCAAGGCATTTCCTACTCAGCATTTCCTGGACCCTGGTCATCTCCCCTCCCCCTTTCCTCAAAAAGCCTTTGAAGCAAAGGTTTAGAACTCTTTGTTTCTGCTTTTCTTCTTCCTGACTGGAGAGGGGGAGCAGCAAAAGCAGGTCAGTGGGTGACTGCTTCGGCATTTTAGCTGCCTCTTCCCGACCTTAGGGGAAAAAATGACATTCTTATATGATTCTCTTTTAAAAAAAATATCGTATAATATGTTAAGGGTACGAAAAAAGACGCGCGACCAAGAATTACTCTAATTTAATTCTGCACCTCCAGTTCAAAGCAAATAAAAATGTTATCTGGTACCGCCTTGAATTACGAAAAATGGGTCTTTGGTTGCTTTTTAAAAACTTCTTTGGGAGAGTACACAACTTCTTTCTCCGCGTGCTTCAGGTATACACGGTCTTCCTAATTTGGGCGGACGGTGCTCTTTCCCGAGCAGTTTCCGAAGGGTGTTCCTCCCCTCACCTCTCACTTGTTTTCCCTCCCCTTTAGTCTTTGCGGAGGTTGCTGAATAGCCCCGAAGTTGGGGCGTTCAAATCACGTGCAACGGCAATCGCATCTGGAACATCTTCAGGTCATTGCCTGATTTATTTATTTATTTGCTTAAGTTTTTCAAACGTGGGAGATCATGAACAGGAACAAAGTGCAGCGCCCCGAGCATGTGGAGCTGAGCTTTCAGAGGTCTAGAGATCCTGCAAGAGGAGGGGGAAGGAGAAGAGATATTTCTGGAGACATTCTCCAAAAATCATGATTTCCCTTTCTTTTGTCAGTAGGAACTAAATGGTGACTCTCTGTAACAGAGCTGAAGGTTATTGCAAGGGCAGAAATTCTCCCTAACAACCAAGCGGAGTTATGCTCCATTTTAAATGGAAAACTGTAATGGGACAGGTTTTAACTTAGAAGCATTGGCACATTTCAGAAAGGAGTGTAAAGGCATTACCTTAGGGCTTATTCAGCACATATTTGCTGCTGGCGCTATAATCAATACAAGCAAATCATGTAGAAAGAACAAAAAGATTCCTCAGCCTTTAAGATGCAATAAAAGGCAGATGCCTATGACTCTTCAAATCCCTTTAAATGTTTTGTCGAAGCTCTTGTCCACAGGCCAGCAGGGACATTTGGACCTGCTTGTTGCCTGTTGAATATGTCTGACAAATGTTTTCTTTACCAGACAAGAAATGCTTTTTTATTCAACATTAGTAGTGGTGATACTAATAGTATCTAAGATCAGAAAAGATACTTAAAAAATTCATAGAATGCTTTTGCTCTAAACCAATGTGTGCAATGGGAAAATAAAAAATAAAAAAATTTCAATCCAACTTCTAATTAGTGTCAAATCTCCTTGACTTAAATTGATTGTTTCTGATCCTATATATATTATTTGAAAGCAAATTCCAAGACTGATATCTAAAGAATTTACTATCTGAGAATTAGGCTGGTCATCCATAATTTATTTATTCTGAATCAATCTTGTTTGATTATTTGGGCTTTGCAACTTAAACTTGCTGTCCTGATAACTGCTTGGAAATACAGCACCAATATGTGAAATAGCCTATTGGCAATTAAATGCATTTAAGATCCAATATCACTGATTGTGTGATCAGCCTGAATTCATTTGGAATCATTTGGGCATTTTCCCTTGAAGAGTTCTCACCAACCTCACTGGCCACTTCCCCAAATAATCATGGAAGCATTTCAGTAGTTTATGAAAGGTTGCCAACTAAAGGCCCATAATGTCCTATAATTCACATGTATCAGAGATAAGCACATTTACAAATGTGGATTTTCATTGCAATATAAGCAGCCCAGTTAATATCAGAAAAAATGTCAAAGTATCTTGATAATGCTACCAATATCATTAATCTGAATTTTATAAAGAAAATTGTTTACAAAAAAGTCATTGACAAAACCACTCTATCCCTTCCCTCAAAATATAATAAATCTACTAAAAGTCAAAACATATTTATAGTTCCAACTGTAAAAGTACTGAGTTGCACTTCAAAAAATAGATCTATATTACACTCAATAATAGTTGTGGCTTTGGAAGTGGCAAGTTATAGATCTAATGACTAGTAGTAAAAGTACTAAAACCTAGGTTCAATTGAACTCAGTGGGACTTATTTGTAAGTGCCAGAGCATTATTACTGAGCAAAAAGACTCAGTTGAAGAGGGTTTATGAGCAGGATAATTTGAAGCACAGTAACAGACCTGAAACATTACAAGTGTTTTCTTCAGAGTAAGGGCCTGGTTCTAGTTCAGTTATGGATTCACAAATCTTTCCTAATGATTTGTAATGTCTGGAGAATGCTGTTGAACTCTTAATGCTTGGACTTGTCTTGTTTAGCTCAAGACCTTGTCTCCTGCTCAAGAGCCACTGCAGTGAGAATGCTGCTACTGATGATAGTTTTTGACCAGAACACAAAACTACAGGAAGATATGCCTGCAGTGGTGTTGAGAAGTGGACAGAAGCATTGATTTTCCTGTAGGCAGCGCTAGTGCAGGGGGAAGATAAAAAGCAGAAGTGGGGCGGGCCCGGCAAGGCAGTGGCAGGGTTTTCGCAGGGGCTTATGAAGCTGGTCCTAATTGGAACTCCGGACCTTAGGCAGGAAGAGAGAAGCTGAGCTGCTGTTGGCGAGCAGCCAAGTCCCATAATCCCATCCCCTTCCCTCCTCAAAGCCCTTTGCGTTGTACTTGATGAGAGAGGTTGAGCGTGAGCAGGTGAAAGAATGAATTCGCGGGTGTCACTTACAAAATGAGAGTCAACTGAGGGGCCTGCTTGTGCAGGACTAAGCTGGCTGGCGGGAGGGCTTAAAAGAAGAAACCGCGCCTCGAAGGGAACCTCGGCAAGGCGGCGGCTGGGCCTAGCTGCGCCCGGTCAGCGAAAACACGAGGGATAGTCCACACCGAAGAAACCGCGAGAGGCATCAAGAGTGCAGGGGTAGTTGGGGAGGTGCCTGTTAGTCGTGGAGAAGGACAAGGGGGGCGCGAGCGGGACAGCGGATTCCCCAAGGCAGCAGCTGCGCCCGAATACCTCGGGGATCATTCAGGCAGGAAGTGCCGCTGGAAAGATCGCGCATAAGTTGTAAGCAGCCCGGCCGAAGCAGGGGAGTGGGTTGGGCCGTGCCAGGAGAGGAAGTGGAGCCGCCGAGCCTTTTCCTCCAGCCGCCCCATTGTTTGCAGGGAAGCCATCGCAGCTGTTGGCCCGCTTTGCACTTTTAGCCCCAGGTTTGCCTCGTCCTGCAGCAACTCGAGAGGGCTGCAGGAGCTTATGCCAAGCTAAGCTTCCGCAGGCGCCCAGTTGGGGAAACGGCGCAAGTTTGTAACTTTCGTCCCTGCGCAGCTCGTGGGTTTCCAGCAAGCAACGCTGGTAAATAAGTAGGAGGGACTCTCTCTCTCTTTCTCCCTGTCTTTTATTTGGAGCTCCTTTTTACTGCTCTTCACCGAGGAAAGTTCCGTAAAGCTGTAGCTCACGTGAGATGGCGAAGACGAAGAACGCACCCGGGCAAGGGCTCGACTGATACAAAGGGAAACATCTGTTTGGTGGTGAATTTTTAGAACAAGACTTTCTGGCGGGGATGGGGGGAAGAGGGAGCTGCAGGAAATAACATGAAAATAACTGAGTGCTGAAATAATTAAATCAAAGAAGAGGTTAAAATAAGGAACGGGGATGGGGAAAGGGGTTGTTTTATAATTTCGGATTTCGCTCTGAATTTTCCAGAAATAAAATTAATGTTTTTACATAAACGTCGATTAGTCTGCTCTGTTTAAAAAGAATTATTTTCGAGAAAGGAACATTGTTGTTAATGAACATCCTTTAACGTGTGATTTGAAGCTGAGTTTTATGAACAAAACAAAATAACCTGAATAAGAAAAAAGTCCAACAAGTGTTTTTTTTTTTTTTAAAGGAAAGAAACTGGAGGGTTAAAGTTATTGAGTTGATGGGGTTGGAGGTGACAAGCCTCGTCTAGGCTGCCATTAAAAACATTGTTGAGACATGCTGTACCTGCTTTTTACAGCAAACAATTGTCGAGGCGAAAATAATGCTAGACACTTTATGAGGAAAAAAATACAGAAACAAACTTGTGGTTCTCAGGAGAAAAAGAATGTTTTTCTGCAATTCTGAAAAAAAGGATTCTATTACTGAATTCTGTGAAACAAAACATTTGCTAATTTTTCAGGATACAGCACAGAATTATCCCTTTTTCTTTTTTTCTTTGTAAGTATTTTGTCTTTGGGTTTTCAAAAAGAAAATGCAAATACATACTGTATGATCCTGGAAAACTATATGCTGAAAAGATACTGCAAAGTTTAAAATTTAAATGTTGGAACATCTACAGATAATTAAAGAAATTAGTTTAAAACTCCTGATTGTTTCCTCTCTTGATGATTTACTAATGATCAGAATTAGTTTTTGAAACATGTCTCTGAAGAAAATCCTTTAATAAGTATATACTTTTACAGACTTGTAATAATAAATAAGCTTAAAATGTAAATGTATATATGTTAGAGAAAATGTTTGAAATATAAAGCAAACTTTGTGGCTCTTTTTCCTGTATGTTTCTTCTGTTATGTTCAAGATAAGCTTTCTCTCATTGTCTTCTGACCAAATTAGTCTTTTAAAAGCCGAAAAAAGTGGCATTTTTTTATTAAAAAAAAAACATTTCAAGTCTTAAGTGCCACAGAGAGACTGACAAAAAAGTGATCCAAGGCTTGTGTCTTTAATTCACTCAGAATGTTAAGCCCCCAAGACACTCTTCCTCTATGTGGCCCTGTTAGGCTTTCTCTGGGTTAGCAGGCAATTTTAATGGTATAAAATTAGTATGTGGAAGTAACAATCCTGATGTATGCTTGAACAATTGTAAAATTGAGGTATAAAAGTAAACATTGTGAAATATGTAACATGTTCATAGAAAGATTGTTTTTAAATGAAAATATAATTCCATTCATGAATACAATTCTATTAGCTGAAATTCTAAGTATGTTTTTGTGGCTGAAAAATGGTAGTCCCTGCTTCATAGGAAAACTCTTAATTTGTATGTGGGAAAATCACGATTATTTAATCTGATTTATATATGGTTGCTTCATATTGAAAATCCTTTCATCTTTCAGCGAAGTAATTTTATGCCTTAAAATTAATCTCAAAGAATTTATAAACTGATCGTCAGTGATTGAGTAGAATCTAAAACATTTTTCAATAGAATAAAAATACTATAACAAGCAGGAAGGATGAATATGGGATAACTTACAACACCCCCCCTGCAAAACAAATGAGTGACTTTATATAGAAAATATATGCAAATATCACAAGTGTAGAGGTGGGGAGGGAAGCTGAAAAAGATTGCTTTGAAAAAAATCTTTATTGCAGGAGGGAAGCACCAATTTCTAATTTTTTACTGAACTTTTCTCATTAAGATCTGTATTTCACATTTAGATTAACCATTTGTTTACCATTTCTAAAGACTAGCATAGCATTAATGAAATGCCATTTAGCATGCATTTTTAAACATAAAAATAAAATACACTATAAATTATATTCTAGTATAGAACATGATGCATTATTCCTTTAGACTCCTGCTGTAAAAAAGTTAATTCATATTGCTTTAAAGGAAAAGTTCTGCTATAATTTATTTATTTAGAAATTATATTTGAACATAAAGATTTTAATACAAAACTGCAATCCCTTTTCACAGATAGATATATATATAAAATTACAGGGCAGAAGTAATAATTAAATACTAGAATTAATGTAATAGAAAGAGTACTTGAGAACAACTATTTCATCCACTGGTGCTTCTAGTTAAGTGGCATTTGCCAAACGCCTCCTGAGGTGATAGAGCAATTTAAAACAATATAATGGATGCTTTAAAAACAATTTTCCAGTTAAATTAGTGTTTTAACTGGTATAGTTTAAGGGATTTTAACAGTCATAGTTTTAAATAAGTTTATATTTAACTTTAATAGAATAGCCAACTGACATGATTTTGTATGTATAAATATGTTAAATATATATATGAGATCTAAGTTATATCACAGAACTTCCTGACAGGTTTGGTGTTTTCTTTTAAATTTTTTAATATAACTTTACTCAGATTCAAAAGCATATTTACCTGGAATTAAGTTTAGCAAAATCAGATGGAAAGTAATCTACCTTGAAGTACACTTGACAGAATCAACATGGAGTTTTCTTTAATGGCAGAATATATATCTTAAAACTTGGGATAATTAATGATTCCATGCCTATATAGATTTCTTTTAGTTTCAATAGAGCAACATCTAAAACATATTAATGTACACGGGTCATAACACAAGTGTCATACATTGTTTAGAACAGCTATTATATTTTCATTTTCTAGGATTAAACAAAGCATCATTAACTTTTATTTCTATTAATACTATTTTCAAGTTCAGTAAACATAAGGAAGGCAAAGAGAATGTAATACATTTATATAAACATTAACAGAGCATCCATACTTTGTAAGCATGTTTCTACAAGCATTTTTGATATGTCTTGTGTTACATAGCTTCCAATGCCCATGTAAATGAAAAAATAAATTTTTACACTGATTTATTCTGAAAATCATGGCAAAAGTTGTTAAAAAGGGTCTTAATGAAAAATCCCCAATTCCACACCTCCAAAAAGAAATAATCCCAACACAATTTTCTATTTTTCTTCTCATTAATCTTTCTAATTATTTGTAGTACAAGGTAAAAAAGAAACTATGTTGCAAGAAATCATTTTCTATATTTGTTTTACTATGGACTATATTTGTTTTACTATGCACAGTATGGACTAAAATTGCTTCATATATTTGTGAAATAGGTAATTATGCAGTATAGGCTCTCTGTTAATGAGAGGAGGTGATGTTGATTCTATTTTAAGATAACCCACAAAGAAAAAAATTACTTTAATCACATTTTAGTTAATAGTATTTGTTTTTTAAATATTAAAAAGGCAAATGCTCTTTTAATTTTACTTCACTGAACTTAATGGTTTCTTTTCCTAATGCTTAGTCACTTTAAAAATAAAAGTAAATGGAGATATTATTTTCAGTAAAACATATTTGTACGTGTATAACTTTAACAGCAGTCCTACGCATGCCTAAGAAATCACATGGAATTCCTTGAAAGGTAGAGGATTTGCATATAAACTAACCCTTGAAATGATAAAGTACAGAAAGTATGCATATTTCATTTTAAGTTTTACATATTTTAAATTTTGCTTTTCTGTAGTTTAATTTTAAGAAAACAATTGCTTATAAATCACGATAATTGCGATAATTCTTTTTCCAGTATTAATATTCTTCTGAGTAAATCAATATAAAATGAATTTTCAGAAGCATTCCTCCATATTGTACTAGCATTTATAACAACTGAATCCTTAAAAACACAATCTAACACTTCCAATTCTAAAAATATAACTTCAAAGTAATTAACATTGATTTCAGTCAATCTTACTCCCAAGTACTGTGCTTAGAAGCGGGATGTAAAAGGTTTATACATTCATATCATATGGATGTTAATGGCTTGCTCTATGTACCTCTTTGTAATAAAGCCTTTCTGTTTTCTGTTTTGCATTTCAATGGTTTCCTCAAAATGTATTGTTTTCCAAAACCACCAAGAGACTTACCTACAACTTGCCATCAAGTTTCCTGCAGTTATAAACTAGTGATCATGGTCAGTTCATTTTTCATCACTAAAGCTAAAATTATTAGTATCTTATTTAAAATAATATTATAATTTATTATTAATAATATAGTGTCCTTTGATTTATATCCAGTGTTTTAACTGATTCTTAAATATCCCTTTGCTGTATATTAACAGTGACATGTATTTGAATTACATGAAACAAAAAACTTTAAAATTTTTGTTTTTGTTTTGATGTATATTACAGTTGACATCATACATTTTGCCAAGGATTAGATTTTAATTTAACTGATTGTATTTGCAAAAAATGTGAGTTGTGGCATTTAAAGACCTATGAAACTTACCAGTGTTTCTAATTTATTTTTAAATTAGAAAAAAAAGTACAGATAATTCCTTACAATATTCCTTAGATTCACTGATTACAGTATATTTTTATCTTGGCAATGCTCACTGTTCAGAAACAAATATTGCATTTCTTTTGTATTATTAATTCTGTAAGTTCCCAGTCATCATTATCCCTGATGGTCACTCTCTTTTGTTCCTCAAATCCCAGTTTCTTTAGGTCTCTTGTACATCTATCTATCCTAATTTTTTTCTGCACTCAGTCTTTGTAAATAGTCCCCTTTAGAAAAGAATGACTTCTTTAAGAACATTGTCCTGGTGACACTGGGGCTACTCTGTAGCAAAGTGATTGTTTTTGTGTTGATCTCAATTAAAAACCATACAGTATATATGTGGATTTGATGTAGAAAAGAAATATAAATAAATAAGAAATCAGTTAATATCTAAACTACCACAGTATTTTAAGATTACAATCTCATTTGGACCATTATCTTGTTGGTGTAAAATAATGATAATATCTAGAAATTAGGATTATGGAATTACTGTTCACATAAATACAGGAAGTAATGCTATGTAGTATATGTACTTAAAAATACTGTAGGACTTAACGTAGTAGGATTTACTTCTGAGTCAATATGCACAGGACTAGACTTCATATGGAAACATTTAGATGTAAATGGATTTAATCCCCCAGTCATGGAACTGGCAGTACAATCCTATGCATAGTTTACTCAGAAATTTCTGCTAAATAGGACTTATTTTGTAGTAAATGTGCATAATGTGCTTGTGTACATGCAAACATGTTAATAGGATCTCAGCAATCTAATATTTTAAAAAGATTTTATTGAAATTGATGCTTTTAACTCATGATAATAAATAATATCATATATTTCTAATTTCCAAGTAATTTTCTTTGAAAGGCTAAAAGACACTTTTAAAAGAATGCTATGTGGTTTTAAGTATTATTTTCCATTTACAGAATTTTCTTCCTGCTCTGCATGCTGGTGCACACATATACAAAAGTGATTTACAAGACAATTATTATGTTGCAAGTTCAAAAAAAAGATTTGTGCTATGCATTATATTGGAGAATATTCAAATGACAAATTGCTATGTTAATCAATGTTCAGTAATGCTTTCTGTAGGAAATGACACTCATTGTTTTCCTTTCCTTGTCTTCCATCATCTATTTAGAAACATTCACTTCAGACTTTCAAGGACAGCAAAACTTTAGCCAAGATACCCTATATGCAAAGTACAAGCTTTAATAGTGGATGATTTGAGGAGGCAGGATGGGGGTGGGGTGTAAAGAGGCCTGCACATCTCTACTTTGTACAGCAGCTTTTAAAAAACTTACAATGTATGTGATGATTATTTTGCAACTAAAAGAGGGCAATCTGTGTAATATATTTAGGGCAATGTTATAGGCTGATACTTTATTTAATGCTGTAACTAAAGTATCAATAAATAAGGCAGGTTTACAAAAATATAAACATTGCCAAGTGATGCAGAAAATTGTCTTGCTTATCATTTAATGTGATGGTCAGATCAGTGGTATCATGTTATTCCTTTCATCTTCTGCATAAAATTAGCAGCCTTAGAATAGCAGAAAAGTTGAAAGAAGCAAGCAGAAATAGCAGAAAAGCGAGAATGCTGTAAAGTTGCAGCTCTTTACTGAGCATATTTTGATATTCCATTAAATTCAAGGAGACTTATTCTAAACATATATTAATGGTATTGCCATCCCACTCTAATCACTTCAGTTTTATGAGTAGCTGCAATTTCTTTTTTAAGTCACAACTGCTCATAATAAATGAAAAATGAGGATTTTTCTTTGCTGATTATCCTCAATTTCTCCTGATTTTTAATATGTAAACAAACCAGCTATTTATTAAAAACTGAGAAAAATGCCTTTCAAATTACCTTAGATAGTAAGAAAAGTCAGGTTGTATTTAAGAGTCTGAGGCAGATTTGTTGGCTTTTCCCTTTTGTTGTTGTTAGCAATTTAAATTCATATTGATATGCTGTGATATAGTGAAGCCAGGGTAAAGATAATAAAAGTAATAGAGCCTCTGAATTTAGGAAATATAAATGAATTAAGGTGAAGAAAGTAAAAAACAACAACATCCAAATCAAGCTGGGTTGTTGGTAATTTAATTGATATATATCAAGGTAGTTTCCCTGGAACAGAACCCCCCCCCCAAATGTATAAATTCTGCAGATGAAGCCGAATAAAATAAATTTAAGATTACCATGAATGGGAAAGAGGTAAAAATAAATCTTGCTGGAATTCCTTAACGCTGCATCCTTAGTCTGACAAAGCCTGTTAGGCAGATATGATTAAGATTAAAGGGTACAACAGAATAAAGGAAAGCTGATGCCAGAGTAAAATAAAAGGCCATTGGACTCTTGTTCTTCATAAAATAAATGCAGCACATTTAGAAATCAAAGCATTTTTAAATAAGCAGAATCTTGCAGATTTTAATTGCGATCATGAAAAAAAACCCAGTCAATTCCCATTAGAGATATCTGAAATTATTGCCATTTGGAAAATATTATTAGGTCAGTAAAGATCTGAACCAGTGAGAACAATTATTATAAGCCTATTTTGAACTTTTAAAGTATGCTTCAGAATAAGAAATAGGAGCTTTGCTCGTGCACGGGTGCCTGTGATGACAAAAATAGAAAGTTGCGGCTGATCATATCACTATAACTGGCCCCAGATAATAGCAACTGACCTAACCTTAGGTTTGGTTGCCCGAAGCGCTCACACAACTGCGAGGAGTCTGAAATACACGGGGGAAAAAATGCAGCGCGGGTGTGACCGAGCCAAGGGCCAGGAATCCATCAGCTCCATTGGCCCCAAGAATCACAACGGCCTAAGGGGGGAAGTGAGATGAATGAAAACACACGCGCGCGCGCAACATTCCTCCCCCTCCCCCGCATCTCTCGGGAGCAGAGCGTGGTGTCATCTTTGTATGGCAGCCAAGAAACGTAAAAAAAAAATGAATGCGTCTTGTCCTGGCCTAGTCCCTCCACACAGCATGACTTCCTCAGACAAGAGGGAGGGCGACTGTGCATTCCTCCCTCCCTTCTTTCCCTCCCCGCGCACGCTCCGAATGTGCATCCTTAGGAAACTGCAAAAAAAAGAGAAAGGCTCACGGGCATCGCGCGCGCGACACGGGAATTAAGGTCGCTCGCGTTCTACGGACGGCCCATGAGTTCTCGCGTGGAGGGAGGAAGAGCGGGGAGGAGGAGGAGGAAGAGAAGACCGGGGAGTAAGAAGGCCTTCGGTTCTGCGGCCGCTGGCGCGTCGTTGGGCCTTCTCTGAGGGAGGTTTGCAGTGCGCCTGCGTCGAGCGGGCCTTGCTTTCTCGCTTTATTGCCTCGCTGCGTGGACCGCAGGGTTTTTGCCGCGACTTTGGCCCGTAAAATTCAGCTTCGTTCCTGTTGCGTGAGCTGAAAGACTGAGCCGATACACGGGAGGAACTTCAAAGAAGCTTCTTCATCGCTGTTTTTTTCTCGCCGCTAGCACCACTGCCGCTTCCAGCGGCCATGGGTCCGACATCCCTGTTATGGAGGCGGTACTGGCGGCGGCGGTGGCTGAGTGACTGAAAACCGAGTGCTGTGGGGGAGAAGGCAGCGGAGGCCACGGGGGTCTCTCTGGCGGTGTGTGGTGTCGTGCTGACGGTGTTTTTAACCCTTAGATGGTCTCTAGCGAGCCGTTGTTGCTGCCTGTGTCACTGGAGGGCGAGTTCTCCAATAGCATGAAGGAGATGATCGGCGGCTGCTGCGTGTGCTCCGACGAGAGGGGCTGGGCCGAGAACCCGCTGGTTTACTGCGACGGGCATGGCTGCAATGTCGCAGTGCATCAAGGTGAGTGAGAGGGCCCGCCTCGGCCACCCCTGTTCCGCCGCCCATTTGCATGGGCAAGCTGCTTCCTGCGGCCTTTCTCTTCCTCCTTCGCCCTCGCAACCTTTCAGCCTCATCTTAGCCCCGATTGTTCTTTCAGAGTATGTATGCCTATGCACGTTATTACTCTCCCCGCCCGATAGCAAAGATCGAGTGGCTTGTCCTTCCTTTGCTCGCAAGCCCAGGCATTGTTTTAGGGTTAAGAAAAAAAACAAAAACAATGGTAGGACGTTGTGTGTTGTGCAACAGTTGGGAAAGGCTCGTTTTCCTTCTGTTCGGGAATTGCACGAGTCAGTTGCGCGTGCCGTCTTAGGTCGCTACTTCCTTATCCTGCATGTGCCTGCCCCTTCCTCCGCCCTCTGGTTAGAAAACAGGCAGGGTGGGAAAGGGCTGGCTTGTTAGCAAAATAGTCCACGAATGCAGAGTTTGGCGTAGGGGAAGACCGATTTGCAATTTTCGGCCTCTGCGTCCAAAATTGGAATCCGTTTTCCCGTTTGCATGCCGAGAGTAAGCTTGCTGCTCCCCTCACGCGGAATTCTATTCTTAAACGAGACGTGGAGCTAGGTAAAATGCTTGTCCAAGGGAGCGTTAGATATCATGTGACATCCCTCCGTTTTCCCTTCCCTCTCTTCCACGCTTGCCAAAGTGTCATTAAGCTGGATCGAGTCGGCTGGATAGGAAGACTTCCTGTTTGTGGTAGGAGCTTGGTGGAGGAAGGGAGAAAAAAGACCGCTGTAGAATTACTTAGCCTTTGATGATAGATTTGTTTGGATTACTGGAGGGAGTGCAATTGGCTGGTGCCCAGCTGTGTTGCTGTTTTGCTGACTATAATGAGCACAGTGTGCATCTGTCTGTATCTTGGTGTTCTTGTTTCTTTTACTTTTGGAAGAAGTTGGGGTCACTTATAAACTGTACATCACATCACAAAAGGTATAAGGAATTTAGTTGCTTTAAAAACACTTGTTAGAACTTTTGACAGGATCCCTTTCTTCCTGCAAACAAATTTATATATATATATATATCTTTTAGTCCAAATTTTCCAAATAAATGATGTAGAAGAATGTTTTAAAAATTACTGAATGTATTGATAATGAACAAGGTTAAGGAATTAATATTGAAATTTCAGTCTTTATCAATTTTCCAAAAGCTTATACATTTTTAATGGAATGACATTTCATGGTAGGAAATGAGGAAATGGTGACCTTATACAAATGTGATGTAGGGTTGTTTCTTATCCCACCTGAATGAAAATTAAATAGTTTTATCCTAAAATGTATTGCTGGGGATTTTCTCAATATTGAGTAATGTGAGAAGAATGTATTGCATTTTTCATAAATATCAATGTTTGATGCAAATGGTTAGGATTTTTGTTTTTCTCTTATAGAGACATTTATTTCACTGTATTTTCTTAATATGTTGATTATAGTAAATTTGCAATATGCATCATATTTGAGATGAAATCAAACAATAGGAACTAGAGAGTAATTAAATAGAAAATACAATGAAGATGATAGTTACTCTTAAAGCATGATATAAATTGATTTTTAGGTATTCAATTATGTTGCATACTACAACAATATTTCATGTTGTAAAATCATTTATATGTATGTATTCTATAGTTTTTCAAAATAAGTCCAGTTAATAACTCCAATTAATTTAATTGCAAATAGTTTGTATCCTTAGAAAATAACCTGAGGTGTTTGCTCAGTTGATTCCTCAGTTTGGTTTCAAAAAGATTCTCATGATTTACAGGAAGATTAAATTGAATTCATTGTAAACATGAGAATGCAAATTAAAAATCCCTTATGACGTAGGTCTTCAAAGAGAGATTTTTTGAGAAAGTTCATCTTAAGAATCAGTGATTCCTCTTAAGGGAATTAATGGGTGAAGGGAAGAATTTCATCATTGGCGAGTAGTTATCCTTCTTTTGATATTCTAATCTTCCATTATAGGAAAATTAAAGAAATTTGAAATGGAAGAAAGTTAATACAAGATTGCAGAAATATTATGGAATGACTGGCAAAGATGGAAATTCAGAACAATCTGCCTATGCTATAGAGTATGGCTTTGGGCTGTCATTTGACACCTGTTGCTGTAAGATGACATCTGCAATCCTCACAATTACATTAAAATGTTATTTTAATGTTCAGAAATTAGAATAGGCAGAATTCTCTCCTCTATCATATCTTAATGACATTTTGCTTATGACATTTCCCAAGTATATGTTGTGACACACAATTTTGGGTAATTTTGATTGGCTTTGATCGTTTGATGATTACCATTGCTTAGAAAAATGGAGTTTGTAGGAATTGCTTAAGTAATTGCCTTTATTCTCTTATTCACTACAGCATCCAAAAAGAAAAAAGAAAAGTATTGGTAGCTGTCTAGTCTCTATTTGAGCACATCTAGTGAAAAGGAACCCATTAACCTATCTGGATAATTAGGTTCATTATCAAACTGCCCTTACTATTTGATTTTTAAAAAAACATTCAGTAGAATTATGCCCTCCTATCATTTAAATCTATTATTGCAAATTTTGTACTCTGGTATGAAAGAAAACAAACCTTTTTCTATGTAACATCTTTTTGGTATTTTAGGAATGCTATCAGCACCCCTCAGCTGGCTTTCTCATGGCTGAATTTACCCAAGTCCTTCAGTCTTTCTTCATAGAACAGTTTCTATTCCCCTGATTATCCTTGTTGCCTTCTCTGGATCTGTTTCAATTTTTATAAATACTTAAAGTGGTGTGCCCAGAACTGTGCAAGTGCTTTAAGTAGTGCCTGTGCAAAGCAAGATACAGTGGAATGATTATTTGCTGTGATTCAGAAATTACATTTCTGTTGGTGCAGCCTAAGGTTACATTATACTTTTTTGCAACCATATCGCACAGATAGCTTATATTCAGTTTGCAGTTAAACACTTTATCAAGTACTTTCTCACATGTACCATGCCAGATATTCTCTATTCAATACTTGTGCAGATAATCTTTTTTCTGATGAAATTTGTTCTTGTTTCTGTTAATTCTCATTATTTTATATTCAGCCAATATCTCTAACTTGCCAAAATTATTTTTTTTCTGTGTGGTGTCAAAGTAGATACACTATCCAATTTGCTAAGGAATTTTTGAGTCAGCTTTGTATGTCCTTAATTATATGCCACCCAGCCCATGCTTCCAGAATGGGGTAGCTGTAACATATCTGATTAATAATGATAATGAACATGCGTTGGTTGTTCATCAGCATGTCACGTGTTATTTTATCTTAATGATTTGCTGAAATCATGTTATATTATGTTCACAGAATTCCCATAATCTATTAAGGAAGTTGCCCAGTCTACATTTCTACATTTATCTAGATTTCTATATTTGCCTAACTTTTGATAATTGCTACATAGTTTTCAAGAACCTTATGAAATAATCTTTTTATGATAATTTTAAAAACTTTCCCCAAATGTTGATGTTAGACTAAACAGATATTGAACTCAAATATGATATCAGATCTAGATTAGTTTTCTTCTTTTTTTCCCCTTTTGATGGCGAGTAGCATTTGCTGCTTTTCAGATATTTGACATTTTGTCAATTCTTTGTCAATTCTTTGGGATTTCTCAAAAATAATAACTCCATATTCTGCCAAAACATCATAGCATTCTTCTCTGACTTATTTTTTTGTTTTCTGACACCAATTCCATATTATAATTCCTGACTACTTGTTTGTATGTTTCTTTTGTAACTTGGACCACTTCCTAATTCTTTATGGTCCAATTTTTATTTTCAAATATTCAATAAATATGAATGTTTTTGTTGATTTCTGAAAGCAACAGTAGAGATACAAGCACTTTAACTTCTTTGTGTAATCCAGGTCATTGTCATGTCTGATGTTATTTTATTATTTGTATTTACAAAAAGCAGGCTTGCTCAACTTACTAATCTTATTTTTGGATCAGTCTGCCTCTAAGACCACCTTTCTTATAGATAAACAGAAGGGTAGCTAAAAATGAAAATACAGTAATATGAAGTGTATATACAACTGTACAAGTTATGTAAAATTTAGTGGTTAATCTAAATAAATTCACTCCAATTTTTTTCAACTTAATATGAATTTGATTCAAATGTTATGATGCCAACTGATAAATTAAAACTTGGTACTCAATTACTTTGAAACTCATGAAATTTAGTACTCAACACATTTTGATGCAAAATTTAGTCCCTAATCATTTGTTTGGTATTCAATTCACAAACTAGAATCTGTTGTCAGCTACCTTTTGACTCACTACATTATTCCTTATGGGAAAAGTTTGTTTGGCTCTCATTGTTTTTGGTACCCATTGCACCTCCCGGAACCAATTAATGTTGAGTACTAAGGTGCCATTGTTATAACTAAACTGGATGTTTTTAGTCTCATCACAGTTACTTTGCTTTGTTCCATAATCTTCACAGTAGTGATTTCTATACTCAGTTATACCAGTGGCACATGAATTTCAGAGTATTTATACACAGACACAAACACACACAACCTATATTACTTCAATTTAAAACATAAAACTAAACAATTGATGTATATCCAAGCCTAAAAGGAATAAATAAAATTGGCAGATGCTACTTTCATGATGAACTGTGATGAAGTATATGTGGGATAACCTGTTTCCTAGTGCTGGGAATAGCATTTTGTTGTAGCACCAATAGATTGATTACAATAGTTTTATTGTAATACGCTTATTAATGGAACAGTATTATAATATTGATGGAATTCTAAGTAGCTAGTTGGAAGGTAGAAAATATGTAGGAATATAGGTTTGTTACATTTGATTGTTGTACAATGAGATTTTGGGATTAATATATACAAGGCATTTTGAAGAATCATAAGCAATATTGTTTAATAACATAAGCATAATACTAGTAGATAAAGATGATAGTTATTGATGCAAAAGTAGAACTAAAGCTACAGTTGAGAATAGTCAATATCGTATATAATTTGAAAACCTGGGAACTAACACATCTGTTTTTTCTTCTGCTTTTTGTACCAGATTGCTTGATTAAAAATTAATTCATCAAATTAAATGTTTTATCCCTTATTAGCCTTATAAGGGTTTGATAACCCATTTAAACTTTTGTCTTTATTTTAGCTCCACGATATTCTGGTGACTTTCAACATACTCTTTCTTGTTCTCACTCTTAGTTTTGTGTAGTGGTTAAGGTATCAGGCGAGAAACCAGGAGACAGTGACTTAGGTATAAAGCCAATTGGGTGACTTTTGGCCAATCACTTTCTCTCAGCCCTAGGAAGAAAGCAATGGCAAAGCACTTCTGAAAATTTTTGCTAAGAAAACAACAGTTTCTGAGAATTGGAGACAATTGAACAGAAAAAAAAATCCCTAGGAAATTATTAGATTAGGGGAAGGGTTATTAGGTTATATGCTGAAACAGATCTAAAAAAAATAAGCCCTTTGTTGGGGGAATCCTCAATTTAGCAACTTAGGATAAGTTAGAGACAAGGATTTGATTTAAGCTATTTCTTTAGTTAGAATTTGTTATATGGTATCTATTAACAAAAGGACTGATCAAATTGACTTTTAAAGGCAAAAATGTTTATTTATCAAAATAATTTTCAAGGTAAAACACCTTGTTGTATTAGTGTACATAGAATAATTGTAACATTTTAAATAGAATTAACAAGAGATTTCTAAATATATTTAATATTTATAAAATTACTTGCCTTCCTCAAGGCATGCATATATATATATATATATGTACGTAGGTATGTATGTATGTATGTATGTGTGTGTATATATATATATGTGTGTGTGTGTGTATATGTGTGTGTGTGTGTATCTATCTATCTATCTATCTATCTATCTATCTATCTATCTATCTATCTATCTATCTATCTATATATATATATATATATATATATATATATATTACATAGCAGGTAATGTAATTCAATGGTATAATTTGGGTATAGGTCAGTAATATATTTGCATATATTGGTTTTTGTCCCCAAAACAGCATGCTACGGAATTGTGCAAGTACCCACTGGACCTTGGTTTTGTAGAAAATGTGAATCTCAGGAAAGAGCAGCTAGAGTGGTAAGTCTGAATTAGTCAGTATAATTTACAATATATTTATAATTATTTCTACTGGCCAATATATATGCATACTGAAAATGAATTGTATTTATCAGGGAATGACAGTTTCTCTTTCATCAGTCAATAATGGAAATGTAAACAAATTTCAAAGAGTAAGCATTCTACTTTTATATTTTTGCCTGGATGTTTTAATTAGTTCTAGTTTCAATTTCAGAGTATAGAAAACTAGACAGGGCACCCATTTTTGCTTTGAACAATATCATATTATATATTCCATGGCTACATTCCTTCCTATCTCCACCTCCACTTACCCTCTTCAGAGAGGAAAAATGACCTGTGAGTAAAAGTGCAACTTTCATTTTTTTTCTTTGAATTTCTTCTATAAATTGAAAAATAATCTAGATGCCAAAGGTTTCTACCAGCACTTAAAAACATGAGTAGTTGCTTCTTGTAGTCTCTGGTCTTTGCATCAAAATTGAAACTATTATGAATATGTTATGGAAGTCTAAGATAGGCAAATCTATTCTTAGATTTCATTCATGTTATTGCTTTAATTGACATATGGATAATTGGGAGAATTGCAGTTCTAAAAGATAACTTCTACAAGTATTGTCAATGCATTCTGATAGCAATAGCACTTAGACTTATATATCATTTCACAGTGCTTTACAGCCCTCTCTCTAAGCAGTTTACAGAGTCAGCATATTGCCCTCAACAATCTGGGTCCTCAGTTTACTGACCTCAGAAAGATAGAAGGCTGAGTCAGCCTTGAGCCGGTGAGAATCGAACTGTCGAACTGCTAGCAGCTGGCAGTCAGCACAAGTAGCCGAAGTAGCCTGCAGTATTGCATTCTAACAAGTGTGCCACCAGGATTCTTATTCTGATAGTTTATTGTTGGAAGTGGTGTAAAAAAGAAAATTAATTTTGATTGGAAATATGCATGGAATCTTAAATTCCTATTTTCTTTTATACTATTTTTTTTGAACCAGGCAAAGATGATTCACTGTTGTGATAGATCAGGATCTGTAACTTCAAATTTATAGCATTGAATTATGTTTGGAAAAAGCTAATTAAATGTTAAAGATGCTTTCATTTGTACATCATGCTAAACCATAACTTAATATAGGATACACAGATAGAAAGAATCTCAGCAGGTCTTCTGCTGACTTCATAAACTTCCTTTCTTTAGTGTATTAACGGAGGGGGGGGGGATAATTGTCTTCTTTATGCAAATTGAGAGTTATGTTAAAGTAGGTCAGTTTCAAACTTCTGAAACTGGTTTTTGTAATTATGTTAGTTTAATATAAACTATAATTCTCAAGTAACTTATATAGCTAAAAGCAAGGCTAGTGGAAGCTGTTTTCTGATCTGCAGTATTTTGCCAATCTGTGCCACATAGGTACATTGGTACTATAGTTTCAAAATTATATAATTATATTACTAAGAATTGCATTACTGTTATGTTGGGATTATACTAAATAGGGAAAGGTTACTTTAGTGCAATTATAAATATTAGGTTATATTATAGGATTTGCTTTCCATTTTCTAGATTTAAATTTCCTGTGCACAAGGATAGAACTCTTTCTTTATAATGTCCCTTTGTCTACTATATAGTAGATTTCTGTAGCATTCTCATTGTCTTACATAAACCTGAAGGAATACCTAGCCTATTATTGGCAATATATTAGGACATTGACTGATTTATTTTATTTATCAGTTTTATTTAGTAAGAAATAAGTGAGGATGTAGTGAACCTTAATAATTCAGTTTAGTTCTGTTACAGTTGATTGCTCTTTTTATATCAGTTACTGTATTTATATGGGTGGTTCAGTGTTGTAATTTTTCCATTTATTTGATGTTTTGATGGACTTGATATCTACTACATATAAGTGCAGTTTAGCATATTGTTTTCTTGTGAGTCAGTTAAGTCCTTTGGTGGCATGCATTTTTAGGGTGTGTATATGGTATGGTGTGGCAGTATACCATACTGCATATTGCTTTGTTTTGCTTTGTATGAATTATAGTAGCTTCTTACTCAAGAAACAGATGAAACAATAGGCTAGGTTCACACATCATGCTATGCTATGCTATGCTTTATTTTCACTGCAGGCAAAATTGATATGGAGTGGTAGAACTCAATTCCTGTTCCTTTGGGGACAGTCTGATTGTGGTTAGTAATATGGGCATTGAAAGAGGGCTGAAATGTGGATCTGTATGATCTATATGTGTGGTGATGCTGAATACTACATTCTTTATGGTTTTTCTGCTTTTCAAAAGCTCTTTGCTAAAAGAGATGAAACATTTATGGAAATGTAGATGGTTTACTAAATCAAGCAATTTTCAGAGAAAGGACAGTAATAATGATTTGGAATGCATGTATGCCTCAGTTTTTTTTAATGCATCACTCTTCTATTTTATATAATTGGATATTTGGATAGCTGATTTCATAAATACAGATTTTTGTCTGACTCTTGGCTTTTATCTATTATAAAAAGAACTTTATTTAAATGTGGTATAATACCTATAGTTACTGTAATCCATTTTGATCATTTTTGTAAAGCTTTTGAAAGGATCCTCAACAGGATTTCTTGGTCAAGGTTACTATTTTTGTAATGGTTTTGTCCATTTCCATATTAAATTTGTTCCACTTTATTTTCTAAGAATAAATTAGAACTGTAAATGTAAAGATACTTACGCAGATTAATTTCAGTATCTGAAATATTACTGTAACAATAGATGTGTAAGTTTGCAAGGAAGAATGCTGAATTAGTTCCATTCTGACCTGTTTTTTTTTGGATTGCCATCATTTTCCTTTAGATAGTCTTTGGTCAAGAAATACTTGTAAATATTAATCTATTTTGCTTGTAACTAGTTTTTGATTTAATTTTTATATACAATGTACATGGTTTGATTTTAAACTCTGTTCCATATTTTTATTAAGTGTATTATTATTCACATGATTATGCAGAATCCTACTCAGAACCTTTTAGAATTCATGTGTTGCTTTGTGGCAAGCCCATCCCACAAATATGTCACTCAACAAGGTATGGCTCCTGCCAAGCTTTTTGATTGCTTTAACCATCATGATATTTGCATATTTATACTTGAGATTATTATTTCTCTGTTTTGCATAAATTCTTCCTTTAAAAAAATTTTTTCTTTAAAATTCTTGAAATTATCTTCAAAACTCTATAAATATGTTCATCAGGACAGGATATCTATCCTTCTACTGCAAGCTTATGTTATGACTCTCAAGGACTCATTTACTTGTCAGCATTGTTAGACACTTACTAAACATGCTAATCAAAATCATTCTGTTAGTTTGAGTCTCTTTGAACTTCCTGAAACAAGCATTAAGGATAGTAGATTCCAAGCTATCGTAATTCCTTTGTTCTTCTTTATGCCTCCTACCATATCTTCAAAATTGCTCAGCAGCTTCCTTGTCTGAAAGATCTGCTGATGTCCACTTCCTGTAGAAGACACTTATGTCTGTGTTGCACTATTGTTGGCCCCCCAAAATTCTTCTTTGAGATTCAAAACCTTCTAAAAGGCCTGCCCTGCCTAATTCCAGCCAGAACTAAAAGAGAAAAAAAATGGAACTACACAAATCAGGCCCCTCTTAACCTCTGGGTCCCAAAGCTTGGGGGAAACAGCTAGGTCTTTAATGCTTAATGCTTAAATGCTATTAGGGTCAAACTGTCTGGATCTTCTAAGAGATTGCTGTTTCATAAGGCAGGCATTATGATAGGATTATCTTTATCCAGAAAGTTTTTTCCTTCCAAAGTCAATCTTAATCTTCCACCTGAATCAGAACATTATATTGCCACATTTTGCCAATTGCTCAAGTCATTGAAAGTTTTTGGATGTCTACAGTATTCTCATATTTTACTTGGACAGTAAGATATTCTTTTGCTGGAAGCAAATTTTATTTCTGGATTTCCTATGACATTTTAAGGCCATAGTTTATCCCTTAGCATTCTCCAAATGGAGGTGGCGGTCATAATGCTTTGTTATGAGTTAGCAAAACAGCCATGCTTCCTTCTTACTTGTGCTCACTTTTCAAAACTGATGGTAGCGTTAGCATCTTTCCTCTATGGCAGTTCCATACTGAACTTATGCTGGATAGCCACATGGAGTCTTCCCCCTTTCATATCCTTCTGTAGACTGGACCTCTGTCCCTAAGGAGGTGCAAGGTTTGGAAGGTCTATTCTCTTCATACTTAATGTGGCAAGCCTCTCTTACAGGTAAGAAGTTGTTACTAATCCATGTGTGTGAATCTCAGACCATAGTGAAAAACTGGTTGCTTAGCTATCACTTCAGTTCTTTGATTGGTTGTTTGTATCAGGTGACTATTCTTCCTTTGGTTTCGCTGTATCAGTTTAAATAACACAAGGGGCTTGGTAGAAGTTTAGTTTAAGATATTTGCAATTGAGACTTTGTACAGAGACATAAGCCTTGAGTATGAAATTGTAAAAATCATTTAAATAATTGTAACACAGGAATGTAAATAAACCATAGTTACCTGAAGTATTGTCTCATGGAAAAATAAATCCAAATTTAATAATATAGTACGTGAAAAAATATACTCAGTATGAGAGAACATTAAGAACGGAATGGAAAATACATTGGGATCCTGACTGTATTCGTATAAATCTCTACCATATGGTGTGATTCACCTAGCAAACAATTTAAAGTTTGAATAAATATTTGTATATATTTAATTTAAAATGCAGGTGGTCCTCATTTGGTGACTATAACTGGACCTGGAAACTTGGTTATTAAGTGAAGTGATCACTAAGTGAGATTTCTACTGTATTCATGATCTTATTTCAATTTTCCTTTGCTTTACAGACTCCGAGGTTATAAATATGAGAATTAGTTGTAAAATTACTTTTTCATCATTGTTGTAAATGCAAATGGTCGTCATGTGAGGCAGTTACTAAATTAGGAATACCTGTATTTGTATAGCTGCCCATCTTATAGAGCACAACTCTGGGTGGCTCATAACTGTAATAAACTACAAAAACTAACTGTAATCATACAAACTAAAAGTAAAAACTCGACGTCTCAGTCATTTTTTTTAGAATGCCCTGATAACCAATCCATAGGATCCCCTCCACTATGTCCCAGTGCATATCAGAAAGAACAAAAGGAGTCTGAGATTCCTTCAACAGGGGATCTGCACCAAATGGAAGCCTGAGCCTTGTATTTGGGGTTAGAGTTCTAGAACAGTGTAATCATACTTCTCCCTTGAAACAAAAGTAATTAGCATATTTTAACAACATAATATTCAGCCTTATTAAAATGTACTTTACAGATTATCGTCACATTTTAAGCTAGCAGATATATCTAGCTTTTCAAGAGTATCATAGAACATTCTTTCATAAAATAGTTGCTCTTATGAGTATGATTAATTAAGCTGGATCGAAATTAATTTTATTAAGATTTAATATAGGTGACATACATGAAAATGGAAGTTTAAAATATATGCCAATTTAATTTAATTATCATCGTATTTAGCACTTTTTATCTAATCTTCCAAAATCTTTCTTTTTCAAACCTAATCTAAGCATTCTCCAGCATGACGAGTGGAGAATCCACCAATGGGTTTTCCTCGTCTTCTGCCCGTAGACTAGTCGGCCAATTTTTGCTCCGCCTCTCCTCTTGAGACCTCCCTTCCCCAGTCTCGACTAGTCTTGAGCCCAATTAGACTGAATTTCCTTCTGAATCAATTCTGGTTTAAAGTCGTATATTTTTTTTGATATTCTGGTTAATCCGAGGGGGGGGATCGTAAGGGAACGAACGGCAGTTCGTTTGTTTTCTGCTGCCTGATCGGCCGATCGCAGCATAGGCACGAGGCTGGCCTGAATCCAGCTAACCGCCGGACAAAGAAAGAACCGGACGCCATTTTCCAGTCACCAAGCGTGACCCTGAGCGAAAAGGGAAGTATTTTTCCTCCCAATCCATCCCCCCCACAGAGCTAGGCAACGAAGAAGCTAAAATTCGAAATCCACTAACTCAGCTGATCCGTGGGTATTTTAAACCTCCCGTGACTCATACGGAAGCCTGTGATCCGTGGAGAAGCAATAGAGCATGCGCGAATCTCAGAGCCCTATAGCCAGCTGATCTGCGGTGTTTTTAAACATCCCGCGGCTCATACGAAAGCCGGGGAGCCGCGGAGGAATAACGGAGCATTCTCCTTCAATTAACTGAATTGCCCAAGGATCAGCTGATCTGCGGAGGGTTTTTTAGACTCCGCAGCTCCCTCCCGAGGATCAACTGGTCCGCGGAAAGCCAGAGGCTTCCCTGCAGCTTCCGCTGCTTCATTGCAGCTCCTCCATCCGGTAGAGAGCTAGATTCCCGAACGTACCTGATTGAATGCAAACGGAGTTCAGCAGCCTCCAGGGAACCAGCTGAGCAGCACAGGCAGGATAGATTGAGTTCGGACAAAACCTTCCTCGTGGTCCTCAAGCCAGGAGGGTAGGACATCATTCAGAACTCACCACCACTCAGGCACTCGAAGTCAGACTTCCTCCTCCTCCTTCCTAGCCCAGTGTTTCTCAACCTTGACAATTTTAAGGCATGTGGACTTCAACTCCCAGAATTCCACAGCCAGCAGACCAATTCACAATTACCCCTGAATTAGACCTGAATTGAAAATTACTCCAGTTTTTTAAAAAAATGGCAGATACAAACACAGCCCAAACAGCGCAGGAACCTTCCATCAGCAGCCCTCCCGCTCGTAAAAGACAGAGATCCTCCAAGCAGGAAGTGTCTGGCAAGATCAAGGCCAAGGCAATATCTGCAAAAAGGCCTTCCAAAGCAGCGGATAGAGAGGCTAAGCGATGACACCAGGCTCTAGAGAAACAATTTTCCCGAGCTGAAAGGAGGCAAAATTCCACTGAGGATGAATTAGAGCCACCTAATTACAGGGAGGAGGAAATATTTGGACCAAGGAAGCCTAGCCAGGAACCTCTGGAAGCAGAGGCCGATACGGAAGAGGGGAACGGATCTCCCCTAAGCGAGAGGCCTGGAGATCTGGGTTCAGAATCAGGCACCCCTCGCTCAGACAATCATGGAGTAATGTCTTCAGAGCACCTACAATCCCTGATATCTCAGGCTGTCGCACAGGCCATGGCTTCCTCAAGACACCATTGTCCTGGAGCAAGGTCCGTGGCTTCAAGGGGTGGCTTCTGTCCTTCCCAAGAAGAGGCCTCTGTCTATCAAGACTCTATTTCCTCCTCTAGGTCCTCCAGAGGCAGGAGGTCTCCTGCGGAGGACCATGAGCTGACGGATCAGAGGCTGTCCGACGAAGAGGATATATCCCCAGATCCTCCTCCGTTTGTGGGCCTTTTTAATCCATCCTTATTCAAAACACTGCTACACAAGGCCAGCAGCATCGCAAAGATCGAGAGGCCTCTGATCCCGCAGAAAGGACCTTCACCAGTCCCTCAACCAGTCAGGTCACAAACAACGAGGTGTTCTCACAACCCACTTATATACAACACTTTGTCCCCTGCCCACCCCTCTTTTTTGGTTCTGTTCAGAACAACATGGGGGCACCGGGTTCCTTCCTCCCAATGGGGGGGAGCAGACAAGAAGATGTTCAACATAGACCTGGCACTATCGGAGATAATAGAAGTGCCGGCAGTAGATGAACCCATTGCAACTCTTTTTTCTCCACCCCCGATAGCCGGGGATGCAGCGGAGGCCCTGAAATTGGAAGATAAGAAGATGGACCTCACCTTCCGCAAGACACACCAGGCCTCGACATGGGCGATCAAAGCAGGCATCACTACATCCTTTTTCGCCAGGGCATCACCACTTTGGCTGCGCCAACTCCAGGCGAGTATTCCCCCAGAGGAGGAGAAAACTCACCAGAATTTAAGAAGGTTAGTGGCGGCAACAGATTCCTCCTTACACGCATCCAACTTTTCCACGAGAGCAATAGCGTACAACACCGGTGCACGCAGATTGCTGTGGCTCAAACATTGGAGAGCGGACATGAAGGCAAAATGGCGTTTAGCGGCAGCACCCTATAAGGGTGGCCGGCTCTTTGGCGAGGCTCTTGACCCATATCTAATTGAAAAGAAGGACAAACGCAAGATTCTAGTTCACCTGACAAAGAGAATGGAGAGGAGAGCTCCCTCCTATCCCTGCAGACCGCCTATTCGATCCGATGCAGGCACAGAACAGTGGGCCTTTTCCCGCCCCTATCAGCCCAGATTGGACCAGCAGAGTGAGAGAAGCAGTAACAGAGACAGGTTCAGACAACAGTTCCAATCAAAGCGGCCCTTTCAAGGAGTTGGGGGGCGTCCCTACCGCAGATCCAAGTGACAACGGCGGGGGCTCCCCCATTGGTGGCCGGTTAGCCCTTTTTGCTCACAAATGGCAAGCCACCACCACGGATCTTTGGGTCCTAAATACCATCAGATTCGGCCTATCACTGGAATTCCTCTCCACACCCCCAAACCGGTTCATTCCTTGCCCATCTCCAAGAGATCTGATCAAAAGTAACCTCATCAAGGAGGCCATCCAGCACCTCCTGGACATTCAGGCCATAGAACCGGTAGAAAGAGATCAGAGGGGACATGGATTCTATTCCATCTTATTCATAGTCCCAAAGAGTTTGGGGGGGTGGAGAGCAATACTAGACCTAAAAAGTCTGAACAGACACCTGGAGTACAAAAAGTTCAAAATGCAAACCCTCCGATCGATATTAGCAAGTATCAGAAAGGGAGACCTTCTGACGTCCATAGATATGACGGAGACCTACCTTCACATTCCCATACTTCCGGATCCCCGGAGGTTCCTCAGGTTCTACCATGCAGGACAACACTTCCAATACAGGGCCCTGCCTTTTGGACTTTCTTCAGCTCCCAGGGTGTTCACAAATGTATTGGCGACACTCGCCGCACACCTGAGAACAATTCCGGTGCGCATCCAATGCTATCTGGATGACATTCTCATCCAATCCTCGTCAGGCCAGACAGCACAGTCAGACCTGGCACTGACTCTGACAACCCTTCAAGAGCACGGATTCTCAGTAAATTTCCAAAAGAGTCAGACCGTTCCTTCGACCCACCTCCTTCATCTGGGAGCGGTCATAGACACACAAAAATGCACGGTTCATCTCTCTCAAGACCGTCAACGCAGCATTTGAACCCTGATCAGACTCATCGGAAGGAAACAAACCATGACACTGGCCACACTCTCGCAGTTGCTAGGGAAGATGGTGTCATGCCTCGCAATCGTGCCTTGGGCATGGCTACACTCCAGGGAGCTGCAGTGGTTCCTACTCCCGTTTCAGAAAGAGGTAATAGGTTCCTCAAACCAAAGAGTAAAGGTGCCAGCAAAGGTCCTAAGGTCACTCCAGTGGTTGTCTTCCCCAGCGATGAGAAAGGGACACTTGTTCAAGGAAGTCAACCGGGTTACTCTGACAATGGATGCCAGCCTATTCGGTTGGGGAGCGCACCTACAATCACAGCTAGCACAGGGTCAATGGTCAAAGAAAGACCTAAAACACAACATAAACTGGCTAGAACTCAGAGCCATACACCTGGCCCTTCATCACTTTCGCAGCACAGTGACGCATCGACACGTTCTGATTCTCACGGACAACATGGCGGCCAAGGCACACATCAACCGATAGGGAGGCACGCGATCCAGGGCTCTCATGACCGAAGCGCAAGCGCTGGGAACCTGGGCAGAAAGCAACCTAGCCTCCATCAAGGCCGAGCACATTTCAGGAGAAGCAAATCACCAGGCAGACTTCCTGAGCAGGGCGACGATAGACCACTCAGAGTTGAGCCTGCACCCTGCTCTTTTCAGGGAGGCATCAGAGAGATTCGGCAACCCAGTGCTGGACCTGTTTGCCAGCTCAAAGAATGCTCAGCTTTCAAGGTTCTTCTCCCGTTTTCCGACACCAGGAGCAGAGAGAGCGGATGCACTCGGAAGCCATTGGCCGAAAGGACTGCTGTATGCATTCCCACCGCTTCCTCTGATACAAGCAACCATCAGAAAGATATTACAGGAACAAGCAGAGGTGATACTCATTGCACCGCACTGGCCAAGACAAAGAGTCATTAGGACACTCCAGGCCTCTAGAAGGCCTACAACTAACAGGATCTATGATTCCACTTGGAAAAATTACTGCAGCTGGTGCAACAGACAACAACTAGACCCTTGTAATATCTCTATCCCAGATATCCTAGACTACCTAGCGGAGGGTCTGGATACGGGGTTAGTACCCAACACAATTTGTAGACAGGTGGCCGCCCTATCTACCATCCTTACCTACGGTAATTCTGAACCTTTAGCCAGACACCCAGTGGTGCGGAGGGTCTGGATAGGGGGTTAGCACCCAACACAATTCATAGACAGGTGGCAGCCCTATCTACCATCCTTACCTATGGTAATTCCGAACCTCTAGCCAGATACCAGTGGTGCAATCCTTCGTCAAGGATGCAACAAATAGTAGGCCACCCATGGTCCACAGATACCCCTCCTGGGATCTACCTAAGGTCCTACAGGCCATCACCTCACCTCCATTTGAGCCTGTCCGGACCTGCGACCTACAATACCTGACCCTTAAGGTCGCCTTCCTGGTCGCTGTTACCTCAGCAAGGCGCACCTCAGAGTTAGCAGCACTGTCAGTGAGGGAGGATCTTTGTGTCTTCCACACAGACAGGGTGGTGTTACGTTTGGACCCCTCCTTCGTTCCAAAGGTAAATTCCCTATTCCACAGAGCCCAGGAGGTGGTGCTACCAAACTTTTGCCCCGAGCCTTCCCATGAATTGGAGTGCAAGTTGCACACCTTAGACGTTCGCAGAGTTTTAAAACAATACATCAAGCGAACGGCACCCTTACGCAGATCGGAAGCACTATTTGTCTCCTTCTACTCTCACACAAGAGGTCGAAGGGTCATTGCATCCACAATTGGCAGATGGATTAGAGGGTGCATAGCAGAGGCATACAGGGGGCAGTCCTTGACGGTCCTCAGAAGAATCACCGCACACTCCACGGGCAGCGCTGCCACATCAGCAGCATGGGCAACCCAGGCTCCGATTGAAGAGATATGTAGAGCGATGACGTGGGCGTCGCCTTCCCCCTTTATAAGACACTACAAATTAGATAGATTTGCATCTGCGGAGGCCTCCTTTGGCAGGAGGGTGCTCCAATGTGTAGTATCAGAGATTGGGACACAGGCCCAGACAGCCTCCTAACCACAAGGACAGTGAGGCTTTGGTATGTCCCATTGGTGGATTCTCCATTAGTCATGCTGGAGAAGGGGCGTTGGTCTTACCTGAACGCCTTTTCTCAGCATGACGATGGAGAATCCACTCCCATCCTTGGGGCCAGTCAGGTCCTGTGAAGGGAGAGGATGGAGTCAACACAAGGAAATGTAGCCAAAAGCTTTCGCCTCTGTCAAGACTGGGGAAGGGAGGTCTCAAGAGGAGAGGCGGAGCAAAAATTGGCCAACTAGTCTACGGACAGAAGATGAGGAAAACCCATTGGTGGATTCTCCATCGTCATGCTGAGAAAAGGCGTTCAGGTAAGACCAACGCCCTTTTAAAATTTTGGATCATTTCATCAGGCCTTCCTTACTGTTCTTCCATAACGTCAGTCTCTCAGCTTTCTGTTGCTTGACATTTTTCTTTTTCCATTTACTTTTTGAGTTACATTACTTCCTTTTCCTATAATGTATTAGCTGGACTAGACTTGCAGAACTTCTAGAGGGGAAGAAGCCATATTGATAAATTTAAAATAATCACAGGTCACAAAGGAATACCTGGCATGCTAATCAGTTGTTTGGCAGCTAGTAGCATAGTGATAGGGAGAGTGCTGACAATCTTGATAAGTCTTGGAGGTATTGAGGCGCTCAGTAGTGTGTCTTTCTGGGTGGTGCAATGGTGGGTCCTTGCAGTGGCAACATTGGCAGCATGGGATTTAATGAATTTCAGAAAACTCCAGGCCACACAAGGCGATTTGGCTGACAAATCCCATGTTGTGCAGAGCTGCTCCAAAGTCTTGTCATAGATGCCCTAGTGCAGGGATGTCAAACTGCCAGCCCTTGGGACGGTTGCATCATACAGAGGCTGCAGCCATCCCAGCTCCTGAATGCAAAAAAAAATTGCGATACGTTGTGACACATCACGTGACATAGAGAGTTTGACACCCGTAGCTAGTGTGATTCCTGAGCTCCACATAGCTCCACCAAAGAACAAGAATCATGTGCATTTCAAAAAGGTCTCTTTAATGCTAGCTTCAGACAAAAAGAGTGAATTCACAGTCAGACTTATAGTAAGTTAATTAAGGTGGAGTCTCCTTCAATGGTTTCCTTTGCCTGACCCTTTGCCTGACTGTGCTATCTTTTTTAACCTAAACTCTACTTGTCTTCCTTCACTTCCTTTTGAGTCTCTCACAGTATTTATTTCCTTTTACTGGGCAATGGTAATAAAGTCTGACCTTTCCTTTTTCTCTTTGAAATATGCCTGACCAAGTGGAAAAAATGAAAATAAAATAAATATTAGGTGTAAGCAAGTGCAAAGAAAAATGTCTGTGGCTGAAGTGCACCTGCAACAATCATTATCTACAATTTACCCTGTGGAGGGTTCTTTCTCATTGCGGATGTAATGAATTATACCTTTCATCACATCCAGTGTGCGTTGGTCTTATTGGTTGAAAAAGATTGAAAAGATTTGGGGGATATCGATTTGGGGAACATTGTTATAAAATATGGAAGATATTGTGTTTTATTTAATTTTTGAAATTATCTTTCAAAATATTAAAAATGAAGAGATATAAATATCTAAGAGATCTCAAAATGCTTTCAACCAGTGTCTTCATTAAAGCTTTTCTTATGCAGAAGCATCTGCAGTAATCTATCTCATGTTGGAATTGTGTACAGGTAATCCCCGAATTGCGAGCATTTACTTAACGCTCATTCGAAGTTACATGACAAGCGCCCCCTAGTATTTACGAGCAAGTTCCAAAATCACGAATATTGCAGCACCACAGCAGTCGTTCACCTGTACGAACGACTGCAGAGGCTTTGCAGCATTCACCCTATTCCCCCCTCACTCTCCACAACTGTTTCCTCCTCCCTTCCTGCCGCACTGGATACATTCACCTTGCAAAATCTCTACTCTCTGTCGTGGTTTCTTTCTCTTTGAGGGAGAGGAGAGTCAGCTTGGAAATGGTTTTCGCACCGATAATGGAAGCTTTTGGGTGCCGTAATATTGTGCAAGTTCAAACACAAATTCTCTGCAAAAGACATCATGGCCCCCAGAAGCTTCCGTTCGGGGGGGGGAATTGTTTGCTTCCTTTTTATGTCTATGGGGCAAAGCGTGTAATCAGAGTCGGCCGGGAACAGGAACCAATGCCATCTGTTGCTGGGTGTGCTGGCTCGCGTGCGCCGGCCTCTGAGGGCAGAAACGAAGTCTTCACTTGAGCAGGGAAGCATCGCGGAACCAGGTCCCTTGTACCTGTGTCCAAGCCACTGCTGGCGGCAGCAACACCCATCTAAGCAGCCATGATCCCCCCTCCCCAGCCAGCCCCCCCGCCTGACCTACTCCTTGCCTGACCAGCCGGCTGGCACAAATCCTGACCACTCTTCTCCTTGTTGCCCTCCCCACTCAAGCGGCAGCAATGGCTTGAGTTTCTCAGCACAGTCCAAAATGAAGAAAGTGGAGAATGCAGCAAAAGGATTTCTCTCAAAAAAAACCATGTGCGCTGCTTGCTTGATTGCGCTGGCCTTATTGAGAGCAATCCCGCTGCTGCATGTCTGCTATTTTCTACTCGGATGGAGGCAAGAAATTCAAGCTGCTGCCACTGCTTGAGTAGGGAGGATGACAAGGAGAAGAGTGATCAGGATTTGTGTCAACTGGCCTGCCAGGCAATGAGTAAGTCGGGGGTGTGGCTGGGTGGCTGGAGAGATAGGGTCATGGCGGCTCAGGTGGCTGCTGCCGCCAGTGGCTTGAGTTTTGAAATGCCCCATAGGCGTTGAAAAACTTTTTATCCAAACGGAAACCTGACAGAGACTCCAAGCTCCGTATTCCTGGAATGGAGAACTTGGAAAATGGAGCCTTCTCCGTTTCTAAGTGTGCATTGGCAGCCACGTGGAGCTTCTAGTCTCTTTCAGGTCTCCATTAGGATAAAAAGTATTTTACTGCCTATGGAACACTTCAAAACACAGCCAATCCCTGCATTTTGAAGTGTTCCATAAGCGCTGAAACACTTTTTATCTGAACAGTGACCTGAAAGAGACTGGAAGCTCCACGTGGCTGCCAGTGCGCTCTTAGAAATGGAGCTGTCTGCTCTGTTTCCCAAGTGCCCCATTCTAGGTATACGGAGCTTGCAGTCTTTGTCAGATCTCTGTTGGGATAAAAAGTGTTTCAGCGTTCTACGGAGTGTTTGAAAATGAAGCAAATGCTTGGTTTCCAAGTGCCTCATAGGCACTCAAACTCTTTTTACATGGACGAAGACTTGACAGAGACTTGACGAAGGCTGCCAGTGGGGCACTTGAGAAACAGAGCGTTTCGCTCTGTTTCTAAGTGTGCATTTGCATGCAGACGTAGCTTGCAGTTTCCCCGAGGTCTCCGTCCTGGTAAAATTGTTCCGGCAGTGGCGGAAAGGAGTTGGGGCGGGAGCAAACACCGCAAGAGTTCAGGCTCCCATTCTCTATAAAAGAGGATCGGTCCCTGAACTCGCATGATATTATGGGCACCCAGGAGCTTCCATCGAATCTCCTCTCCCTCAAAGGCAGAAACCGCGGCAAAGAGGAGAGATTCACTCCCACGAGTTTTCAAGTTACGAGTGAAATGGGCAGGCTCCATTATACTTGTAACTTGAGGACTACCTGTACATACAAAACTAAAAGACTTCAGAAATTTTTCTCATCTCCCATGGATCAGTGTAAATTCATATGGAATTAATAACAATTATGAGGAAATATGGAGCTCTGATTAAGGCAAAGGAAGGTTTTTAATGCATGAAAAATTATCTTACTAATATATTTTCCTAACTGGAAAAACTAAATTGCAAGTTAAAAATATTTCATACATTATGTTTTTCTTTTGTTGTTCATAATTGTGTTTATTTTCCTTTAGAAATGTGAGTTGTGCCCTCACAAGGATGGTGCTTTAAAGAGGACTGATGGTGGTGGTAAGTATTTAAAAACTTTTCTTTAAAATTCTTTGCTTATGAAATTACATTTTAAATAACGGCTTACCTCTTTTTCTATAGTTCTGGACATATACAAAAATGTCTAGAAGTGAAACATCTGGAATAGAATATGCAATGCTTGTTCCTTGATTATTCTATTATTCTGTCTGAGTGTTTTTTTAGTTCCTTTATATTTAAGCTTTTAATCACATAACTTGGTCAGAGTCATTTTTGTGAGTTGAACAGCCATATAAATCAAATTTTTAAAAATAATACAATTAATTGGACTTCAATATGAGTTGTAAAACTTTTTAGGTTACAATCTATAAATTTTCTGATAGTAAAAATATCTGAAATTTTTGTATACTATTTATTGTATTTGATAATGTAAATGTTCATCAATATAAAATATGTTTAATTTTACATATGGTCATAAATTTGAGAAAATCATTTTTTCCTTAATTCATATCCTGTTACACATGGTAAATAGGAGAATAGTATTATGTTAGAGGGCTGTATATAAATTGTACTCTGAATTGATGAAGAAATTCTTTAGTGTACAGTATGTGACTAAATGTACTTTATAATTCCATCTGAAACTTTAATTTACTGTTCTCAAGTTGCATGTGTAAAATGAGGTGCAAGTATTCAGTGATATAATACTGTAAAACTAGTTTAAAATTATTATCTTCCACTTCTGCTTTGGAAAATTGTGGAAAGAGATGAGAATCTTTCTTTTCCTACAAACTGATCCTTACAAATAAAAATAAATTCAGTTTTCCTTTTTAAATATAAATTTCATAACAAAGCAAGGTTTAGATGTTTACGCAAATTCTATCTTTGGGTAAAAGATGGATGGTGTTTTTTAATGCTACTTTTAAGAGTTTTCACTTAAACATGACTGTGTGTGCTATGTTGCTACACCATGAATGAATCATTTAGTTAATGCTTGAGAGGATGCTGTGATGAATGTTGTTATTGTAACGAGTTATAATGGAAGAACACAAGCACAAGTTTTGTGATAATTAAAATGGCTTTCCCTCTGGATTCTATGGATGCAGTAGATTTTTCAGAATGGTTTCTGCTGTTCTACAGGAATTCTGGTTGATTTCTAGAAAGCACTTAAGGCTTTCTTAAATGATGGCCCTGGAGAAGACTTATAATAATCTGATGTCTTCCACATGCTTTAGTCTATAATTCACTTGATCCATGCATATCTATCACATTATCTAGAAGTGATATGTGTTATAAACTCATTTTAGAAGTTTGCTTTAGAAAACGGTACTCTTGTGTATGTTCTGATATTTTAGATACTTTGTAAAAGTGAGAACAACATGATATGGAAAGCTAAAAAAAAAGTTGGGGCAAATCAAGCTAAGTATGGGCTTAAATCTATGTTAAGAGTTATTCTTTTGAGATGATAGTGAATACATTTATTATTACAATTCTATCTTACCCCCAGAGTGTTTAGAAAGTAAAATGGTATTATTTAAAAACAAATTATCTTTCATGATGCTTCAGATGGTAATAGGGGAATCTAGCTGAGTAGACTTCTCTTAAGATTATGTTTATTTTCTGCCACCTCTCCAGGAAACTTTCTCATGGGCCAACTGATTCTCTTGGGCAAGGAAACTAGGTCCATCCAAAGAATCTTATATGATAATGAGTAAAATTGCATGGTGGCTATAATCTCCCTTTCTTCCTCTCACCTTTTTTTAAAAAACCACCTTTTATCTGTTCAATGCCATCTAGTGGAGCTTTAGTGAGCTGCAGATAATGTGTTGCAACCTGGCTAACTTGATGTTTACTTTTGAGATTTTTCTACATATATACTCTTTTATTATAGTGTTTTCCATAAGTTACATGGATGGCATTTTATATTATATGCTGTTAGATATTCTGGGGGATACATATTTGCCATGTATGGCTGCACACGAATTTTGAAATATAAATGATCTATCAAAAATACTCTTCTTTAGAAATATTTTAAGAACTCTCTTCTTAATAATGCATGCCTAAACATGAAAATCATTCTAAATTTTTCTAGGAAAACATGGCTTTTTTGCCAGGAAAAAATTCACAATAAAATTGTAACACCCAGTTTTTTGTGTGTTTTGAATTACTAAAGTTCAGATTAAAACCTTGAAAAATTGTGAACTATCTTAAAGATAAAGGACAGAGATTTAATGTGCAGAATTGCTAAATATGAAGGCAAAGGATGCATCTTGATGATTTTTTTGTAATTGTTCTTAGGCTGTGGTGGCTTTTCCCACCTTTTGTGTGCTTAGTTACTATCCTGTCCACTTTTAGTAAATTGTTTCACTTAATGTTGTAGTATTGCATAATTGTTTTTCATCTGAGAAACTAGCAAAGCATCTTGATCTTTTTTTGTATAATATTTCATTCTAATTTAAAATCCAGAAGCTTTCTGTAGTTGATAATATATAGCCAGATTTCAATAAAAATTAATCACTATGTTCATGTTGGTTTTAGTCTTGTTCAAACTTGCATATTTCGAATGTCTTTTCTTGTTTAACTATCCTTGATTATGGCAGCTGAAAGACAAAATTAGTAACCATATAGTATGTTTTCCTTTTTATATCATGTTTTCCTTTTATGTAACTTAGAGACTCCATTATAAGGGAAACTTACAAATTCATTGTAAGGGGAAATCTAGTCTCTCTCTCTCTCTCTCTCTCTCCCTCCCCCCTCTCTCTCCCCTTTATGTGTGTGTGTGTGGTTTTGTGGTAATCTTGTTTTTAATTTGTTTGGAAGTCTTTAGTATACACAGTGAAGTTCTTTAGTTTTGTTAAATGCAAAGGCTTTGTTGGGATTGAAATCTGCTCCAATTGGATGATGATCAGGAATGCTGTAGAACAGCATTCTTTGTTAGTTTTATAGCAGGATTTCTCAAAAGCATCTGCTTGGTTGAAAGCCAACTTAACAATGTAATAGTTTTGTTGTCATTTTCTAAGATTTGACTGGGGATCTCCTAGCTTATAAAGAATGTCACACCCTAGCTTTTGAGTCAGCATTTTTCTAACCCTAAATCTACATTTTACTTTTATTTATAAAGAAATCCTAGTGCAAAATTAGTATGGTATTCTTAGAAAATATCTATCTATCTGTCTGTCTATCTTTATTTTTTAATATTTAATAAAAAAATCTCCATGTTGAGTTTCAACAGGCAAGATTTGCCATGTAGATTTTGAAATAAATAAACCATTATAAACTTATTTTGAAAAAGGTTCCTATTTTCAAAAGTAACATTTTAAATGTTGGTAGATCTGTAACTTTGTAACTTTACTATTTATGTATTCAACATAGGCATTCACCTTGTGTATGATAAGATTGATTAAGCCTCTCAGTCTCTTTGTGAAGATTTGTAAATAAAGTGAGGTATCCCATCACAGAACTTATGTAGAAAAGAAATAAGTTATGGATTTTGGTAGACTGTATAGCTTTAAGCATTATTCTTGGAACTGTTCATAAATACACCCTTGCACATTTAAGCATAGCACTCTTTCTTAAAGCCTAAAAGATCTACTGTGAAACCATGAAATAGGGTGAATGGTGTGGAATTAATCTGTACTTTTCAATACTGTATCTTTGAGTACATGAAATAACATTACTTTTGGATATTAGAATAATCTGTTTCAAGTGTGGGATTGGTCAAGTATGGGATTAGTGATATTAGTCAGCATCAAGCCTTTTGATAGTGTGAGGCTAGAGCCTAGGGAAGTTCTACAGTTTAGCTATATGGCAGGGGTATCAAACTCGCAATGTCACTTGACGTGTTGTGACATATCGTGACTTTTTCCCCATTGCCGGCAATGGGGTGGACGCAGTTTCGCCTGCAGGCCAGCAGTTTGACACCTCTGCTATATGGGAATGTGTTGTGTTCAATGGTTGATCAATATTAATGCATTAATGCATTGCATGTGGTGGTATGGCTTAAATGATTAGTGACATAATAAAATGATCTGTCCTTAACTCCCTCTGTCATACTTGCATCATATAAACTGCATAGGTTATCCAGAAAAAGGTAAATTCTCCAGAAGAAGGTATTTTGACACTTACCTTCTTATAGCAGCTAGCCAGTTGCCTGTTTTTCTTTGCCAGTAGTAGCCCTAATAAGATTGAGATTAGCTCTGTTCTTTCTACTACCCAGACTGTTGGGGTTAATGGCATGAATTGATTTCATGGATTTCATTTGTATCTTGTCTTCTTCAGATATTCATATTGGACTTTATGACCAGATTGTAATGATTAATCAACCAAGCTACAGCTTGGAAAATTGTAAGTTCTAGCCCTGCCTTAGTCACAAAACCAGCTGGGTGACCTGGGGCAGGTCATTCTCTTTCAGACCTAGAAGAAGGCAGCAACAACAAAAATCACACAGGAGATTTGGGAAACCTTTAGTTGAAAGGCATGCATGGGAAGCTTATTCATAGCCAGGAAAGACAGCCATAAGTTGCAAGTAACAATTTTTAAGAAAAGAATTTTTTTAAAAAAATCCTTTGTTACTGAAACTTAGTCTTTCTTCCATCCTGAAATATGACAGCATAATGTCAGGGAACTTAATAAGAGCGAGCCATTTTTGGCTTTTAGGCATAGTTGCTCATTCCTTATTTTAAAAGATGTCTAAATTGCTTGAAGGAACATTGAATGGGACCAGCTGGATTGCAATCTGAAATTTGATATTTGATATTCTTTTAAAATACCTGTAGATATTCAAAGTGATAAAACATGGGTTCAGCTAATCAACATTAGCCAATATTTTTCAGTATCAATGATTTTAGATTGCTTTTAATATTCCTTCTGCATAACAATAAGAAAGGATCACATTTAATTACTTTTAGATTCAGTTTTGTAATTATATCCTGCAGGATTCTATCTGTTTTGTTTGTGAAGTTTTGTCAAATTAAATAGATATTCAGAATTGGGATATTCTTAATATTTTAGTCAAATATTTATTTATGTATTTATATATTTATTTAGTTAGTTTTTATGCCATCCACCATTACCAAGCAACTCTGCATGGCTTATAGTACCATAAATAAAGGGGAAAAATTACAGAATTAAAACATTAGACATTAAAAATTAAAACCTTAAAATTAACGTTAAAATTGATAAAAAGAACCAATGGGTAGACGGCGTGGAGGGGGGGATCTTCTATAAATCTACTAGCCACCTCCAAAATGGAACACCTTCAGGGACCCAAGCTATTTGGCAAAGCCAGGTTTTCAGGTTCTTTTGGAAGGCTGAGACAATGAGGATGGATTTCACCTCAAGGGGGATGATATTCCAAGCACTCTTCTAGCGAGGACTGTGATCTGCTCTTCAAGCAGGAATCATGAGTCTAGAAGGACCCCCTAATTGACATTGGGTTTGTCTGGGGAAGTGCAATATAGTAAACTCCTGGTTCCTGAGACTCCATGTACTCAAAGTCACTTGGTGTTACCAGGATTCAGCTGAAGACTGTGATCTCCCATCCAGGCCCCCACAGCCTCCAGGCACCATGAGAAAGCAGCACCAGTAACACAAATGGATGATCTCACCCAGTGACTTCATGTAGATCTTAAAAAGAGTAGAGAGAGAGAGTACTGAGCTCTGCGGCATGCCATACAGAACATCTACAGACTAGATCTTTCACTCCATATTAATAAATATAGCTGGATGTAGGACTCTGGTGATCAAATACACTGAGATTTAGTATAAAGAAAAATATCAGCATATTCAGGAATTCATTAAATGCTTAAATATTTTTCTTATACTAGATGCATAAGATCAGTATATATATAATGTGTTGATAAAAATGATGTGCATTTAGTAAATGCTGATGAAAATACAGTATTTAACAAAAGCAGATGCGAAGAGTGGTAACATGGTTCCTTGGGAGAAAAGCAGCAGGAGCTACTTTCAGAAATGATTTGCAACCTTCCCTGCCTATTTCCCCACTGAGTTTGCTTGTGGGAAGCTGGCAGGAAAAGTAATAAATGATGATCATATGATTATGGTAGGAAGGTGCTGCACCAGCCAGAACTTTGAAGATCAGTTGTAAGTAACATTCATTCATTGCTTTTGCAACTTCAGCATAGTTGTTAACTGAGAATTACTTGGAAATTGTGAAAAATGTTTAGTTGACAAGTGAAAAGAACTATACATAGGAAGTTTTATTCAAGAACATGGCTGATTTAGCTCTGCAGAAAAACACATTGCTTTCTATTGTAGAAAGAGGGTGGGATGCATTAATGCAAACACTTGTTGTAAATGGTTATAATTTTTAAGGAAAGAAAAATTGTATCAGTGTTTTTTCTGGAACCTCAGAGCAACCGATTACATTCTCTATATCTTCCATGCTGCACATAGACTGTTCAATTGTGGAGAGCCTATAATTGTTCTGAGTTTTGGTAAACTTGATTTGAATTTTACTTTATAATTTTCTGTTAGAAACAATAGCTTAGTAAATAGAAGGATATTTAACTACCTTTAACATTATTCGTTAACATCAAAGGGTGCCTTAAAATGTTTCTCATATAAACCTAAATTTGGCTAAATCTTTTTTACAATAGTAGTTGATAAATATAATAGTATATTATATGAATGTTTTATATTGCAGTAGATGTTTATTTAATAGTGTACCTTACTATTAAATGGTACACTATTAAAAAGTTATGATAAAATAAAGGGAAAAACTGACACTATTTTGGATATTGGATATTTCATTATGTTGTCTTCACGCTAAAATCATATATAGCATAGTTCCCCAACCTTTCCTGTTTTGTGGACTGGCAGAGTGGTGGAGGGAGAAAGGATGGTTCTGCGTGAGTGATGGGCACGCGTGCCTGCTGCTCACACAAATGGAGTGCATGTGTATAAATATTGCAGAAATAAAATATAAAATGCTATCCTCAAAATCCTAAAACTGAACAAAGAAAACGTAAATGAGTAAAAAATCATATTTGTTCACTGAGGAATATAATCCAAAACTACATATATGTGTGCATTCATAATCAGGTGTGAGTGAGTGAGGTCCTGCCTTACTTAAAAAATAGAATTCTGGGTATACAAGTCTAATGTTCATAACACATGTTTGGAGATTTCTGAGAATCTCTGACAAACAACTCACCAAGCTGATGAAAATCTATTTCTAAAGTTTTGGATTCTACCAGTCCACACTCAGAAGATTGTGTAAAAATGGAGACAATTCAGTACCACTGTTATCCCCTTCAGGAGTGGTTGGCCAACTAACATCACACCGTGCAAGGTGTATAATACTCTAGAAGATCTCAGAGAGGCCCAATCTTCCTTAGTTCTAAGGAACTAAAGGCCTCTCTCGCATTGGTGTATATTACTGTTCATAGGAGAACCATCCAGAGAAACTGAACATTAGTGGTATGCATGGTAAGCTTGCAAGAAGACAGCTGCTATTCTACAAAAAGAAAATTGCTGCCTTTCTATAGTTTGCAGACATCCACATGGATAAGCCAGTAGGCCATTGGAAGAATGTTCTATGACGGATGACACTGAAATAGAATTTTTTTGGCTTGGTTACGTTTGGCAAAAGGGAAAACATGGCATTCCAGTATCAGAACTTTATCCTATCTGTGAAGCATGCTGATGGCAGTAATGATTTGAGCCTGGCTCTGGACCAGGATGGCCTGATAACATGGATGGAACCATGAATTCTGAATTGTACTAGCAATTTCTACAGGAGAATATTTGTCCGTTAACTGAAGCTCAAAGGAATGCAGCAAGACAGTTCTGCAAAACAAGTTGTACAACCAAGGAAGCAGAAGAAATTTAATGTTTTGGAATGACCATGTCAAAATCCTGACCTTAACCATATAAAAATTGTGGAGGGGTCTAAAGTGGGCAGTTTATGAAAGCCTTCTAATATCCCTGAATTGAAGCTGTTGTATAAGGAGGAATGGGCTACAAGATGATGTGTAAGACTAATCACAGTTAGAGGAAAAGTTTAATTGCAGTTATTGCTGCATACTAGTTATTGAAAGCAAATGTTCACATACTTTTATCACACAAAAATATATAGCTTTGGATCATTTTCCTCAATAAATCACTGAATAGGCATGTTTTTAACTCATTTTTCTAAAAAAATGGGTTCTCTTTATCTAGTTTTAGGACGTGGAGAAAAGATCACATTATAGGTCATATTTATGAAGAAATATTGAACATTTGAAAGAATTAGATACCACTGTATAATCTATAGTTGGATATTATAGATAGAGAAATAATATAAGCATTTTTTTCATTTAGTGTAGTACAATTTCTTAAATTAGGCTATAGAAAATGCAGTTTCACAATTGATAAAACAAAGAAATATAAGCAGAGAAATAAGATTTTGAAAAACTTTGAATTTAATGAAAACAGGTTTGGGAACTTCCCACTGAGAAGTTTATAGCAGCTTTAAGTAACTGGAATTTTGAAGAAACTATTGAGTTTCTGTAGGTATACCAACTGGAGGGAGAGATACTGTCTTTCTTCAGACATAGGCACACACACAGACACAGGGAGGGGGGGAAGAGGCTGGCTAAATGTTAGTGTTTTTTTAAATCTAGGATTGATTGTAAGTGTACGTAACAGCTTTCTTTTGAGAATGTGTAGGCATCTAAAAGTAGCTCTTATATGAATAGTAGGTCAAAAGTGGACCTTATTTATAGTATAGGTTCAATGAAATGGTTGGCTTTTCCTTTTGTATCATAAGGGCTTCTTCGTTAAAGATAATTGAGTGCAGTAAAACACAAATTTAGAATATTATAGAAGCAGTATTCTTCTGATTTCATGTATCAAGCTCTCTTCAACGGAGGTATTGGTGGTTTATTCAGGAAAAAAGGATAAGTCAAAGAGGCCCAAAGTAATACTACATTTATGTGTAGCTTTTGCTTATTTTTTACATTGGAATAAAATGCAACTTTTCATAAAATATTGCTTATCACAAGGGAATAACGTCCCAAAGCAAACATTAATCTGACTTCAGTGGCCACTGGACAGCCTTATCTGCATGGGTCATGCAGTGGCAAAGCACTATCGTTACAATTCAGTTCAGATTAGAGTTCTTACAAAAGCCCTTAAAGAAGATAAAAACCAAATATATGACATCCAAAGTATATAATTCCTTATTTAATTTGGTTATGAGAATATTATTTTACATTTTATATAATTTTAAAATACAGTGCTCTTATACAGTAAGGTGCCTAATGAAATGAGTGAATCCCAGCTTTTTAGTAGAGAAGTTGATTGTATGACTAGTGATCTTTGTTTTTATATCTTATGAACCTTATAATTGTTAACATTTTATAGTAATTCATATATTAAAAGAATTTTATGTAAAACATGGTCATTGGTCTTTAAACATTCTATCTTCTGAAAAAATGAAACATGCAGTTTCTAGAATTTCATTACAGAAGTAAATGGAGGAAATTGATAAGAAGTTGGACCAAGATTTGGAGTAATTAACATGAATTAGCAAAACTGGAATTCAAGGAAATTTTTTAAAAAAGGGATAATTTGAAGCAGAGGAATCTATAAAAGCAGAGTTGGAATATTTAAAATAGGAGTGCAGCATGGCAGCAAAGCATGATAGACAAAGGAAGCACATAGAACATGGAATATATAAAGTTGTTTCCATCATACTTGTCATGTTCTTCTAATACAGACATGTCAAACACAAGGCCTGGGGGCCGGATGCGGCCCGCGAAGTGGTTTCATGTGGCCCTGAAAACAGTGAGGGAACGGCCCCTGCTGCCTTGGCCCTGGCCCAGGCCAGCCAGGAGCCAATGTACAATTTTGTGGTGGCCATCTTGGCACTTGCCCCAGTGGACCATGCCTTGGCACTTGCCCCGGTTCCACCCCCTTCTGCCAGAGACCCTCAGACCTGTCCCCCTCCTGCCGAGGCCCCCGTAGGCACCCTTGATGCGAATGATGTAGAACTGGCCACACCCACCCAGTAGGCCACACCCACTCTGTCCATGCCCACCCAGTAGGCTGCACCCACTCTGCCCACACCCACTGCCCCCTCCAGGGCAACCGCAATGCTGATGCGGCCCTCAGTGGAATTGAGTTTGACACCCCTGTTCTAATATGTGATGTTTTCTATTGAGGGAAATATTAGAATATATATTTAGTGGGAGTGGAACTGTATTTTTTATGAAGGAATGCTCTTGCTTTTTGAAATTCCCACCATTCTGTATTTTTTTTATTTTAGGAAATTATTACATCAAACTGCCAGGAAAATTCCTCATATGAACAGGACTTAATATAGGGAGTTTATAAATTAGCAGTTGTAGATTAAGATATGGATTCAAAGAGACAGTGCCAGATGTTTACACTTTCTTATTCTAGCACAAATTTGTGACTTTCTCAGGAACTGCAGGAGATATGTAATACCTGTGTGCCTATATCCTAACCTAGGAATTAATTATATTTGTCTATGTAATATGCTGAATACTATTGAAATAGTACTAAATTATGTCTTGATTTATGGCATGAAATGCTATTCTAGATAACTATCTAGGAATGTAATGACTTTTATAGAAAGACCTGTATGAAAATATGCTGTATGGAAATAGGTTTTTATATTTAAAGGCCTTTGTGTTTTCTTATTATGATAGATGCTCCAGTTTCTGCAATGTGTAAATTAAACATAAGTTCATTGATTTTAATGGTAATTAATAAAAGTGAATAAAGTATAAGAACATAGTTTTTGTTTTCTAATCATTTTCACTGTTTAAAAGTTAGGCATGTAACTCTGTGAAGAATCTGTTATAATCTTAACCTGTCTATATATATTATATGCTAAAGAATGAATATTAAATAATTAAAATTACATGCAAATCATACAGAAGTTTCTTGATATGAATCTATTCTATTTACATTGTCAAAAATGTTAAGAATAAAATTAAATTAACTTTTTATAGGTTGGGCTCATGTGGTTTGTGCTCTGTACATTCCCGAGGTGCAGTTTGCAAATGTTTCTACAATGGAACCTATCGTCTTGCAGTCTGTTCCTCATGATCGTTATAATAAGGTATAATTAAATTATGACTTTCTTTCTTTATATAACATTGTTATTTTTAAAGATTTAAAATATTTTAGAATTTATAAAAATAGTTCTGTGAACTCTTGCACTTTGCTTTTTACTGAAAGGTAAATTAAAAAATTCTTCTGTAATAATACCATATTATAATTTGTAGCATGAAGTGATTTTTGTTTAGTTAATATTTCAGCATAACCTGAAATATTTTATTTAAATAGATTTCCAAAATAAATAAAAAATAATTTGTAATATTTTCAGTGTTTTTAGTAAAAATTGTACTTAGCACTGTTATAAGCAAATGAAGGTTGAGAAGGTTATAAGAAATGCTAGTTGAGAGCAGAATGTCATCTTGTCATTTATATTTAATATAATATTTATATTGTCATTGATAAGGTCAATGTGATATCAACAGTTCTCCTCTCTCCTAGTATTGTAAAATACACCTTTCTATTTAGTATTAGATTGACCACACATATAGACAAATACCTAAATAAATTTGAAGTTTGTTCCATTTTTTTGCTATTTACAAAAAGTAATATATAAACAGGTTTATTTTACTGGTATGTGAAGAGTTTTCAGTTGTAAAATTTTTGAAAACTAAAATAAGGCTATGGCACCCTCTTTAGATAAGTTTTAAAATGTTATGACATATAGTTCATCAAATGATAGTGGTTGCAATTAATCATTAGGTATCATTTTTTAAACAACTGGAACAAAATATTTTTTAAAGTGTATAGGTAGTCCTTGACTTACAACTGTTCATATAACGATTGTTTGGAGTTACAATGGCGTCAGAAAGGGTGCTGGATATACAAAGTCATTCGGATTCATTCCCAGCTGGAACCTGTCAGTAGTGTTGGTTCATGTGAGATGCCCGAAGAACAGTCTTACCCAGTTATCTGAGAACAGTTCAATCCTGCTAGACCTGATGAAGTGGACAGGATCCTCGGTGCTGTCAGTGCAATCACCTGTCAATTAGATCCTTGTCTGTCCTGATTGATGAAAGCTTTCAGGATAGTGACTACTAGGTGGGCTCAGGTAGTGATCAATTCCTCACTGCTGGAAGAGAGTTTCCCGGGGCTTTTTTAAAGAGGCCCTGGTTCGCCCCCTCCTAAAAACATCCATCTCTTGATCCCACCTACCTGGACAGTTTTCATCTAGTTTCTAACCTTTCCTAGGGAAGGTAGTAGAGAAGGTGGTTGCTTGGCAGCTTCAGAGGGTCCTGGATAAAACTGATGAAACTCTTCCAGTCAAGATCTAGGCCCATTTATGGGATAGAAACAGCATTGGTCACACTTGCTGATGTTTGGTGAGAGCGGGATTGGGGGGGGGGTTGCAAACCATACTTGCTTTCAGCAGCCTTAATCAGGTATCCTTTTGGGCTGTCTGTGGGGTTTGGGGCTGGACAGCGCACTGTTACATTGGTTTGGTTCCTTTCTTCAAAGCCGGTCCCAATTGCTGTTGATAAGGAGTGAGAGATCCAAAGCCACTCCTTTATGGCATGTTGCAGGGCTCAGTACTCTTTCCAATCTTTTTTAACATTTCATAAAGTCGCTGGATGAGATCATTTGTCACCATGGATTGAAGTATCATCAATGTGCAGATGATAGCCAACTCTATATTTCCATCCATGGTGTCCCAAGTGATGATGTTACTGCCCTCTTGTGTTGCCTAGAGCCTGTGAGAGTCTGGATGGGGGGACAACGTACTTCAACTGAGCCCTGGAAAGGCCGAATGACTTTGGGTGCCTGGAGGGTTGAGATCCAGGAATTTGACATCTCTAATTATGGATGGGTTTATACAACCCCAAATAGACCTGGTGTACAATTTGGGGCTTCTCCTGGACTTATGATTCCTGCTGTAAGAACAGGCAGAAGTCATGGCTAGGAGAGCATTTGCATAACTCTGTGTTGTGCACCAGTTACAACCTTCCTTGGATTTGGGGTACTTGTGCTCAGTTATTCAACCCTTGGTCATTCATGCCTAGACTATTGCAGTTTGCTCTATATGGGTCTTGAAGTGTATTTGGAAGCTACAACTGATGCATAATGTAGTGGCATGGGCTGTTCTTGGGGTTCCTAGAATGGCTCATGTTACACTGTTCAGCTACATTAGTTGCTGGCTTGCTTCCAGTGTAATTAAAGGTATTGGTTATCACCTTGAAAATCCTTCATGGCATGGGTCCAGGCTATCTGAAGAATCATCTCATCACAATAGGATTGGCCCACCCCAACCATGCCAGCAGAGGGAGCATGCTGCGGACTCCATCAGTCAAGGAATGTCTACTGATGGGATCCAGGAGCATATGGACAGACTTAACTATAGTTTCATGGGGAAACCTTGACCATCCTAAACTAAGCCAAGTCCAAAAATGCGATCAGTATCAATATCAAATCAATATTAATATCAAATCAATAGACCATAGACCTAAACAATATCATACTGTGCAAAAGAGATAATCAACAAGCCAGAAAGAGAACAAAAAGACCAAAATACTTCCCCACCAGCACTCATCACCCAGATTAACACAGTAAAGAAGTAAATAATACCCTAGTCAAGAAGTTGCCAAACAAGCTAACAGTAAACAGGCCAACCACGAAGATCTCTCCCATCAATTGACAGGGCATGCCACTAGAATATGAATTGAAGCAATCCTACTCCATATTAACACTGATGATGTTATTTAATCTGAGTAATGAAACATCTGCAAAAAACAACCAAGCTCAGAGAGCACCAAGGACCCCTCATTCCAACCCTGAGCTACAAATATTCTCCTTTATCAACTATTCCAGATTCTGTGCTCTAAAATAAGAAAGTTATTGTATATGACTTTTATTTGATATTTGAAAAATATTTAACATACTCCTCTCCCTCAATCTTTCTTCATAGGATTTAGTTTCTGGTTCTTGGATTGTTCTTATTGAGAAAAGAAAAAGAAATAGAAATAATACTTTATTGTCCAAGTGTGATTGCACAGACAAGGAATTTGTCTCTCTGGTGCATAAGTTCTCAGTATACATTCAAACAATAAAGTAATACAATCATAAGACACTAATAGGAGAAGGTAGTAGACAAGATGAGAAGGGTAATATAGCCCTAGTATGTGGGTAAATGTCCTTAGACAAAAGACAATCCTGTGGGAATTAGGTGTTCAGCAGAGTGATGACATGAGGAAAAAAACATGTATGTGTAGTTGTTTTGGCATGCAGTGTCCTTTAGCAGTATCCTGAGGGGAAGAGTTGAAACAGTTTATGTCCAGGATGTGGTGGTGATGGGTTTCTGATCTGTGCAATATCCAGGTCCTCAGTGGAAGGCAGGTTGATTGCAGTTGTTTTTTCTGCAGTCCTAACTATCTTTTGAAATCTACACCTGTCCTGTCTGGTTGCTGTACTGACAGACAATTATAGAAGTACAAATGACAAACTCAATAATTCCTCTGTAGAACTGTATCAACATATCCTGTGGCAGTCTGAACTTTCTGAGACATATTATTTGGGTCTGTTCTAATTTCTCTGAATTCTTCTTAAAATGGTGTGCTCTGAACTACACACAGTACTTGAAGTGGAACCTAAACAAGTAGAATAGAATAGAATTATTATTTCTTGTCATTTGGAAATTATACTAATGTAGCCTAAAGTTGCATTATCTTTTTGCAGCCATATTCCATTGCTGCCTCATATTAAATTTACAGTGAACTGTTTGGAATGCTATGACCAACCCATATATCCTCCATGCTATTTGGTAGCTGAATTTGTAGTTTGCTAATTGAAGATTTTTTCCCCATTTTTTATGTTAATTTAATACTGTTACTTCCAGCTTATTTGACTAATTTTTTACATTGTGTCTTTTAATATTGTTTTTGGTTTGTATGACAAGTTATGCAAACCAATTTTGTATCGTCTATATGCAGTGTTTGATAAGAATTCTGTTCATTTAAACAAGTGTTCCTTGTATCACTTGTGTTTCTTACTGCTGTCCAGTTTTGATCATAATACATTAACGACTGTTCCTTGAGCACAATTTTTAGATAGCTATATTTCAACTTAATTGTCATGCCATCAAGCTCACACTCAACCACCTAGCTAATCTCTGGATTGTGAGATGAGTAGCATGTCCATTTAATAAATAAATAAAATTGAATAAACATTCCTCAAACTGTAGGTTACAACCTATAAGAATTCATGAGCATCTTTCGGAGAATCGCAAAAATTTTAAGGTTGCAAAGGCTGGTCCAGCTGTCTAACTGGCAATATGGTCTATTAGTGCTCCAGCTATGCTAAAGCAATGGCAGCATAGCAGTTTCCTCATTTGCCAAAAGGGAAGGAGCAAGGGGAAGACATCACAAGACAATCATAACTAGAACATCACTCAGTTTTTGGATTGGCAGCGATGTGTTCTCATCAACAGAATACTTAAGTTGCCTGGCTTCATGCTTTATATCTTATTCTGCCTCTTTCTTGGTTAAGGGAGCCAGAAGAAAGAGCAAATTTAAAATACTTTAAAATTTATTACTTTAATAGGAGGAGGAAGAAGTATTAATGTATGCTTACCACCCTGAATTCCTTTTGTAATAATAAAATAATAAAGATAGGATTGAAAACAATCTAATATTAATTCAGCAAATGTACAATAAAAACTAATAATTACTCCTTTTGACATCGATTGTAGCACCATTAATTGCCCAATGGCTTAGAACAGTTCTTTTTAGAGCATTCTAAAGACCATAAAGAAGATTATCATCCAAATTCTTGGGGATATGGTATTCTGTAGGAACAAACTATGTTGCCGTACTTCCTTCCCAATATGACATGGGAAATCTCTTTAAGTTTCTTAGTCAGGAATCACTCTTTGAATGTGTTGATTTTCCTATGTGTAAGAGAAGGTAGTCTGCAGACTTTGATGCTAAATCATATGAGACTTTATAGTTGATAGCTGGCACTTTGAATTGTTCTTGGAGAGCTAGCAAAGCATCCCAAGTGCTGGTGTTATCTAAGCATAATGGCTGCTCCTTATCTGAAAGTAGGTTACTGTGTTCTGTTGTGTTTTAGCTTCTGAATAGTTCTAAAAAACTGCATGCAAATGACATCACTATAAGCCATTCTAAGGACATGGATGACTGTTGCCACAGTTCTCTACTGCAAATAAAACACAGGTTGGGCAAAAGTCCCCTTTAACTGTGAATCTAGACTAGCCCTCATGTTGTGGATTTCCTCCTTCAGGAAGCTTGCTACCCTGTCCAGGCTAACAACAAAGTCAACAAGAATCTTTTTTTATTTCTGAATAAACATGACCTACATCATGCCAGAATTTCAATTTTGTTTCTTCCATCCAACCCCTCGTAAGTTTTTAGATCTCTATATGTAGCAGGTATTATCATCATTTTGATGGCACCTTACCCAAAATCTGACCTAGCAATTTCAATATGGTTGTTAAAGAATAGGAGTGAAAGAGTCAAAGCCTGCAAAGGAGTCACTGCTAGGATGGACTTGTTTCCCTTCAGCTGAGACTGCTCACTTAAATGAAAGCACAGTAAGTGAAGCATAGTGCCACTCCCCCAATTCTCACAAGCATACCAGAAGGTTAGCATGGTTGATTTGCATTAAAAGCAGGTAAGAGATCTGAAAGGAAAGAGGGACACACTTCCCCCATCCATATCCTAACAAAAGCCATTAACCAGATTGAAGGAATGCTGTTTCTGTTCCATATCTGTTCCTAACTCTGGAAAGAATCTGGATGATCCATTTAATTTAGTGACAGAAGTTCTAATGCCTATAAACTAAAGTTTGGAGACTAGACTAGACAATAATTCTCCAAATTTGCTGGATTCAAAGAAGGCTTTTCGAGGAGATTTGCCATACTTTTCCTCTGCGGTAGGATCACTTCTCTCATTCCGTGAAGTTTCCATTCAGGGACTTGAAACTTGTCATTCTCTCCTAGCGCAGGTTGATGACATGAGGAAAATTTTTTGAAAAATTTCCACATTAGTTGCCTCCAGCTCTAGAGAAAAAGTTTGATAAAAATCTGAGAAATTAATCAGAATAAATCAAATAATAGGTCAGAACTCAAAGAGTAGCTTTTTCCAGTGCTATAGTGCTACCATAAATTGTTTCCAGAGAATGGATGTGGCGCAAATTAGATGAATAAGGCCTATCTCTAAAATGAAAAAAAAAGGCTTGTTTGTTTTTGAATTAGTGTAATGAGTGAACTATAATTGGTATTTTAATACCATGTGTGAGTAGTTCAACAAATATAATTTCAAATGTAATGTGTATATAGGAATGGTAATTGCCTTAGTATTTCCTGGGTATAGATTGGACCACTGATACTATAGGTATTTCTCAAACAGAAGAAAGTTCTTCCCCCAGAAATGCCATTTATTTTCTTTATTTTCTGGAAATATCTGAGTAGTTTAAATATTATATTGTCTAATATATTGAGGATACAATTTTATTGCTGGCACCAAATTCATTTTCCAGAAAAGAAATAAAAACTGCAAAGTGCAAATTTACAAGGTAAGCTCTGTGAACTTAATTAGTCAATTAGAACCTTCCAACTTTAATTCAGTTTCACACTGAAGTCTTTTGTTATCAGGCACACAAAATTTGGTTATAAATTCATACATTAGTCAGAAAAATGAGATGATGATGATGATGATAACAATTGGTTGCAAAGTCAGCCAGATGTTGAGATTGGATTTGGCATTGTTATCCACCTATCATGTCCTTCCCAAAGACCTGGAATAGGCAGATGATATTGTTTAATGGTATTAAAAGAATTGTTGCAGGATGTAAATTGTTCAAAGTAAAGCTAGATTAATGGTGATTTTGTCAATGCCAATGGTATTCAAATATTATTATGGTTCATTGCACTGTCAGCCAGATGTTCAGTATATTTAGCATTAATAAGATAACGGCTAAATGAAGAGTGGCTGTCACATGCTGCCATAAGAAAGCATTGACAGTATAATATGTGGAAATGATATTGAGATATGAGGGGAAGAGATGCTGCCTAGGAAACTATCAGACAACAGAGGTAGATGCCACTGGTGACTTAGCAGATAAAGAAATGTAGGAAAAACCTGCCCTAATTGATCAGCAGTTAAAAGTGAGGGTGAGAGTCTTATACGTTCAGACTTAAAAGATTCTGTTAATTTATCCTTAGAATAAAATATTTACTAACTCATCTACCATGTTTCTCCAAAGGTAAACCTGCCCCCGAAAGTAAGCTTCAGCTGATTTTTTGAGGGTTGGCCTAATATAACCCCTCCCCCTGAAAGTAAGCCCTTACTTAAGGGCCTGCACGGAGGACCTGCCTGTGATGAGGCGAAGCTGACTGGGGAGGGGGATCTGACCCACGGTATACCGGTTCCTTACCTCTGCCTGGCTTGTTCCACGCTCTCCTGGCAGCGGCATTGGGCGTGACACATGAGGCCGCAAACGGCTGGTTTTTCATCTGCAAATTTGATGAGTTCCCCATCTATCCCCTGGTCCAAATCATTGATGAAGATGTTGAAGAGCACTGGGACCAGAACAGAGCCCTGGGGCACCCCACTACTCACTTTCCTCCATGTAAATGCAGTTCCATTGAGGACCACACGCTGAGTACGGCCGGTCAGCCAGCTATGGATCCAACTGGTGGTGATGCTGTCTACCCCACATTTTTCTTTCTTGTCAAGTAGTAGGTTGTGATCTACTTTATCAAATGCCTTACTGAAGTCCAAGTAAATGATGTCCACAGCATTCCTCTGATCCACTAATTTTGTCACTTGGTCAAAGAATGCAATAAGATTTGTCTGGCATGATCTGTTTTTGACAAACCCATGTTGGCTTTTAGTAATGACTTTGTTTGCCTCTAGGTGTTCGCTGATTCGTTGCTTGATTATCCTTTCCAGAATGTTCCCAGGCATAGAGGTCAGGCTGATAGGTCTGTAATTTCCTGGATCCATTTTTTCCCCTTTTTTGAAGATGGGAACTACATCAGCTCTTTTCCAGTCCTCTGGTAATTCCCCAGTGCTCCAGGATCTTTGAAAAATATAGTTCAGTGGTTCTGAGATCACATCTGCCAGTTCCTTGAGAACCTTGGGGTGTAATCCATCTGGTCCTGGTGATTTGAACTTGTCTAGGCTGGACAGGTGCTCAATTATCATTTTCTTGCTTATCTTGTGTTTCTAATCTGTTTTTTACAGTACTGTTTTTAATAGGTTGGACTGTTTTTTCCCTTTGTATAAAGACAGATGCAAAGAATGAGTTAAATAGTTCTGCTTTCTCCCTGTTGCTTGTCACCTTCTTGCCACTTTCTCCCACTAATGGGCCAATCATTTTCTTGACTTTTTTCATGTTTTTTACATGTTGAAAGAAGCTTTTTTTGTTATTTTTTATTTTTGTCGCAAGCCTTAGTTCATTTTGAGTCTTAGCTTTCGTCACGTCATCTTTGCAGGCTCGGGCTATTTCCTGATATTCTGCCTTAGTTATGTGCCCCTCTTTCCACTTGTTATACTTGCCCTTTTTGTCTTTCAATTTATCAGAGAGTTCTTTATGCAGCCATGTTGGTTTCTTTTGAGAGCTGTTATTTTTCTTCTTTGTTGGTATTGTTCTAGACTGGGCTTTTATTATCTCACTTTTCAAAATTTCCCAAGCTTCTTGAGTTGTTTTCCCCTTGAGGATTCTCATCCATGGAATCCTTCCCAACCCCTCTCTAAGTTTATTGAAATTAGCTCTCTTGGTCCAAGGCTCTGGTTTGACTGTGTTCTATTGCTTGTGCTTCCATAATGTTGAATTCCAATATTGCATAATCACTCCCCCCAAGGTTCTTGTGGCTTCAACACCTTCTATCATTTTATCCATGTTAGTGAGAATTAAGTCCAATATGGCTAATCCCCTAGTTCCATGGTGGCGAACCTATGGCATGCGTGTCACAGGTGGCACGCAGACCCCTCTCTGTGGGCACGTGTGCCGTCGCCCCAGTCCTAGGCCTTCAGCTGGGTTTTATAAAACCTTTTCGTTTTAGGCCTCCACTGCCGTGTGCAAAATAAAAAAAGGTTCAATTAATCAATCAATTTTAACTTCTCGCAGGCAAAAAAATCCATCATGCAAAGTTGGAATTGATTGATTGAACTTTTTAGTCCCACCCAGTCTGCCGTTACCACCGCAGCCACACCCACCCAATGGGACACACACACCCAATGGGACACACACACCCAATTGGCTACACACATCCAATGGGCCACGCCCACCCGGCACACGATGATACATAAGTGGATTTTGGGTTGCACTTTGGGCACTCGGTCTCTAAAAGGTTCGCCATCACTGCCCTAGTTCCCTTCTCTACTTTTTGGAAGACAAAGTTATCTGCTAGGTTTGTCAGGAATCTGTTTGATCTTCCACTTGGTGCAGAGTTTGTCTCCTAGTTGATGTCAGGGTAATTAAAGTCCCCCATTACTATTGTGATGTGCTTCCTAAATACCTTAGTTAAAGGATGGTCCTTATTTGTTACTCCCACAGGATATGTAAGATAGATGGTAGATTATAAGTAACAAAATGTGTGACCAGAATTAATTCAGTGTGCTATTATTTAGATTACCTGTATACTTATATACCTTATAAATCTTCAGTTTATAAATAAAATAGGGCCTGGAAAATTCATAATTAAGTGGGGTAGTCATTAAGTGAGACATTATGTGACCACCCCAGATTTCTTGATTTTTTTTACCATGGCCCTTAAGTGAATTAATCTTGATTAAGTGTGACATCACAAGTGTGACTGTCTGCTGATTTCCCTATTGACTATGCTTGTTGGAAGTTGGCTGAAAAGGTTGCAGATGATGATTACTTGGACTACAGGACACCCCAACTATTGTAAGTATGAGCCAGTTGATAAGATCCAGGATCATGGTCATTTGACTATGGAGATGCTATGACAGCTGTAAGTGCAAGAACAGTTGTAAGTCACCTTTTCAGTGCCATTGTAACATGGAATGGTTATTAAACAAAATGGTTGTTAAGCAAGGACTACCTGGTTGTGGTTGTTAACTTTTGGGTTGTTAAGCAAATGGAGTTCCAAGGAGTGTGGACTGCCTTGGGGGTGAGAGACCTGCTGCAATCTGTTAGTATGTGTCTTCTGCTCAGGTGTTGAAAATCTTCCTTACCAAAATCCAAGCATGATTTTCAGCCTCTGAGGGGGCAGGGAAAGCTCCCTGTGCCCAGCCTCTCCCATCTGCTTAAGGCACCTCTTGTCCCTTACTTTACTGTACTCCCCTGTCTTTCTACTCTGGACTATAAATTCCTCCATGGCTGAAAATTCTGCTTGAATTTCAGAACGGAGCTTTTTAGCCAGCCCCAGAAACAAGAGGACTCCCTCTAGGGGCTTGCTAAAATACCTTGTGCTGCAAACGCTCTGTGCCAAAATCTTTGAATTATCTCTGGGGACTGACTGAAAAAGATTTTTTCCAAAATCCAAGTAGGATTTTGGAATAGAGTCCTTGTGGCATGGGTATTTGCAGCTAGCTTCTAGAGACAAAAGGTCTCCTCTTGTTTCTTTCTCCCACTTATTGACTTTCTGGGGAAGTCAGCAGGGAAGATTGCAGATAATGATAACATAATCGTGGTGTGGTTGGCAGCTGGTCATAAGCGCAAATGAGTTGCCAAATATCCAGATTGCAATTATATTACCATGGGGGCACTGCAAAGGCCATGACATCAGGCATGGGTGGTAAGTTCCTTTGTTAGCGCCAATATAATTGCAAACAAACCCGGAACAAATGGTTGCTAACTGAGGAGTACCTGTATTCAATTTATTCTGAATATCAGAGCTAGAAAAGAAAAGGGGCATGGTTGCTGTTTGAAAATTACTGCATTGAATCAATCCTATTAAGTCAGATGAATGGCATAGAATTTTAATTTAGGAAGAAGATAGCCATATCATGTTATAATAGTTTGTCACAGTCTAGACCATGGGTGTCAACCTGCTGGTCAATGGGCCAGATGCGTCATGTGGAAGCCACGGCCACCCCAGCTCCGGCAAGTAGAAAAAAGTTACGATACGTCACAACACTTTACGTGATACGGCGAGTTTGACACCCCTGGTCTAGGTTAAGGTTAAGGTTAATTTAATTTGTATACCGCCCTTCTCCCGTAGGACTCAGGGCGGTTCACAGCATATTAAAAACACAAATACAATATACAGGATACAAAAAAAATCATACAAAAATACACAAAATAACCCCACTAAAACCTAATTAAAAGCCAAATATTGATTGCTGTGTTCCCATTAAAATTACTTTTTA
>NW_015386427.1:1013458-1099327 GCF_001527695.2 Protobothrops mucrosquamatus
CTTAGTAAAACTTTTTCATCATAAGCATGCAAGAAGGAAGAACAGATGCATAGCTAATACAACTTAAGCATGTGATTTAAGCTACATAGAACATTACATTATAAATATATAACAATGATATACTGTACACAATATATTCACTAGGAATTTAGTACTTATGACTGGATAATATTTTTAGAACAGAAAAAATCCAGAAAAAATAAAAAAATTTATAGGTCATGTTAATAAAATTTAATTTACCATGTTTTTTTTTCTTCTTTAAGTCAATAAAATAAGAAGATTAAATTCTGATTTGGACAGCATAGAAGAAGCAGTGATGATCATCAGGTTAGGCGGCAGAGAAAGGAGATTAAATTTAGGAGGGAAAAGCCTATTCATGGCAACTATTCATAATAGTTTATGATAATGTCTCAAATTATTACTTACTAACGTTACCTGGAATTTTAGGCTTCATTATTGGGCTTTTAATAAAAATGATATTAGCATTTTAGCATGACCTCATGTTTTTTTTGGGTTTGGGAAATCATATTTTCTTTTTAGCCAAAGCCATTTTTTTATTTATATATGCAAAAACTAGCCTCTTCATAAGACGATTTATAAACCAAACAACAGGGAACTTATTCTGGAGTTCCTGAATGTTGCAGATATTAAAGAAACATTCCTAAATGGGGAAAGGGAAAATGCAACATTTTTTAAGGGTGTCTGTATTTTCTCACATCTAATCAATGTCTTTTATTGTTGCTTTTTGATGCATCACATATACTGAATGTATGTATCATTTGTTCCTGTATCCTACAAAAAAAATTGAGCCCTCCCCTAATACCCTTCACTTTGTCTGAAGTATTTATACAATTGGGATATAAGGCAAAAAAAGCAGCACTTTGTAAAGTGAATATCTCTCCTAAATTCAAAGAACAAGTTCTTATCAGTTCCATGCCAACTTGAGTGCTTGAGTTTTAAAGATAACAAACAGGTAGCAACAATACAGGTAGACCTTGACTAACATCCATTTCTTTGGTGATTGTTCGAAGTTACAACAGCATTGAAAAACTTGGCTTATGACTGTTTTTCACATTTACAAGCATTGTAGCATTCTCATGGTTACGTGATCAAAATTTGGATGCTTGGCAACTGACTCATATTTATGATGGTTGCAGTGTCCCAGGGTCATGTGATCACTTTTTGTGATTTTCTGACAATCAAAGTCAGAGGGAAGCCAGATTCACTTTACAGTTGTGTTACTAACTTAGTAACTGCAGTGATTCACTTAGCAACTGTGGCAAAAAGGGTTGTAAAATGGGACAAAACTTAACAAAGTAGAAACAGAAATTTTGGGCTCAGTTGTGGCTGTAAGTCAAAGACTACCTGTAATAAGAGATGGCTATTGCCCTTATGCCTTAGTTATGGATCACTCCATAGAGGTCTGATGGGCTTTTGTGATAAATTGGATGCTATATTATATGCTTTCTTGGTCTAATCAATCAAATCTCTTATATTCTTATGAATTGTTCAGTTTTAGACTACTAGCATAGTCATACAGGACCTCTCTGATTATGTTATTTTATTTCAGAAAGCCTTGTATAACCCAATTTTTGCATACATTGGGTATTCATCTCTCTACTATATTACAGTGCATTGTGTGTGCAGTGGAGACTTTAGTGCATCTTAGCTACATTTGCATTAAATTGAGTTTACAGTATGTTGGTCTATGTAACTTAGGGGAGTATTTGTATATGCTCAGGGAACATAATTACATCTTGATCCTTTACTACAATACTTCCCAATAATTACTTGCATGTTCGTAAGGGTAGACCTGCAACTGTCTGAATTCATATTATGATGTTTGACAAACTTCCTTATAAATCATATTTTTATATTAGAAAAGTAGGTACAAGTGTTTATTTAAATTTAATAATATGATAAAGTTAGATATAGATTAATCAGATACTATCAAGAAGAATGTAAAGACATAAAGTATTTGACGAATATCTAATTATGGGTTAGAATGAAAATGTAGCATATTTTGAAGGAAAAAATTATGCTGCCTGCTACAATCAGTATTTATTGTTCATGTAACGAAACAATTAAATGAGATGTATATTATTGAGATAGTTCCAATATTTGAACAATACTTTTATATTCTTACCATATTCTTAGAGAATCTTTCAAATTTTCATTCTTAAATTATTTACATAAGCTACAAATTTATTTATTTGTTTAATTTATTTGCCACCTTTCTTTCTCTGTGGCTACTCTAGGTGGCTTACCATAATAAAAAAGAAAGAAACTGAAAGGAATGTAAACAGAACAGAAATAAAATAATAGAACAATAAAATAAACAGTGAAAAAGAACACAACAAGAATACATCAGTATGATAACCAAAAAGATGGATGGTTGGAGAGCAGAGTGCAAGGTGGGGGGAGTGGAATCTGCCATCAGTCCAGCAGCCACCTGCAACCTGGAACTCCACTATTGGTTCCAGATCACCCAGCAGAGTTAGGATTTTAGCCTCTTGTGGAAGGAGGGGGCAGATTTTAACTTAGAGTTAAGATGTTCCAAAGGGCAGGCGCTGCAGCAGAGAAGGCTCTTCTAGATCCTGATAGTCAGAGTTCTTTGACCATGAGAAATAGTCCCTTTTTGTCGGCATGAAAAGGATTGGCTTGTCCTACCTAGTTCATCAGTTCATTGGGACTTATGCCATTAAGGGCTTTAAGGGCCTTGAACTTGAACTGCATTCAATGTAAAGTAACATCTGAAAACAGAAGGACTGTTCAGTTTTAGCCTGCTTAAAGCAAATTGCATATTCATTACAGTATTATTTTTTCCAATAGACATGTTATATATGTGAAGAGCAAGGCAGAGAAAGCAAAGCAGCCTCAGGCGCTTGCATGACCTGTAATAAACATGGATGTCGTCAAGCTTTCCATGTAACATGGTAAGTAAACAGAAAGGACAATCTTTTTTTTCTGAGCTCTTTATTGCCTAGATCAGTGGTGGCGAACCTATGGCACGGGTGCCAGAGGTGGCACTCGGAGCCTCTCTGTGGGCACACATGCCATTGCCCCAGCCTTGCCTCTGCCCATGACCCCCTCCTCACCAGTAGCCTCCTGGAGGAGAGTCGCCCCTGAGTATGGCCCATGCGGAGCAGCGCAGCCAAGGACTTGGCAGCCAGGCAGCATAGACAAGACTCTGCCTTCACGCCCCAACGCACACAGTTGATGCTGCAGGGCGTGGGCAGAAGGTGTGGCTGCCGTGGTGCTGGGCTGCCTGGGCGATCTGCGGGCCCTTTAGGCGGTGAGTGACCCTGCGGGCTGGCAGGGTGGGGTGGGGCAGGGGCGGGGCAAGGGTGGGGCAAGGGTGGAGCAGGGACGGGCCAGTTTTTGGGCACTCGGTCTCTAAAAGGTTCGCCATCACTGGCCTAGATAAATAAAGTGTTCATATGTTGCCACATGTCACCTGAGTTATTCAGACTAGTTACATATAATAGATTTATTTTACTGTTGTACTATCTCAGGAAAATATCATTTTTTGTCTTTATCCTCCAAATGCTGATTGCTAAGTTCCTTCTACATGTCATAAAGATACTTTATTGATTAGTTTTCCAGCATAATTGCTCCAAATTAAAAGGTCAGTTAATAACTGGATTGCAAAATTTTGTTAAGCAGCCATGTTTGCAATCTTCAGTAGCTGACACTTCCTATTTTTTCTTTGTTTTCATTTTATCTTTTCAGTGCACAGTTTGCAGGACTTCTTTGTGAAGAAGAAGGTAACGGTGCAGACAATGTCCAATACTGTGGTTACTGTAAATACCATTTCAGTAAACTGGTAAGAATTTGTTGAATTCAGCATTGCAATTCATACATTTCACAAATACGTAATTTTTCTATTGAGCTGGTCACATTTATACAAAGTAGTGATTAAAATTTAATCTTGTGAACTGCTAAATGTGGGTTTTAATAGTCATGTAAAATTCAGTGCATTGTAATATTTAAAGATTGTAGTTTTGATTCTCCAATTTTATGCAACAGAGAATTAGGTTTTCATTTTGGGAGTATCCTGAAGAATATCCATAATTTTGCCTAAAATATATTTGGACAAATGTCATCCAGATATTACTTGCTATTGTGTAATGTAGCATAATATTTGCTTTATATAAAAAAATTAATCTAGTCTCTTATCCTTGACTTTTGTAGCTAGCAATTGAAGATACTATATTTTAATATAACTCTTTTGAAATTCATTTTCAGTAGCAGCTGTCTTACATTTTTTTCTATAATTTATTAAAATTCTGTCTCTCCCTGTCTGTAAGTTTCAATTTACTTTCAATTTATGATATTTTATTTTTGAAGATGTTAAATCTGAATATGGGGGGGGGGGTTCCTCAAAAATGTGGCCATACTGTAACATTGTGCATATTTTGTGTCAGATTCTGTGCAGCATTAAGGTTTGAAGAGATTACTGTCTTTTTGTGATTGACTGAACTTGTTTGTTTTATAAATCTATCTGATCTGAATTTACAATTTCCAGGGAATTTAAATTTTTTGCTTAAAGTATTTTATTTTGCTTTTCCTAGTTTTTCTGCCTTAGAATTATTGTTATTTTCTTGATTGTGTTGGTAATATTACTGTTTTTATTTAGAAATTCTACTTGTAGTATTTTTGGATGTAAATATTTATGATAGATTCTATAATTTAATGAGAATTGATTTTTCTGAGAGTTCAAAACAATTTTCAAATAACAATTTCAAATCTGTAAGTATTGTTACAGATTTATAAATTGGGATCAATCATATATCTAATTTCATTTTTTTTCAATTGTGTTCTACATTTTAATGTGAGGGATATGGCTACATTTGCTTCTACACTCAGTGATACTCAATTGCCTTGTTAATCATTACATTATTCTTGTGGGAAAAGCTTGTTTGGTACTTTTCATTTTTGGTACTCGTCGCGCCTCCCAGAACCAATTAAGGAGTAGCAAAGTACCACTGTACTTTCAGATTCTCTTAATTTGTACTTTTTTTTTCAAATAATATTTAAATTGTTATGATTGATTCCTATGAGTTTGATATTCATTGTTTTTATTCTTCCTTTGCTTTGAAAATGTGAAAATCCGCTATAAAAGATGAGGAATTACAAACTGCATGATCCTTAGCAGCCAAAGTAAAAGCATTTTGAAGATCTATCATTTAAGTAATAACGGTCTATTTTAATATGAAACTATATAAGCAATATACATAGAACTGATGTATTTGTGCTGTATACACAGGTTCTGTTTATCGCAATAGTAAATTAAAAGTTAAAATAATTTGATATTTTTTATTCCTGGTTTTGAATCTTCCAACATTTCTGATATTTATCCATATTGCACCTTTTTTCTCCTACAGCATCCTTTATTTCCAGGTCCATGGTGAATTTTTCTTACTGGAATTCATTTTATGCCACTGACATCACTCTTGATAATCTTTCTCTTTCCTTAGCTTGAATTTTGTTTTCATCTGCCTTGCTGGCAGAAGATATTTGTTTCAGTTTATATTTGGATCAGGCATTTAATATTTTTCATTATCAATTTGATTTTTATTAACTCTTTGTGTACATAAATATTGATTATATTTCATCAAATTGGTATCAATTATTAGTAAACATATAGATAAACTTACTCCTACCTAGATGATCTTCTCCCACCTGGCCCTTCAGATCTTCCAATGGTGCGTCAGTTGCCCTTATAAATGAACCCATCCACCTTAATAGCAGTCACCTCTTCTGCTCTTTCCTTCTATCTTTCTCATTATAGATTGATCAAGAGATTGGTCTTCACATATTGTGTCCAAAATTTAATAATTTGGTCATTTATGCCATGACTGGGAACTCTAGATTGATTTGTTCTATGCTCCATTTGTTGTTTTTTGTCTCCATAGTATTCTCAGGCTTCAACATCAATATTCAAAAGCTTCAGTACTCTTTCTATTCTGCTTCATTAGAATCTAACTTATGCTTCCATAGAGTGTCAAGGGAAGACCATTGTTAGCAAAGATTTTTGCAGATATAGACATGTCATGGTATCTGTATATCTGCATACAGATTGTTCCCTACTAGTCTGGCTCTATATAGTTATTTTGAGGCTATAAGTAATAACACATTCAGCATCTAGATCAGGGCTTTTCAACCTTTTCACAGATTGTACCACTTTTAGGAAATGACAATATTTGAATACCACCAGTGCTGAGCAAGGCATCAAAAACTTGATGGCTAAAAAAAGGGGGGAGGGATTTTGGGTTTTACTGATTAGATTCATTTGTTGTTATAGAAATGGCTGGTCTATAATAGTATGGAAAAGTAAAAAGTTGAGATTCAATGTTAATGCTTCCTTCTACCGCAACAGAGGAAGTCTGTTTTTTCCCCCTTCTTCCCCTCACATTTTTCGCCTTTTCCCTCCCCACTGTTTCCTACTACTTGCTTTTGTATTTTTGTATTTTATTTTATAATCTAATAAAATGTTACGAACTGTAGAAAAAAAGGAAAAAAATTACTAGTTTTAATTTCTTTGATGGCAGTTCCTTTCCTGAATCACTTTCCCTTTGCACTGACAAATATATGATGAATGTATCCATATTTATTAATATGCACCACTACCAGCTGGCTGATCAGCCCTTCTTCCTCTCTCCCTCTCTTCTTCCTCCCTGCCTTCTGAGCTCTTCTTCCACAGTGTAGTAAGAATGCACATACACACACACACACACACACACACACACACCAGTCCCTTCACTGTACTCTTAAAGACACAGGAATCAAGTGCAAAGCAAGAAAGGCTCACAAAAGCCTCCCAAAATAAAGAAACACTAAATTCCGGGTTTCTTTTCTTTAAGCTGCCTCAGGCATATCTCAGTTTTAAACATGTAGCAACCTGAGCCTAAAAGGGTCGGCAGTTGCAAAAACCGATAACCTTAAATTAAGCCTGTTTACCTACAAAGAAAACTTGCTAAAAGCCATAGACAGACTCAAGATAAGGGGATAAAACTAATTACATTTGTTTAAAGGGATTAAACTTACGGAAGCCAACACTTTGGACTCATTGCTAGCCTTTGTGAAACAGACTAAAATATTCCAATAGCCAAAGCGCACAAACCGAGCCTCTGAATTACAAAATGCTGTAACAACTGTATAAAAATCCTTTTGGTAATCCATTCAAGCTACCAGCTGACTAGGAACCCACTGGCTTCCGAAATAAACCAGCCTCCTTTCTGACATGCTCGTCTCCTGGCTTTTCATTTCTTCAGTGCTGATTGCATTCTCCTAGCTGGAGAAAACGAACCAGGGACCTTTTCTTTCAGCAATAGCTGCTTCTTTTTCGGTCTCTTTTTCTTCCCTGCCTGCTGAGCTCTCCTTCCACAGCTTCTTCTCAATCCCCTTCTCTTTCCCTATTGTCTTTTTTTCCGCTTTCCTGTCAAAACCACTTCCTTTTATATCCTCTACTCTCCCCCCCCTTTTCTTCAGTTCACCTCCAGCTCCACGCTTCTTCCAGAAGCGCCAACCAACTGGAGCCCTGCGGCGATTCTGGGGTTTCTGCCGAGCCCCAACAGTCTTGCAGCTCCAGCTGCCTCTCCCTCAGGCTTGGGTCTCTTCAGCTCATTCCCCTTCCTTGCTACACTTGTCTAGGAAGGTCATGTACCATCTGCCACATGTCAAAGTACCACTGGTGGTACGCGTGCCATCAGTTGAATAGCCCTGATCTAGATGACAGTCCCATTTGCAGAGAAACGTAGTCTATATGTACACAATTCAGTGCACATAAGTCACCAGTATACGACTACACGTGACAAAACCCGAAGGTTACAAATTCCAGTTGATTTGTATTTTCTTACATTAATGTGATAGTCTGTAATTCAAAGATTAAGATGACCCAATTCTTTTACACTATGCATTTTCTTTAAACACATATAAAGTACCATACACTATAAACCTACATTATTACCTCCTTGCATGAGTATTACCAATGGTATTATATACTTTCTCTTATTTATTCAATCTAGATGTTAAGTATATTTTCAATATATATTAAATGCAGTTGATTTTCAAAATTAGAGTTGTCATTTTAAAAATAAAGAGAAAAATATCGATAATTTGCGCTACTACTATGACACTACTAGTGATAATTGAAAATACAACTGATCAGGAAGCGCTAACAATAAACGTCAATGAGCACAGTGAAAAAAAATGGACTAAGATTAAGATTTATTTCAGTGGATTATTTCAGGTATGTAAAGGATATTAGTTTTCTGTTCATTGTCTCTAAAAACCTGTGTCAAAAATATTTTCTTTATATTGTTTGTACACAATGTATATAGCATCTGTTTCAGAACATAGTTCCATTTGGAAAATTCTTGAGCAGAAACAAGTTTTGGCGGGAGCCATGTTTCCATTCCCATATTGAAAAGGTATCTCATTCTTTTTTTTTTTTAAGGACACACAAAAGCAAAACCAAAAAGCATGATTTGTTTTCTTTCTTTTGACCATAACACAAACATTCATCTCATACAATCTATTTATCAAATATTGCTTTGATTTAATTTGATTTTATTTCCTGTCCTTCATTTCTATCATTTTTTCTATTCTGTTATTCCTTGGGTCAATTGGTGCATATGATTTTAAAAAATGTACTACGAGTTCAACAGTTCTGGATACATTGCTTTTACTGCTGAATGTTTGCTTTCTCTGTTGTTGAGAATATGTCACTTTCAAAAATTTACCAGTCAAAGCTATCCTTTGAATCATTGAGCTCTTTTCTTTTGTGAATATTGCTTCATACAACTGTTACTTCTATAATCAACATAATTCAATGTTTGTTTCAGATCTTGCCAAGAATTTCAGCCCTGGGCTTTAAAAATGCTAATTTATTGCTCAGGTACTTATCATGTTTTCTTTGATATGGAGCAATATTAAATAATCACAGCTCAGCTCCAGCTTTGAACTTTCTGTACTGGATATTTTTATGAGATTATTCACATTGGTATTATGATAGGAATACCAGTAGTCCTCTGGTTCTCCAAATACCCTAGGTTAATGCTTTCTTTTCATCATATTTATGAAAGTGAAGGTAAGCAGTCACTTCAATAGATAGGAGCAACTGTAGAAAGAAATGTGAAAAGGAAACATCCATAATTAGCTATCAGCATTGCTATTTGGAATAGTTTAATCATGGTGCATTAAGAAAATGCTTCCCTGGTGGCTGACTGTGTGATATAGATTTAAATGCAATATAACTTCCTTTAGTTGAAGTAATAAAATATAGACGATCTTAGAACATACCTCTAATGATGTATAAATTATTTGGCTTATTTGAAAAGAAAATATGCAAAAGTTCACATGTACTTCATTTCTAACGTAATGGCATTTTCAAGTTGCTTCACGTTGTCATACCAGGACTTTATACAAGCTATTCAACTGGATATAAATGGGGAAGATATATAGAGGGTATTTGTCAGTGGAATTTCATCTTGCGTTTGAAAAAAACCCCCACTGATTAAGATGTCTAGAAACATAGTGAAGGAGAGTCCAGAATATCATTCCCAATGAGTTTGTATGAAAATGAGCATCTCATCATTATTCATCAATAATTCCTCAGCTTTAGTTTATAACAATCACATTGATAGCAGATCATAATTAGAATCTGTGTAGTAAGTTGCAGAACTGTCCAATTTGTAGACTTTATTGGATATGATTCCATCTGAAACTTCTAGTGAAGAAAATGTTACTCCTTTTATTAGTGCCAGAGGTTTGATTTAATTATTAATTAAATTAGTGAATATTTATAATACTGACTTGTCCCTTACAATGCTCATAGACTTTTTTCGGTACTAATACCCTTGTTATGATCTATTATACTTTTCTTCTAACGTCACTTTGATAGATACAGTCATGTGAAGAAGAATTCTCTTTGAATTTTGTGGTTTTATGTATCAGGACATAATAAAAAGCATCTGGTCCTTAGCAGTTCTTAAAAGTACTGTATTTTCCAGCGTATAAGACAACTTTCTAAACCCTAAAAATCTTCTCAAAAGTCGGGGGTCGTCTTATACGCCCAGTCGTCTTATACGCCGGAAAATACGGGTATTCTATTTTATTCCTTTATATAAGCTGAGGATGCGATGGGGGCGGCGGCCAGGAGCTGCTGCCTCCCGTCCTCCCCCTCCCTGGACGCGATGGGGGCGGCAGCCGGGAGCTGTTGCCTCCTGTCCTCCCCCTCCCCGCCCATTTGGCTGAGGACGCGGCAGCCAGGCTGGGGGCAGTGTGGACTCCCGACGATGCTGCAATGGCCGCTGCCGTGCCGCTGCCACTGGAGCCGCTGCCTCCCATCCTGCTCCCCCTCTCCGCCCGTTCGGTGCCGTCTGCCTTTCATTCTCTCTCCTAACCTGGAGGGAGAGGGAGAGAGAGAAAGAGGAAAGAAAGAGAAGAGAAAGAGGAAAGAGAAAGAGAAGAGAGAGAGAGAAAGAGGAAAGAGAAAGAGAGAAAGAGGAAAGAGAGAGAAGAGAAAGAGAGAGGAAAGAGGGAAAGAGAAAGAGAAAGAGAGGAAAGAGAAGAGAAAGGAAGAGGAAAGAGATAAAGTTAGAGGAAAGAGAAAGGAAGAGAGGAGAGAGAGAGGAAAGAGAAAGAGAGAAAGAGAAGAGAGAGGAAAGAGGAAAGAGAAAGGAAAGAGGAAAGAGAGACAGAGAAAGAGGAAAGAGAGAGAGAGGAAAGAGAGAGAGAGAGAGAGAGACCCTTTTGACACCTAAAATGAAGATAACACTGCATATATCCTTTTTTACCTTTATTTTATATATACACACACAAACATACACACACACACACACACATATCATAAAGGTAAAAAAGCATATATGCAGTTTTATCTTCATTTTAGATATCAAAAGGGTTTTGCAGCTCCCAGTGTTTTGTTTTCGGTGGGAAACGTGTCCAAGTGGCTCTTTGAGTGTTTTGGGTTGCCTACCCCTGATATAGCCCAAACTCTATATTTTAACTGGAAAAGTTGGGGGTCGTCTTATACGCCCAGTCGTCTTATACACCGGAAAATACGGTAGATAAATATGATCTCAGATGAACAACAATACACGACATATTATACAATGTTAGCATTTATTTTACAAAAAGAAAGAAAGTGGAGAAACCATGTGTGAAAAACTAAGTACACCTTATGATTCAATAGCTTGTACAACCACTTTTAGCAGCAATAACTTGAAGTAATTGTTTTCTATATGACTTTATCAGTCTCTCACATCATTGTGGTGGATTTTGGCCCACTCTTCTTTTACAACATTGCTTCAGTTCATTGAGGTTTGTGGGCATTTGTTTATGGACAGCTCTCTTGAGGTCCCATCACAGCATTTCAATTGACTTGAAGTCTGGACTTTGACTGAGCCATCCAAAACACCTTGATTATTTTCTTTTTCAGTCATTCTGTTGTAGATTTGCTAGTGTACTTGGGATAATTGTCCTGTTACATGATCCAAAGCCAAGATTTAGGTGTCAGACAGATGGCCTCACATTTGATTCTAGAATACTTTGATATACTGAGGAGTTCATGGTCAACTCAATGACTGCAAAGTGCCCAGATCGTATGGCTCCAAAACAAGCCAAATCATCATCCCTTCACCACCACACTTGATGGTTGGTATGAGATGTTTCTGCTGGTATGCTTTGTTAGGTATTCACCAAGCACATTCACTAAAAGTGGCACTGTGCATTATGGCCAAACATCTTCAGTTTGGCCTCCACTTTGAACACTGTCCAAAATATAGTGTTCCAGAAGGCTTGTGATTTGTTCAGATGCAACTTTACAAACCAAAGCCATGCTGCCATGTTCTTTTTAGAGAGAAGAGGCATTCTCCTGGCAACCCTTCCAAACAAATCATACTTGTTCAGTCTTTTTCTAATTGTAATGTCATGAACTTTAATATTTAAGATGCTAACTGAGTCCTGTAGAGTCTGAGATGTAACTTGGATTTTTTGCAGTTCCTCTGAGCATTGCATGGTTTGGCCTTGGAGTGAATTTGCTGGGATGTCCATTCCTGGGAAGATTAGCTACTGTCTTGAATGTTTTCCATTATTCTAATGCAAATAATCTTCCTCACTGTAGAATGATGGACTTTAAATTGTTTGGAAATGGCTTTATAGCCCTCCCTCGATTGATAGGCATCAACAATTGCTTCTCTAAAATCATTGTTGATGTCTTTCCTCTTTGGCATTGTGTTAACATACACTTCAATGCTGGAAACCAGCAAACTCCTAAAATTTTAGCTTTTATAGAGGTAATCAGACTTCCTGATGAGGCTGCCACAAAGAAGAGGGTGTCAACCTATTCTCCAAAGCACCTTAAAGCAAGACAAAAATCAATGGATGGAAACTAATTGAGGAGAGAAGCAGCCTAAAACTAAGGCCAAATTTCCTGACAGAACAATTAATCAATGGAATGACTTGCCTCCAGAAGATGTGTGTGCTCCAACCATTTGTCTGAAATGGTATAGGGTTTTCTGCCTGAGCAGGAAGACCTCCAAGATCCCTTCCAACTCTGTTATTCTATTATGATCAATTGATCAAGGACATTTGATTAGCGGCACCTGGCTGCTACTTAGTCTCTTTATACCTGTGGAAGCAGTAAGGACGTACTTCGTTTTTCCATATATGGCTTTTCCATTTTGCTTTTCTTTTTGTAAAATAAATGAAGACATGGCGTAATATGCCATATGTTGTTGTTCATCTATGGTTGTACTTATCTACTTTTAGGAATTACTAAAGATCAAATGATTTTTATTATGTCCTGATATGTAAAACCATAGAATTCAAAGAGGGTATACTTTCTTTTTCACATTCTGACTTTCTTCTTGGCCTGTGATACCAACCTTCTGAATTCTGGCACCCGCGAATTCACAAATGGTTTACTCATTGTTCTCTTTTTCATGTCAAATTAGGTCATTTCAGTTGCAGGTCTACAAGTTTATTAATTTTGGGGTTTTGATGTTGAGAAGGTTCTGAAGTTGGCATTGATTTACATTAGTTGAGTCCAGCTCAATTTTGCATATTCAACTATAGTTTCCTCATTTTAATAAATAAATTTATCATATAAACAAACAGATAAATAATTTTTTTCTCTCTCAGCCAGAGTGATGAAACAGACTCTTTTTCTCCCATGAAGACTGTTCTTCTATAAACATAACTGATTTTGTACATGGTATACCTTTTGCCAATTGGTTAAGAACCACCTCCTTTTATCAGAGATGTAGTACTGCAGTTGGGCACTTCTCCGTCTATCTCACACATCTCATTGTTCTAGGATGAGATGAAATCTTCACAAATATGGTCATTTAATTTTCAGATATTAATAAAATCCATGTCAAATTCAGGAGATAAACATGGGTTCTTCTTTTAGCTTTCATTTGTGGAAATGGCTCAGTTAGTAAGTTTGTTTAATTCCCATTGACTACGATGGCAGAAAATTATACCTCATGAAAAATGTTTATGTGTCTAAATCTGTTTTTTCATAAAGTAATACATTTGCTGCATTGTCAGTCAATTTCAGTAGTTCCTAGTTTTATTAACGACATGCACAGTTATTAAAGAAAATGTAGTAAAACAAGTTGGGCATACCCTTGTTGCAGGTAGAACTTTTTTAGACAAAAAACTATGGCTTGAACAATTCTACATTAGATTTGCATTGGTTTGATTTGGAACTAATAAGGAAGATGCTTCCAGTATCTTAATTGATAGCAGTATTACTTATATCCAGTGGTGGGATTCAGCCAGTTCGCACCACTTTGGCAGAACCGGTAGCTAATTTTTTGTTGTGCAGGCCCAGAATGGACTTCTGGAAGTGGCATCCACACAGAGAACCGGTTGTTCACATATTTGAATCCCACCACTGCTTATATACCTGAGCATGCTAAAATTGATTTTAATTTAAACAGAAATAAAAATATTTGTTATTGTGTCTTATTATTTATTATGTCTCTTGTGCTTGTCAACTTTGGTTAGTACTGGTAAACCCATTTTTGGACAAAAAGAACTATTTTCCACTAACTCGTAATCACACAGTTAAATGTACAGGTAGTCCTTGACTTATAACAGTTCTCTTAGTGACGTTCGAAGTTACAACAGCACTGAAAAAAGTGACTTATGACCATTTTTCACACTTTTGACCATTGCAGCATCCCCATAGTGACATGATTTATATTTGGATGCTTGACAACTGACTCACATTTATGATGGTTGCAGTGTTCTAGGGTCATGTGATTATCTTTTGCACTATTCTGACAAGCAAAGTCAATGGGGAAACCAGATTCACTTAACAACCATGTTACTAATTTAACGGCTGTAGTGATTCACTTAACAAATGTGGCAAGAAAAGTCGTAAAATGGAGCAAAACTCATTTAATAAATTTCTCATTTAGCAACATAAATTTTGGGCTCAGTTGTGGTCGTAAGTTGAGGACTACTTGTATGTGATCATTAAGACAGCTACTCTTACATTTAGCTTGAAAACAGCAATTCATGAAGAGCATGATGGCCAGGTTCTATGATGTTCTCCAAGGGCACTGGCTGCCAGTGCAAGTCTATACCAATGACTGCACCTCAAGGAATCCTCTGTTAAAATTCTGAAGTTTGCAGATGATACAGTGGTCATTGGCCTCATTCAAGATGGATATGAATCTACCCCCTCTTACTATATTCAGCAGCACATAATCAGTAATAGATTCCTTCAAGTTTTGAGGTTCTATAATTTCCCACGACTTGAAATGGACACTCAACATTAGAACCACCATTAAAAAGACGCAACAAAGAATGTTCTTCATTAACTCAGGATTTTCAGACTGCCCCAGGAACTGTTGATTCAGTTTTACAGAGGAATTATTGAGTCTGCTATTTGTACTTCTATAACTCTCTGGTTTGGTACAGCAATCAAATAGGACAGGTATAGACTCCAATGGATAATTAAGAGTACATAAAGAATAATTACAATAAGTCCGCCTTCCATAGAACACCTGAATGTTGTGCAGGTCAGAAAGAGGCTGAGAAGATACCTACAGATTCCTCACATCCTGGACATAAATTGTTTCAATTTTTTCCCTTGTGACATTGCTTTGTTTATTCTATGCCAAGACAAGTAGTCACAGGGACAATTTTTCCCTTGTACCATCATAATGCTGAACACCTAATTCTCACAGTTCTGTTAAATGTCTATGTATATTAACCCATATAGAGAGGCTGTAGTATTATTATTTATCCTTATTATTATACAGTATTTACTTCCCTTTTATTGGAATTATTATTCTCTCTGTTGCTTTGCATGTACATTGAATGCTTCTGTACCGTGGACAAATTTCTTGCGTGTCTAATCACATTTGACCAAATAAAGAATGCAACTTAATTCAATTCAGCTCAGATTCTATGCTTATAACATATATGGCTGAGATAAACTAGCTTTATGGTTATAATCTCTTCTTAAAAACTTCCAGTGTTGGAGTATCCACAATTTCTGGAGGCAAGTCATTCCACTGATTAATTGTTCTAACTATCAGGAAATTTCTCCTTAATTCTAGACTGGTTCTCTCCTTGATCAGTTTCCATCTGTGGCTTCTTATCCTGTCTTCTGGTGCTTTGGAGAATAGGTTGACTCCGTCTTTTTTTTGTGGCAGCCCCTTAGATATTGGAACATTGGTATCATGTCAACCTAGAACACTGCTATCATGTCAACCTAGAACAGGGGTGTCAAACTGCCGGCCCGTGGGCCGGACCCATCACGGAGAAGCCGGGCCCACCCCATTGCCGGCAATGGCAAAACAGTCCCGATACATCCCGCAACGTCATGTGACATCCCAAGTTTGACATGTTTAACCTAGAACTTCTTTTTATAAAACTAGATATACCCAATTCCTACAGTCATTCTTTGTCTGTTTTAGCCTCCAGTCCCCTAATCATCTTTATTGCTCTTCTGCACTCTTTCTAGAGTCTCAACATCTTTTTTATATTGCAACAACCAAAAGTGTATGCAATATTACCAAGGCATTATAAAGTGGTATTAACACTTCACATTATCTTGATTCCATCCCTCTGTTAATGCAGCCTGGGACTGTGTTAGGTTTTCTACCAGCTGCAGCTGCTGGCTTATATTTAAGTGATTGTCCACTAGGACTCCAAGATCCCTCTTGTAGTTACTACTGTTAAGCCAGGTGCCACCTTTTCTATAGCTGTGCATTTGGATTTTTTTGCCTAAAAGTAGAACTTTACTTTTGTCACCACTGAATTTCATTTTGTTAGAGGGCCCAGTGTTCAAGTTTGTCGGGATCCTTCTGTATCTTGAGCCTATCTTTTGTCTCTTGCCAGCTTAATGTCATCTGCAAATTTGATGAGTTTCCCTTCTACCCACTCGTCTAAATCATTGATGAAGACATTGAAGAATACAGGCATAAGACACAGCCTTGGGGTATCCCACTGCATACTTTCCTCCATGTAGATGCAGTTCTATTAAGGACTACACATTGAGTGCGGTGGGTCAGCCTGTTATATGAATCCATCTGGTAGTGGTGCTATCTAACTCACATTTTTCTATCTTATCAAATAGTAGGTTGTGGTCTACTTTATCAAACAGCTTACTGAAGTCCTTACTGAAGTCCAAGTAAATTATATCCACAGCATTTCACTAATGTTTGTCAAAGAGTAATGTTTACTCTTTGACAAAGAATGTAGTAAGATTTGTTTTTCATGATCTGTTTTTGACAAACCTATGCTGGTTTATAGTTACAAATTTGTTTGCCTCTGGGCATTTGCATATTCATTCATTAATATTTTGTCATTAAGATTTTTCTTAATGGTTCTAGGATATGTAAAACCTATGGTCTTTATGTAGGTTGGAACTGTGTTCCACAATTTGTTGCCCTAGAAATCTTACAAGATATTTTGAGAAAATAAGGTTGAATTTCAGGTAATTTTGATGACATGGAGATTGTACCCCATAATAGCTTTTGACTAGGAGACTTGACTACCTGCAACTGCTATCACCTACTGGAATTATTAAGTAGCTATAGTAGGTCAGCAAATACCTAGAGCGTGACTGTAACTTGTACTTTACTAAAATTGAAGATGAAATATCTGCAATACAGAATTACTGATGGTTGTTTTTAATGATTGTTTTACTAGTTGTAAACCAGTTCTCTATGGAAATGAATGATCTGTTTGATGGTTAAAGTTTTTTAGTCACTAATAAAAAAATCAGATTAATGTATAATTAAATTTGAAATCTACCTGTGTGCTTTGTGTGAAGTTATGGATTATGTAGCTTAAGCTTTAGTTTAGTTGGTAACATTTGTACAATTTTAAAGGGAACAGTTTCAGAGAGAATTATAGAAAAAAAAATAGCTGGCAAAGGCTTTTATCTTGTACTTTTTCTTCTAGTCATCACCTTTCCCTCTCCTTCTTCAATTCAAGGGATATATTTGGCTACATTTGGATAGAAGAAAGTGAAGTCGCAGTATTGTGATTACCACATTGCTTTCTTATTAGGAATAAATAGTCATATATTATACTACATATATGATATTATTTAAAGAATATAGAAGTTTAAAAGAAATTAAAATTGATATTGCTGTTTTTTGGCTGTTTTTCTTGGACGTACTAAATTAGAGTCAAGAAGATCGTGATTTCAGGCAATTGATGAATTGCAGTGCTAAAAGTAATCACTTACGTACTATATTGCTATTGCTAATTATATATCTAGGAGATAGGACTATTTGTAACAACAATATTGATACTTTTGCAGCAAAAGGAACATTGTGCTTGAAGAGGAATGCTTGCAAGTTTCAAGTTATCCATTTCCTTTGACTCCTTATTTTAACTTTTCTGGTTAAATCATTCATTATATTTGTCATGCTAGTGGTAAATGTAGCTTCACTATAATAGTCTACTTATAAGGCTATTGACCTACTTTCTTCTAATTTATATCCAGTAATATTAAGTTGTTGATGTGCTAATATACCGTAAGCTACAAAAATATTTTTGCATAAATTGTCACTCTTGTTTTGATAACATATCTGTTTCAGTTCTGCTGATTGATAGTCATGTTCTTCTTTTTGCTAGTTAGCAATAACTGATTTGGATGTTCCCTCCCATCCAAATAATTGTACTTGAAGTTTGGTGTGAGAGCAAACAGTAATTAGCAGTATGGTATGTTGGTCCATATTATACTAAATGTAGTTATCATTAACCACCGAAGTATGAATATGTTGAATGGGTAGAGAAAGGAAGGAAAGAAGAAAGAACATCCAAATGTAAAATATGCTTAGTCACCAAATTATGATTTGGAAATAACTAAACAGAATTCTTCAATCATGATTTACCTTTGATTTGAGCAAGTGTCTCACAGTCCATAAGTAATGAATGAACTATTCAACTCGACCAGTAGCCAACTAGGTTCTACCTTTTAATATCCTCTCCTTTTATTGAGCAAAAACTGAGATTGTTGAAAGGAGTTGAAAGGAAAGGGGAGTATATTATAGATCATCATATCTATACAAATAGTTATGGTAACAGTATTTTTAGTTTACTAACAGTCTCAATATTATTAAAAAGAAAAAATCCTCTACTGGAAATGCAAACATAGAAATAAAATATATAATGTCACTAACCTTTTGGTAGAATTACTAGTTTTAATAGATTAGAGGAATGCTGTGGATATAATGTATCTAGATTGCACCAAATTCTTTGATGGTTTATCTCATAAAATTTTTAATAAAAAGGTAAAATGGGATCCTAATCTTAGATTGTCTCAAAATAGGCTGAGTAACAAGAGCTAAATGATGTTTATTAATGGCTCCATTTTAGTGGAGGGAAGTATCTTGTAGACGTGCACAGGGATTTGTCTAGGCCTGGTGCTTTTCAACATCAGTATTGCATCAAGAGATACCTATCAAATTTGCAGAAAGATCTGGGTTTCTTGTCAATTGTAAGTTAAAAACGAGCCAGTAGTTTAACTGTTAAAAAAACCAAAGGCTATCTTGGGATTCATTAATAGAAAAATCTGGTTATGTTTAGTTTATGAATAAATGAAGAGGAAATATCTGAACAGTTATAATATCTGGAATCTGTCACATAAAACAGGGAGTGGACTATTGGCCAGAATGAAGGAACAAAGCAGTGCATTAAAACTTCAGTGACATAGATTTATGTTACACATCAGCAGGAATATCTTGACACTGATGAGTTGTCAACCTATGAAACAGGCTGCCATGTGAAATGATAAGTTCTTTCAATGAGAAACTTCACATAGTTTGGATGGTTGTTTTTCAGAGATGCTCTAATGGGTTCTGCACCGATCAAGAAGTTGGACAAGTTTATCTCTGTGGCCCCTTGCAATTCTATGATTCTGTGAAATAGTTATTTGATCTGATATACGTTGTGTTCCCAAAGTGGAGCTGTAGTTGAATTCAAAACTACAATGGAAATGGAAAATTAAGAACAGATTTACTAATCAGTGTTAATCTCTTAATCTCAAATGTTCCTTTTTTATTAGCCTCCTCTGCTTAAATCTGTACTAGTTTTTCTGCTGTGCAATGAGTTGTTTTAGAGGAGCATGATCTACTAAATCAGGGGTGGGCAACTATGGCCCCTTTATGACTTGTGGACTTCAGCTCCCAAAATTCCTGAGCTAACATGGCCATATTTGCCCACCCCTGTACTAAACAATGCTACTACAACATTGGTTACATACAGGAAGGGCTATTTCTGGTTCATTGGTTATATCATCTGGAAAGTTGAAGGGCTTTGCAATGAGAGAATAAAAGAGGAAAGAAAAGTTATTAAATAGCACTTTTTTCCAGAATAAGAAAAAAAGATCCAATAACTAGCTCACTAAAGCTAGTCAAAGCATGAATTTATAATTCAAAAATAGAACAAAACATCCGGGTAACAACATTGCTTCCAATTGCTTAGCCAGACAATATCATTCTTGGAGCATCCTAGAAATATAATACTTGCTTAATCTAATTCCATAAAAAAATCTGTTAGTTTTCCAGCTTTTAGCAGGACCAAAAGATGGGTAATATCACAGAAAACTAATGTTCATTATAGGTAGTATAGACCAGGGCTTTTCAACCTTTTCACCCATTGTACCACTTTTAGGATATGGCAACATCCGAGTACCACCAGTCGCCTAGCAAGGGGTCAAAAACTTGATGACCCCCCCAAAAAAGAGGAAAAAAGTGATAAAGTACAGGTAGTCCTCGACTTACAAACAGTTTGCTTAGTGACTGTTCAAAGTTACAGTGGCACTGAAAAAAGTGCCCCCCAAGCCACAGCCGAGCAAGACACCTGCCTGCCCACCCGGTGGCGCTCTTCCTCCTGTCCGAGGTTTTCATTGTTGTGAGCATTTCTGTTGAGGATTGGCAGCGGGAGTGGGGTGGGGGGGTGTTTGGTTTTTATTCCCCCTGTCTGCTGGGTGGTTGCAGCAGGTTTTGGTCACTTCACATGACCCTGGGACACTGTGACCGTCATAAATATGAATCAGTTGCCAAGCATCTGAATGTAAATCACAAGACCCTGGAGATGCTGCAACATTCCAGCTGATCGGCGCTTCTTCTGGGTTCAGCAGAAGCGTCAGGATCAGTGCCGAGCTACAGCTGGAGCCTGGCGCTGATCCTGGTGCTTCCGCTGAGCCCTGACAGCCCCGAAGAAGCGCCGCTTAGCTGGAAAGCAGCACTGATCCTGGTGCTTCCGCTGAGCCCTGACAGCCCTGCAGCTCCAGCCATCTCTCGCTCGGGCTTATGCGGTGCTGCCATCGGTTCAGCTCATTCCCCTCCCCCGCTACCACTTTCCTAGGATGGTCGCGTACCACCTGCCAGGTGCCAATGTACCACAGGTGGTACCCGTACCACTGGTTGAAAAGCCCTGGATAGACTCCACAGAGGAAAGAAAAATTTCCGTTTCCTGCTTGTCTCATTCATTCCATAAAATAATGCTGGCTTGCTAACTCTGGTTTCACAATCACTTTCCTAAAGAGAAAATGAACTTTCTAATGGAATATTGAACTAAGTTCTTTGAATGCTGCAAGCATATTTTTGTTGACTATAGAAAAAGAATGCAAGTGATGGTGGAAACCATTTTCATCAGCAAGCTGTATTCTGAACTACATGGTACCTATGTGTAGATAGGTGTGCTTCTGATAACAGAATGGTCGTTCTGTGTGCAAATAGACAGATGTTGTGGGCATGATAAATATATGTTGCCAAAGAGATTACCACAGAAATAGGATATCAGTATGCATGTCCTTAAAGTTGTAATACTCTGAGTCATAAGTTATTATTAGGTATTGAGAACATGACCCAGAATACTACCACTGTACGTGCTGTAATACATGATATTCAGGTTTAGACAAAGCTGATTCATGATTCAGGTGTCTTTTGTACCCCTCAGGCTGCAATCATTTAACTAGTAATTTAAGGATCATAAATCCAGTAGGCCTGGTCATAAATATAGTCTTGATTTCAAAGGGAACAGAGTTCTCCAACCAGTAGCTTGAGTTCACAGGGCAAAGTTCTGTTTGTTGTCAGTGTAGATGAGGTTCTGGTTTCCAAGAAGATTTCACAGCAAAAGCTAAATATTGAATTTACATTATTTAAACTAAAATACAAAATATGGCTGTAATGGAGAATTGTTCAAACACAAGAGTGCAGCCAGATGGGACATTAAATTCTTGAACTCCACTTGAATATAGATAGATCTTTATTTTTAGTACCAGGCTACTGCCATGTAGACTGGTCTATGCCAGGTGTTTTTCTATGGAGCCAAGTGTCTCTGTGCTTCCTGGTCTCTAACTCCACAAGACAATTTCAGCATTTCCATAGGTTGGGTTTTTCAGGTTTTTGGTTCAAGATTTGACTTATAAGGCCTCATATTATTTTATCGTTGGTCAGTATTTTATCAGACTCGCTGAGTTCCTTATCTAGAAAGTCTACTGCTCTGAGAATGCTTCCTTAACCAAGGATATAACCGGATGTATTTGGAAAGTCATGTTTTTTTGAACTATCCTCTGGTGAGAGTTAGATATCCATAACAATTCCTCATAGTTAACTTGTGTGGGATATATACTTCCAGATGTCATGAATAGTTCTCTTTTGTGACCTTTGCCTGATTATTTCAGTACTTCTACTAGTTCCAATGAATGATTTCACCTGAATTTTAAATTTAACAACCAGAAAATATATGTTTCAATTACATCCTGAGTGTTCATGGTGTTATTAGTTATGGTTTATATTATTAGTTATAGCAACAATACTGTTGTTGATGCATTTGTAGAATGGAACAATCTTAATTGATCATGGTATTTGATTCTTATCCTTATGGGAATGTCAGCTTTCTTTCTCAACAGGGCACTAATATATTAGTATGGGATAATCGATAATTAGTTTCTTTTAAAAATGTGCTTATGACTACATAGCTGCAGACTTCTAAGTATAAGCACTCTCTGTTGCTGATGATTGGAGGAAAATCATCTGTAGTTTTTGCTATGTAATTCTTCCATGAATCTTCAAGAAATTAATACAGGTAATCCTCCAGGTACAAACATTTATTTAGTGAATTTTCACAAAAACAACTTATTCAGAAAAGGTACTTACATTAGAAATTCAAAATTACGACCAAAAGAGACCTCAATGGCCATGTGACTTGAATTCAGTCTCTACTGCAGCAGTGGCCATATTTAACTCTGTGACTTGCCTGGGATGGTTTGGGGCTACGAGAAGCTGGAAGGTGTTTTTTTTGTTGTTCCTGGTCACATGGCCAAACAAGATCCGGTCAGTTTTGCAGCCGGCACCGACCTTTTGTTTTCCTGGAGTTGCGTGGAAGATCTGCTGCTTGCTAGTCTTGAGGACTAGAGAGCTAGAATTACTTCTGTAAATATTTTAAAATATTCTTTTTTGTTACTCTGTAGTACTGTACTGTATTGTTTGTAATCACTTTGGGAACTGCTCTGCTTTTTTTAAATTGTACTTTGCAAAGTTAGTTTGTTTTTATTTGCCTGAAACTGCTTGTAGAAATGCATTTGATCAGAGCATTCTATAATGTTGTTTCCTTGCTTTTATTTTGGAGATTAGTGTATATTACTGTAGATAGTTTGTCTAAATAATACATTTTTTTGGGAATCATGGCATTGCTCAATTTTCTACTTTCAAATTGCAAAGAACTGCAGACAAAAACTGGCAGAATGAGCTGAAGTTAGCAAAAAAACAATTTAAAATATGCTGCATTGCAATACAGTACTTCTGTAAGATAACCATTTTATTTGTACTGTCTTAATCTTGGTGGCTGATATTGATCTAGGATTTTTATTTTATTTTAATTTATTTTATAGTTGTTTATTTTATTTATATCCTGGGATTGTCTGGAGCCTTAAACTCATTCCCATCTACTTTCTCTGTATTTTACATAGCAGCAGAGGACCAAATACTGTACTGTGCAATATACTGTACCTTACAGCTTTTATTCTGCTCCCCTACTCCCCAAAATACAATACAGATAGTCCTCGAGTTACGAGTGTAATGGAGCCTGCCCATTCCACTTGTAACTTGAAAACTTGTGGGTGTGAATCTAGTACCACGATCGAGATCACTCCGTTGCTCTTTAGGTGCACATGAGATATCTCAGGGAGGGGAAGGCCATGGAGTGCCTAGTGATGGACCAGGCCCCCAAGGTCTCCCCGACCCACTAAGATACCTCATGCTTCCCCCTTCTTCCTGCCGCGCCGGAGTCACTTACCTTGCAAAATCTGTCTTCCCTCTGCTGCGATTTCTTTCCCTTTGAGGAAGAGGAGAGTCAGCTTGGAAATGCTTTTTGCGCCGACAATGGAAACTCCTGGGTGCCGTAATATTGTGCAAGTTCAAACACAAATTCTCTGCAAATTAGATCATGGCCCCCGGAAGCTTACATTCTGGGGGAGGGAGTGTTTACTTCGTTTGCATGCCTATGGGGCAAAGCATGAAATCAGAGTCGGCCGAGTGCAGGAACCAATGCCATCCATGGCCTGGGTGCTCTTACATGCACTGGCCTTAGTTTGAAGGCAGGAACAAAGCCTTCAACTGAGTGGGGAGGCATCACGTGGAGAGTCCCCTTGCACCTGCGTCCAAGCTGCTGGTGGCTTGGACGCAGGCACCTGAGTGGCCATGATCTCCCTCCCCAGCCACCCAGCCACCCACCCCACCCAACCTATTTCTTGCCTGACCGGCCAGTGGCACCAATCCTGACTGCTCTTCTTGTCGACCTTCCCACTCAAGTGGTGGCAGCAGCTTGAGTTTCTCTGTTCCATCCGAAAGGAGGAAAGCAGAGGCAAAGAGCAGCATTGCTCTCAAGAAGACCCAGGTGTGCTGCTCGCTCACATGTGCCAGCCTTATTGAGAGCAATCCCGCTCTGCACCTCTGCTTCTTTCCACTTGGACATAGCGGAGAAACTCAAGCTGTTGCCGCTCAAACTCTTTTATCTGACTGCATGAACTGCATGGAAAGGAACACTTTGTTTCTAAAGTGCTCCATTGGCAATCACATGGAACTTCCAATCTCTCTCAGCTCTCCTTCGGATAAAAAGTGTTTGTGCTCCAGTGGGGCTATTCAAAATGCAGAATGGAAGCTTCCGGGGGCCATGATCTCTTTTGCAGAGAATTTGTGTTTGAACTACGCGATATTACGGCACCTAGGAGCTTCCATTGTCAATGCAAAAAGCAATTCCAAGCTGACTCATCTCTCCCTCAAAGAGAAAGAAACCACAACAGAGTGGAGACAGATTTTGCAAGGTAAGTGGCAGGAAGGGAGGGGGAAGCAGTTGTGTGGAGTGGGGGACAATAGGATGAATGTCGCAGAGCCTCTGCGAACGACTGCCGTGGTGCTGCAATATTCGTAATTTTGGGACTTGCTTATAAACACTAGGGGGTGCTGATCGCGTAACTTCGAATGAGCGTTAAGTGAACGTTTGTAACTTGGGGATTACCTGTACTATAGCCCTGTATTTAGTTCTGTACTACTATTAGAAAAGGCAGAAAACCTTTTGGATTTTGCCTGGCGAGGCTTGAGCTTTCCATTTTGGAAGGAAATCCCCCCACTCCATGTTGGATTTTGCCTGGAGAGGTTTGTGCTGAACAGGGGCAGTGTTTTTTTTTTGTTTTTTTTTAAAGGTTTTAAATTTAAATTGACTTCAGAAGTTATGGGTGTCCCTTCACTGGAGGCTTTTAAGAAGAGATTGGATAGGCATTTATCAGAAATACAATACTCTCTTGTGAGAGCAGTGGGTTAGACTAGATGACCTCAAGGTCCCTTCCATCTCAGTTACTGTTGCAAGCTGACAGTTCTGTAAACTCCACCACCATCTCCGTCAACCGGAGAATTCTCCACCCCTTCTGAAGAAGCTTGAACTGCCTAGCAACAACAACAAAAAAAAAAACAGTTGCAAAGGGAGAGCCTGTGGCTTGCTTGGGAGGCAGTTTAGTTCCTCAAACCAGAAACAGCTGATAGGCAGCTGGAAAGGCCAGCAGCAGCAGGAAAAGACTCTCAGTTCAGGCAGCCTTCAGAGGAAATAGTAAGTCAGATCTTCGTTCATTTAACGAACCATTTGATTCAGTTAGTGAATTTAATATTAAAATTTTGTGAAATCGAGTGATTCATTTGACAAATTTTTGATTCATGAGCCTAATGGGCAGGCTCCATTAGATTTGTACCTCGAGGACTACCTTATGGCAGCGGCATTGGGTGCGACACGCGAGGCGGCAAATGGCCGCGGCTGGCAGCAAACAGCCATGTTGCGCCGAAACCGGCCATTTGCCGTCTCCTGCGCAATGCCGCTGCCATGAGGCCGCTGAACAGGCCAGGCAGCGGTAAGAAACTCTCCATGTACATTGCTGGTACAAGATAAAGAATTATTAGTTTCCTTCAACAATGCCAAACATTACTTTTCAAAGCATATAGAAAAGCAAGAAATTTATATCATGTTTATGTTGCATTAACAGAGGGATAGAATCAAGATCACTTGAAGTATTAATACCACTTTACAATGCCTTGGTAAGGCCACACTTGGAATACTGCATCCAGTTTTGGTCACCACGATGTGAAAAAGATGTTGAGACTCTAGAAAGAGAACAGAGAAGAGCAGCAAAGATGATTATGGGACTGGAGGCTAAAACATATAAGGAATGGTTGCTGGAATTGGGTATGTCTAATTTAATAAAGAGAAGGAGGGAGGGGTGATATGATAGCAGTGTTCCAACATCTCAGGGGCTGCCAGAAACAAGAGGGAGTCAAGCTATTCTCCAAAGCACTTGAAGGCAAGACAAGGAGCAATGGATGGAAACTAACAAAAGAGAAGCAACTTAGAACTAAGGAGAAATTTCCGTACAGTTAGAACAATTAATCAATGGAACAACCTGCCTCCAGAAGCTGTGAATGCTCCAACACTGGAAGTTTTTAAGAAGAGACTGGACAGCCATTTGTCTGAATAGGGTTTCCTGCCTTAGCAGGGGATTAGACTAGATGACCTCCATTATTATTATTATTATTATTATTATTATTATTATTATTATTATTACTACTACTACTACTACTACTACTACTACTACTACTACTACTACTACTACTACTACTACTACTACTACTACTACTACTACTACTACTACTACCACTATGCCTGGAAATAAAGCCTAGGGAAGTTGGTTGAAATCTTTAGCTCCATTTGAATTTTGATAAAACATGTATGTAGAGTTTTACTGTTGTTTAACAGACTTATAGTGAATTAAATTTATAAGTAAATAAAATATTAAATAGAAAATTTAATATTTTCAAATTGTATTTTCTCATAAAGATGACCAGTAGGAAGGGGGCAAACCAAAGAACAGGTTACACCTCAATCAAGACACACAGTCTATGTAGCGATGTGCTCCTCAACCGCTGATGGCTGCTGTTATTACTCAGATTGTACAAGTAGTCCTCTACTTACAACAGTTCATTTAGTGACTGTTCAAAGTTACAATGGCACTGAAAGAAATGCCTTATGATCGTTTTTCACAGTTATGACCTTTGCAGCATCCCCATGATCATGTAATCAGAATGCAGGTGCTTGGCAACTGGTTCATACATATGATCATCTTTTGCAAATTCTTTGAGGTTTTAAAACAAATGCCTATGTATGTATATATGTGCATGCATACAGACACACACACAATTTGTATATCTATATTTGGTAATGTTTTGTAAAACTAAAGTATGGGTTTTTAGCCTGGAATCATCTAGCAATATTATATCATCAAATTGTTTAAAATTACCAAAAGCTTTTGTATTCATTACCTGTTGTTGTTGAAATCTGAAGTTTTTATGTCACTACTTGTAATAAATACAGTATGTAAGAAATTGTAAATTTTCATCTACCCAGTTTATATGAGAAAAATTGCTGCAACTTTGAATTCAAATCATGGTTTGTTTTTCTCATTCTTTTGTGGAATAATTTTAAAAAGTAAATAGACATTATTTTAATGACTAAAAATGGTATTCATTTTAAAAGACATGGTATTATTGATATATCAAATTGTCATTAGCTGCATTCAAATATAATACTAAACAGTGGTTTAGCATTAAGAGAATAATGGATGCAAAGAAGAGGTCAATTGTTTCTGCTTCAGATTACTTAATTATAGTAGAGTGTTATTTTCCAATTCTGAGCTATAGATTATTTTAATTATGATTTTTAAACTATATTTAAAACCACAGATTGCTTATATGCTTGGGTTATTTAAGTAGCCCATAATGAAGATTTATTATAGTTATCTATGATAGGCTGAATAATACTGCCTTTGAGTGGGAAGCAAAATCCCATTTCATTTTCTATATCTTATGGGAGAAAGCAGACCCTCCCCCATGAATTCTTATTTTCCTTTCCCATCATATCTTACCACAAATAAGGGAGAAGTTGAACCAACATATCCGCTATATTTACTTTTTGAAACCCAACAGGATATAAAATTCAGTGTTACATAGCTGAAGATTCTAAACATACTAGTAGCATGAACTAATATAAATCACAAATAAAAGATGTCTAGGATACTAAGCAAAAAATGTACATTTTTGTTTTATAATACCAAGCTTTGGGAAGAAAGGACCAACTTCTGGAAGCAAATAACTTCATTAATAGTGTTGATTGAACTGAACATTATTAAATAAAATTTATTTTGTATACATCATAAATTTTCAGTTAATGTTAGAACAATAATTTATTAATATAGGTCCTCAACTTACAACCTGTCTTTTAGTGACCCTTTAAATTACAATGGCACTGAAAAAAAGACTTACAACCGGTCTTTATACTTATAACTAGTGCAGCATTCCCATGGTCATATGGTCAAAATTTGGGTACCTGAAAACTCGTGTATTTACAATGATTGCAGCATCCTGGAGTCCTGTGATCGCAACCTACGACCATCCCAGTCAGTTTCCTATAAAGTCACTGGGAGAAACTGGATTTGCTTAATGACTGCATGATTACACAATAACTGCAGCGATTGACTTAACAACCATGGAAAAAAGGTCATAAAAATCTGGTGCAATTCACTTAGCAATCACCTTGCTTAGCAATGGAAATTCAGATCTCAATTATGGCCATAAATCAAGGGCTACCTATTGTTAAAATGCCAGTTTCAGCAGATAATTCCCTGATGTTGCTTTTACTTTTAATTCTTTTCTAGAAATACAAAGAAAAGGAAAAGCATAGACAAAAACATAAGAAGCAAACAGATTCTTCACCATCCTTGGTTCCTTCCCTTACTGTAACTACAGAGAAAGTAAGTGAATTTTTCTTGCAATTTTTATTGAAATGATGTCTACATTTTTTTATATTTATGAAATTAGGATTTCAGTAGTTGCCAAACTTTATTATATATCTCTTTTGATAATAAATAGTGCTTTGGATTAAATAGACATTTGCGATAAAATAAAATTGATTTTAAAAATATTAATTGTTTACAAAAATAAAATATTTATTTCAGTTGGATCTTTCCACGGAAGAACTATTGATAGAACAACTGAAATTAAAATAGAAATGATAAATACTACAGCAGAAGCACCCTTGAACTAAAAGTGTTTAGACTAAAGTTTTCCAGTAAATTAATTCTGTTAAGAGTGTTACATGTGATATCTAAATCTTCATTTAAACTTATAATATGTCCTTGCAATAAGAAAAAAAAATCAGACCTTTTCCTCACTTTACTAAACAAATAATTATGTTGTATCTATAAACTAGTTTTGTTTCCAAATGTAGAACACTGAAAATTAAATACCTGCTAATATTTAAGTACAACTTCTGTGAGAGAGTAAGTAATAATCTTAGTATTTAAGGCTAGCCTTGTATAATAAAATTTAAAATTTATTTTTATTTATTAAATTTTATTTATTAAATTTAAATAAAATATTTAAATAAATATTTAAATATTTTAAAATTTGTTTATAATAACTTTTACAGTTTAATTGATTGGAATGTATGTGGAAGAAAACCAAGGGATTATATTAAATCAGTAGTATTATATTTTTGTAGTACATGTTTTTTAGTTTTGTGGAAGACATACCTTTCTATTTCAGTGATGTGTTTCAAACTTTTAAAGCATGATTCAGGTTTTTACACAAAATAACTGCATATTTGGCATAGTTAATCAACAAAGCAGCCATTTGCTAGCAAATGTAAGATTACCCCTTGCAATTGTCTTAGTTCCTCTCTCTGCTCCCAAGCAGTTTATCTTTTTCCAGGGGTGATGGGTTCACTTCCAAAGAAAAGACTGAGATGTAGAAACTCACTATGTTTATTTCATAAGAATTCCTATTGATATTCTTTAAGGGAGGATAAATGATACAAGTAGTCCTAGACTTATGACCAGAATTGAGCCCAACATTTTCATTACTAAGCAAGGCGGTTGTTAAGTGAGTTGTACCCCATTTTTACAAACTATTTTGACATAGCTGTTAAGCTAATCACTGCCATTGTTAAGTGAATCATAGAGTAAATTCCAGATTTGAACTTGGGAAATATAACTGTTATAAATACATGTAAGCTGCCAAGCACTCAAATGTGACCAGGGGATGCTGCAATGTCATAATGTGAAAACTGGTCATAAGCCATTTTGTTTTGCTACATTGTAACTTTGAATGGATACTGAAAAAATAGTTGTAAGTCGACTATCTATATTCTTAGTTGAAGGAATTGTTAGGTATATTAGAGTCCACAATTACCAAACTGGAAATATCAGACTTTGTTAGGATTGAAGATAGTTTGTAGAACTGTCAGTAATAATAATTTCAATTAATAATTAATATTGATTATTAATAGTGTGATTTATATGATTAATAATAATAAAATATTAATATTATTGATAGTAAGAGGCACATTGAGTACAATCCCAAAACAACTGGAGCATCAGTTGAAAACCACTTGATTTGACAATATCACCATTGATCAATTGCAAAAGGCAGCTTTATTTGAACAGCTTATATCCTATGATGATATCTATAACACTTTCCAACATTCACATCTATTTATTCCACATCCTTGGAAAGGATTCAATAGATAAAGAAAAAGGCCAAATCCAGTCTGAATATTGTATGACAAACAACAACAACAACACCACGACTACCATCACCACCACCACCACCACCACCACCACCACCACCACCACCACCACCACCACCACCACCACTACTACTACTACTACTACTACTACTACTACTACTAGCACTTAGGTCCTTGGTTAGGACTTAATTGTTAAGTTTTTACCAGTCCCAGACTGTGAATTGAATTGAATTGAATATTAAATCTTAAATAATAATATATTATTAATATTAATATTCAGATCCAAGCAGACAGACATCTGGCCCACAACATGCCTGACATCACTATTGTGGAAAAGGAAAAAATCTGATTCATTGATATTGCAATACTAGGTGATGCATGAATTGAAGAGAAGCGGCAAGAAAAAAATAACGAAATATTGTGATTTGCAAATTGAAGTTGAGCGATTGTGGAGGAAGAAATCAATGGTTGTACCAATTGTAATAGGGGTCCTTGGAGCAATACCTAAAGGTCTGCCTAGATACCGGTACATAGAAATATTAAACCTATTAGGCCTGAATATTCTGACTTTCAAAAAAAAACAAAAACCACCTTGCTTAGAACTGGTGAAAATATTAGTGAAAGTCAGTGTTCTGAGCCTTCCAGAACAATAACGTTCAGTGCAGTTTTGCTAAATTTGAGGTCTATTCCTCCAGTGTGTTGAGGGATTCCCCTATGGAGAGGAAATCCCTTTGTATGCTGAGAACAGACCTCAAATCCAACTACCTTGTACCTCTTTGTTTTCACAATCATTCTCCCCAGTGGGGCAGGGAGAGGTAGGAGGGCCAGGCCCTCTCTCCAGCATTCAGTTTGACAACCTTCATGGATGCATATTGACTGCAACTGGGAGAACTGGGATTGTGGTCACTGAACAAATTGGGACATTGCTGCTGACATGAATGGTAGCTAGAAAAGGTTTTCTAGGAACTGGGGGCAGAGGCAGTATTAACCATTACTTTTTGTTCCTTATGCTACCTACTTTAATTTTCTATTCCAACCTTCAAGTGATGTCTTCAAAGAAATAATTAAACACATTAATTGAACTACCATTTAAGACATCTAGTCTTTTCTTCCATTATAAAATGTATGTTATAGAAGAAAATGTTTTGAATAAAAAAACAAAACCATCCCTCCCCATAGAAAAAGAATGTTAAAATTTGTTTTGATTCTTCAAGGGGAAGAAAGAGGAGAAGAAAGAATTTCCTGAGACATTGTTAGAATCTTAAAATATCTCATAAAATATGAAGAAAAAAAGCTACAGTGAATCTGGCTTTAGATTATAATCTCTTCCCCCCATAGATACCTCGAATGCTATAACTTCCACTTTTATCTTATATGAATTTTTGTTATAATTGATTAGGTTTTTAAAATTTTTGAAATTCTAATAAATAGAATTGTTGCAATTTACTTCACAAAACAGATTAAATAATACCAGATGATATTAAATTTAAATTTATATGGCATCCATCTCACTGATATAGTGACTCTGGTTGGCTTACAAATTGGTTAAAAGGTAAATATAAAAACAGTTAATAATAACAGTTATTAATAAGACTTAAATAAGAACTAAAACCAAGGGAATGGATGGCATGGGTGTAGGATTTTCTTTCTTATCCCATCTGGAACCTCTAGCAAAGAGCATTTCTTCCCCAGCATGACCACAAGCCAGACAGCAAAACCAGTTTTTAAGGCCTTTCTGGAAGGCCATTTTGATGAAGACTATTTTTGTCTTTGAATGGCATTTTAATGGCAAATTCTAAAAAGTTATAAGCATTAGTAGTGCTTTTTTTGTAAAGAAAATGGTGCCGGAACTCTGCCCCCACGGCCAGGCCATTCCTTGATTGGCAAACTTTCACTCCCCTCCCAAGCCGGACTGCCATGTTAAGGTGGATGGGCCACCTCCGACATTTCGGAGCCAAGGGGGAGTGACGGTGAATGGCTTCGCTGCCACTGTGTGCCGCTGGAGGGGCTTTCTTTAAGCTTCACTCCGCAGATCACCTGCCCGGGCACAGCCACCTCCTCCTTGTCTTCTGCCAACTCTCCCATGGCTTGCACCGTGACTGGGCGGCACAAGCCTCCCCTGCTGCCTCCCTCCGTCAGTCCTTTGTCTCCTGTCTCATGGAGAACGGAGAACACAGCAACTCTGCGCAGGGATGCAGAGCAGAGAACAGCACTTGCTATTCTGCATTGCCCCACATGTCCCTTCTCCCTTCTGGAAATGGCAGCCCCGTTTCCTGCCACTTCTCCTCCCGGTGCAGCTCCTCCCTCTTCCTGAAAGCATTTTTTTGCTAACCTGCTTTCCAGCTCTGGCATGTTTCTCTTCTGCTGCAGGGAAACGGAGTTTATGGGATTAAAAAAAGTTCAGTCAGACCTCCCAACTCTTTGTGAGATCGTTTTTTTTCCCCACAAGAAATTGGAAGGTCTGACTGAACTTTTTTTAGTTCTACAAATTCCATTGAAAAAAGGTGCTGGAACGCCGTTCCGTGCGTTCTGTGACAAAAAAAAAGCCCTGAGAATTAGGACAAAAACAATTCCATTTGAAGTTGCTAAAGGGGAAGCAATTGCAGAGGAACATCTCCAGCTGGTTTACACATATGTGAGATATGTTTCAGAGAGCTTTTCCAATTCTTGCTTATACTTGTAAAGTTTTATCTCCTTAATATTAATATAATTTGGTCTGTTTCTTAAAGCATTGCAATCCTGAAAAGTAATGTTCAATATCTTTTTTTTAAAAAAAGTCATCTTGATTGTTGCTAAAAGGGAAAAGAGTAAAATTAATTTTTGATGCTAATTTTTTAAATGTCAGATGGTAATACAGTTTCATGGATGTGTTGTGAGATGATATTGTGTGTATACAATCATGATATTTTATAATGGTGTATTTTCTGAATTAAGCTAAAGAGTCATTTTAAAATTAAATGGCTCTTTCAGGGTAGATTTTTGTGGTCTATCTTATATATACTTTTATTTATAAAGCTAAAGTGATGAATTCTATTTGCCACTGGGCTGCATATATTAAAATAATGTATTTTTCTTTCCTTTCTCTTTAGTCAGATTATCAAATTAATAATAGAGTTTAAGGTACAGCAGTTAAAAATACATGTTAGTGACTTAAAGAAAAGCAGGAAATTAAGCTTTTCAGGTTATACCATTGGTAGTTACATTGGAGAAGTTTTCAGAACCTTTCAATAAATAAAGAGTTAAAGGATGTAATTAAATAGGAGCTGATTTTATAAATACTGTGGAGAGACCAGTTAAGTATAATTTAAGGCCAGGTTAATATGTACACTGCCACTGATTGCTGCAAAGTCTTATGTCAGTTCCTTGTGGTCTAACTGTCTCTCTCAACTTCCCTTTTCCCAATTCAATACTATTAAGACTTACACAAGTACTACCAACAGCTCTATGACAGGGTCATTGAAGAGGCTGGAAGATACTACAGCTCGTTTTACAAATGCAAATTTCCAGGAAGTCTCTGCACATGCTTCAAGTGGCAAAGATGTTTCAGAGGCCAGAGGTTCAGAGAGCAAAGGGAAGAAGTCAGCAGGTCATAATTCAGGTCAAAGGGGAAGAAAGCCTGGTGCTGCTAGGACTCCTGGAACTGCAGTATCAGCAGCTTGTACTTTTCAACAAGGTATTATTGAAGGGTACTGTATTGCTTTCTTCAGTGCCAAGGGAATTAAACTAAAAATAAATTTAGGTGAAATATATTTTTCATATTTAGTATATGAAGAATATAAATAGCTTCAGAATTTCTCTGGAGAAGCTAGCAGCAGCAAAATTTCAGCACATCCTCAGTATCTTACATGGCATTATCTAGAAGTAATTGTCCTAACAAATGTGAAAACCTATACTTGATTAATATAAGAACTATATTTTATGCTAAAAACATTTTGAGAAGCAATATATCAAAAAAAGTACTGCATGTTTTTATCAAGAATTAGTTTAATACACAATAGTACTGAGAATAATATTTTCCAGTATAAATTTTATTCTTTGATTTTCTTGGAATGATTTTATAGTTGAAAAAGCTATTTCTGTTATTGGAATATTTCCTATTATCTTTACTGTAATATATTACATATAATAAATTGTTATAATTCTATCTGAAATTTGGAATATTCTTTCCTTTTGATTTAAATATATGTTTGTAATCAATAAAAGCATTTTTTAATCAGGCTTACTCTTAATTGCCCAATCTAAATATATTGGGAAAGTGTGGTGAGAGTTTAGTAAGGATAAGGGGGAGAACATGTTTTTTTTAGAGGGGGGGAAATTACCTGTATATTTGGCTCCTGATCTTTGTACTGCCTACAAAGGATATATCAGGGACATATGATAAGAACAAGCTACTGCTTTTTTTTCTTTTTTTGCTTTCCCAGGATTATCTTGTTCTTTTTCTTACATATTTTTCTGCCCAAAGAACCAGCAATTAAAGAGATGTAATTTTTATTTTCATTTCATTTGTCTAATTCACATAAATGGCATTCTCAGAAAACAAGTGACTCTGGCTGGCTTACTGTAAATTAATTTGAAGGGATTTTTTGTTGGTTGCTAGCTTAAAAAAATAATATATTAGCAGTAATATTAAGTAGAGCATTAGTGACTAGTTAGAAAACCTGTTAAGAAAGTTCTCTAAATTGTAATTAAAAAAAACCCTGTTTCTGTAAACCATGAATATATGTAATTAGTCAGGTTTGGTTAATTCTGGGAAACAGACAAAGCTACATTCATGTCTAGGATTTCCTGAATAACTCAAAATGTATAATGCTAGTAAAAATCACTTTTAATTCTATACTTAAATGTTTGCTAATAGAGTAAACATCTGTTTTCAACAATCAACACCTCTCCCCATCTCTTTTCTCCAGGAAGTTTTTTGGGAACTCCAAACAGTACAAAGTCATCCTCTGGAAGTTCTGTTCAATCTCCCCAAGACTTTTTGAGCTTTACAGACTCAGATCTACGTAATGACAGCTATACTCATTCTCAGCAGACTTTGTCAACCAAAGATGTATATAAAGGAGAGATTGGAAGTCAGGAAGGTGGTGTGAATTGTTTTACTTCCTTAATTAATCTTCCTTCAACCTCAACTGTTGCCTCCCAGCCTACTATTTTTGACAGTTCACCTGGAGAGTTAGGTAGTTCAAACCTTATACCAACAGGATACAAACGTGCTCAGTCATCTGGGATAGAAGACGAAACCATAAAGGAAAAGAAACGAAAAGGAAATAAGCTATGTAAGCATGGGCCTGGTCGGCCCAAAGGAAATAAAAGTCAGGAGAATATTTCTCACCTGTCAGTTTGTTCAGCCTCCCCAACATCATCAGTAGCATCTGCTGCAGGAAGCATAACAAGCTCCAATCTGCAGAAGTCCCCAACCTTGCTCAGAAATGGAAGTATACAAAGTCTCAGCGTGGGTTCCTCTCCTATTGGTTCAGGTAGGCATTTAGTATTATTTTAGAAGATACATGTTTAAATTTAGTTTTACTTCACAGTAATAATGTATTTGGTGTTTGATTCCATTCTGTTTTAAGCTACATTTTGTGGAAAATAGTTTCCTTTTTATAAATGTTTAAAAGCTAAATAAGAATTGTTTTTCAAGTTTTTATCTTTATTGCTATTTACCATGTGATACATACACTTGACATCCATTATCCTAATTTATTAGAGGTGAGCACTGCTTCAGTTCCAATAGGACAGTAGTGCTTTGGATTACATGTGGGAACCTGCAATGCATCTGCAACAATCCTATAGTCTGTTTCTAGAATTGAGATCCTAGGAAGACAAGCTGTTTCAAGGAGTTTGTAGCATGTGCTGGTGAATGCTCCCGCATGCTCCAGAATAACTTTTTCTTTTGAGATACAGATAGAGAGTAGGATATGCAGCACTTCATATGTAGTGAGGCAAGAGGAGGAGACACTTGATACTTTCACAAGTAAGTATTGACTAATTTACTTTTGTCAAATTGAAGTAATCATATTGATTGTGAAAGATTATTAATAGCACAATCATGGAAACAGTCTGGAATATTGCATTATTAAACTACTAATATTCTTGTATGTCTAGCACTATTTGTGATAATTTGATAATTGGAACATTTGGTGATGAGGGAGCAATTTGTTTCGGAAACAGAATTTTTTGTACCACCTCTATAACTTGGTTGAGATGGTGCAGTGGCTCAGCAATTAAGATGCTAGGCTTGTTCACTGGAAAGCCAGCAGCCCAGGTTCGAGATCTGAATGCTACACGACAGGTGAATTTCCGTTCTTGCCCCAGTTGAACCTAGCAGTTCAAAAGCGTGCAGATGCGAATAGATAAATAGGTATCCTTTCAGTGAGAAGGTAACAGTGCTGGCCACATGACCATGGAAATGTCTTCAGACAGCACTGGCTCAATGGCTTTGAAATGGAGATGAGCCACCACCCCCTATATTGGCAAGGACTAGCAGAGTAAAATCCGCAGAGACTCTCTATAACTTGGTTTATTTTATACAAAAGCTATTCAACAATGACTAAAAAAAGGGAAAACCTTTAAGAGGCTATTTACTTTTTACAGTAAAGAAAAACAATAGCTGAATTAATAAAAAAAATCCCAAATTTGGTTTCTTATAAACCATTCAAAGTTATTACAAGACCCCTCTCCCCAAGAAATTACTTAGTATTTGATCACAAAATCCTGTGATTGCAATTGTATGGATATATCAGGATGTTATTGCTAATCTAGTATATTAATTGGGTGAGGGGGACAGAAAAGTAGCTGTTTATGCAAAATCATCCAGAATATATGAGATTATAAACATGAAGGATCTTTGGTGCTTTTTTAGTTTGCTTATTTTCTTGCAGATGTTTCATTACCCAAAGTAGGTAACATCATTGCTAGTCTAGCACTGATGATGATACTAGTTTGGGTAATGAAACGTCTGCAAGAAAACAAGCAAGCTCAGAGAGCACCAATAACCCCTCATGTCAACCCTGAGCTACAAATATTCTTCTTTATTAATACAGTATAAACAGTTTTCTGTTCCTTCAATTTTTAGAATTCTACAGGAGAAGGATATGCTATTGAATGGCTGCATGTAAGATATTTAGAATTCTGAATGGTTTTTGGATGTAATATGTGAAAAACATTTAAGCATGTCATTTATTTTATATTCTTTTTAAAATATTTCATATTTTCAAAATATTTTTGAAATAATTATTTGACATACTTTCTCAAAAGCAGATTCTGCATCAGTTTTAGATGTGATTTTTAGAGAAAAAACTTTATAAGCAGCATTTTTAAAGGAAAAAATGAGTAATTGCAATAAGCGATAGCTAATTGAATTCATTTCTGATGCTAGTAAAATGTGTGGGTATAATGTAATTGGAAAAACAAGAGTCCTTGTTTTGAAGCACACCATTTCCTTTTCTCTAGAAGAGGGCAGTCAACAGACGTTTTAAAGTCACTATCCTTCCTGAATGTGCTGTTCCTTCCTTAAAATTGCAAATGTTTCTTTGGTGCATGTAACGGCTTCTTCTTTTTTTAAAGAATGATTTAAATATCCTGTGCCTTTATGTTTGTTTCAAACTATTATTTTTCTAGTTATTCTAGCTATTACTCAAATATTTAAAATATTTCTGCTCATGGTTAATTTCAGGAAATCACCCTTTCTTGTTATTCCTTAACAATTTTTGAGCACAGAATGTATATTCAACGTAAGTTTTTTCAGAAAAATACTTGGGATATTTATGTATGTTACACTACAATTTTTCTTTATTTCTTGAGTCAGAATGTTCATATACCTGCACATTAGATGCCTACAGTAAAGGAATTCACATTCATTATCTGAAATAATTTCTTCACGAACTTAAAAAAATTGTTAACAGCAATATTTATAATTAAAATGTCTTAAAAATAATGGATAAATGTCATAATAATGTGCCCAATATAATTTATAATTTATAATTTTCAGGGATTAAGTATTATTTTTCTTTCAGAGAACTTACCTACAAACATGTGTGAATGAATATAGCATATACCTGTGGTGGCACGTGCCACAGGTGGCACACACAGCCCTCTCTGTGGGCTCACGCGCTGTCGCCCCAGTCCAAGACCTTAAATCCCATCCATGAGCAACCTACATCAAAATCTCCTCAGGCAAGGGGCTTTTTAAGCTGGGTTTTATAAAACCTTTTCGCTTTAGGCCTCCGCCGCTATGTGCAAAAAAAAAGTTCAATCAATCAATTTCAACTTCTCGCGGGAAAAAAAGATCTCACAAAGTTGGAATTGATTGATTGAACTTTATTTTTAGTCCCACACAGTGGCAGAGGAAGTGACGTGCCAGAGTTGGAAAGAAGGTGCCATGGGGGGAGCGGCGGGAGCAGGGTGCTCCATGTGAGGGATGGAGCAGGGCCTGTGCATGGGGTAGAGAAGCAACACAGAGGCGCTAGCATGGTAGACCAGTTGCTTCCCTTTCCCTGCCAGACACCTGCCAAAGCCGCGTAGGGTAAGGTTGCCGGGCTCGCCCGCCCCCACCCAAATGCCCTCGCCTCCCCCAAGCATATTTTACTAACCTACCTTTCAGCTGCATTCCATTTTTCCGTTCACTTAGACTTCGCCGCGTGTTTGTGGGACTATCGGTAAAAAAAAGTTTCATCAGACTCTCTAACTTCTCGCGACAAGTGAGGGGGGAACTTGCCCCACTTATTCCACGGCCACTTTTGGCCGAGTCGGACTGCAGCAGCATTGGGCGCAATATGAGCTGCGCCACGCTGAAACCGGCCGTTTGCCGTCCCCTGCGCAATGCCGCTGCCATGAGGCTGCGGAACAAGCCGGGCGGCGGTAAGAAACCGTTATACCGGTTCCTTACCTCTGCCCAGCTTGTTCCATGGCCTCATGGCAACGGCATTGAGTGTGATGCGCGAGGCAGCAAATGGCCCCGGCCGGCAGCAAACAGCCATGTTGCGCCGAAACCGGCCATTTGCCACCTTGCGCATTGTGCCTAATGCCGCTGCCATAAGGCCGCAGAACAAGCCGGGTATACCGGAACACCCCTTCCCTACTCCGCCTGCTGCTGGAGGGCTGGCCTGGTATTCGCAGCGGGCTGTGGAGCCTCAGAGTACGCTGGTCAAGGGGCCGGCAGGCTGTGGCTACTGATGGACACAGTTGGCCCCCATGCTCTCGTATGCAAGTCACCCCAGTCCGTGCCTTGCCTTGCCTTGCCCTGCGGCAGTGGCACCCCTGCCCTGCCCCCTGCCTGGTTTTGCCTCACCCAGCAGGACGAGCCTCCTGCCCACCATCCCACCTGCCAGAGACCCCCTGGATCTCCCCCAACCCTGCCCAGTCCCTACAGGCGTCCCTCTCCACGAGCAACATCAAGGTGGCCATGCCCACCCCAGCCACACCCACCCACTGCCATGACCACTGCAGCCACGCCCACTCAGTGGTCACGCCCACCCAACGATAAATAAATGGGGTTTTGGTTGCAGTTTGGGCACTCGGTCTGCCATCAGTGGCATATATCAAGTTTATGACTTAATAGTTTAATATGGGGTGGTTACCAAATGACATAGGCTATAGGGAACATATGATGTATCACCAAAGGAATTAAGTTTGTTTGGCATCTTTTCTTCAGTGGGAGGACATATGCTGGACTGCTTTATAAATGGTACGTTAAATTTTTTGCATGCTCAATGTGTTGATTTTACTGTGGTTGCAATTTACCAACTTTTGTAAGACTACAGGAAAGTGGTCATGTATTGTAGATTTTCTCATGTACATTTTCATGTACTATATTGCCCATCTCTGTCCTAACAAAGAAGCATTTTTTGCAATCCTATAGTTTTTTGTATCTAATTCTATATTAATTTTTTTCTTCATTGCCATAGAACTGCATGCAACAAGGCCATTTATATTAGTATTTTTTTAACTTTTCCATCCTATCTACCAACTTCTATTTCAATGACATTCAGAGTCTCTCTGAGTCTTTATTTCTGTTGTTCATATGTACACATATATATTTTTAATCTTCCTGCAGATGTTTTGTTTCTGTTCTTTTCGTGAACTCATCTTCTTGTCTTCACATCTCTTATTTGCTGCCACTTTTCCTAATAGTGCATTATATTCTTCTCTATCAGGGTGTCCCAATGGGAAGACAGCAGCAGATACCTGGAACATTTGGGGGCGGGGTTTATTACTATTTGAACACTACAAAGGACAATTCTTTTGTATTTTTGCTGTACAAGAAATACATGCTTTTAAGATTTGGTATAGTTCTTTTTAAAATTGTAAAAATCATGATAGTACTAGTATTTTGTGTATATTTGAAACTATGATTGTTTATTTTGCTATTTCATGGTACCATTGTTATCACAGAAGAAATATTCCAAATTTTTGTAGTTGATGTAGGTAAGTGACATAGGATTCTTAATGACATATTGCATTTTGAAAGCAGAATTAGTCAGTTCCAAGCACTATAATGTCCGTAAGTTTGTTATTCAAAATATCCAGTTAATTCACTGATTGTTTCTGCTTTTGATTCCTCAGTTTCCTCAGTTTCTCAGATCAATTTTGATTTCAGTATTTATATAAGAAGAGCTGTATCTTGGCTCCTTCTGAATTATTCAATACAATGCCACTTAATTGAATCTTTCTTAATAGTTATATGACATTATTGGGTGAAATGAATAAAAAAAATTGAGTGTGGTTTAGCCTTTTCTCTTATCTAAATTTAAAAAGGAGTTCTTGAATTGATGCCCAGAATAGGAAACTGATTAACTAAATTTCAGTATAATCCATTGAAAAGGAATCGCCGATAACAGGGCAATTAACTTAACCAGTGGTTAATTTTTGTTAAGGTCATATTCCTATAGACTGCAGTTGCTACTACATCCAACATTGCCTCAAAACCCCATTTATGGCTAGGGCTACATTTTCAATTTTACTATTGAAAATGTTTACTATTCTGTGAGGTTGATGCTTTATTTTTTAGCAAATATAGACATTTTCAGAAACTGCAGCTCATGTAAGTGAAAGCATGAAAATTGACTGGGAATATTTATTTAATATCCTGCTTCTCAAGGTTTCTGATGTAGTACTTTTTTAAAAAAAAAACAACTTTTTGAGTTGGTTTGACTGAGAGTGACTGGTTCAAAATCATACAGTGAGCTTCTGTGTGGGGGTCTGTGGTTCTATTCTATCCCTTTAAACATGGGTGTCAAACTTGCTGCGTCACGTGACATGTTGCGACGTACTGTGATTTTTTTCGCATTGCCGGAGCTGGGGTGGGCGCAGCCTCCGATGATGCAACCAGCCCGTGGGCCGACAGTTTGACACCCCTGTCTTTAACCATTGTACCACTCAACTCTAATATTAATATCAATATAAAAATGACTTCATTTGTTTTATTCAAGTACTGGTTTTTATTTTTAATATCTATTTCTTTGGGATACAATTTAGGAAGCTTTTTTATCATTACCTTTCTGTATAGTAAGGAACTATCCGCTGTCTAATTCAAATCCACTGTTTCTCAGATACTTTCTCAAATGCTTGCCACCAAATAGCCTTTTTGCCATTGGCATTTAAAGTACATGGACAAAACATGATACTTTCAGGAAAGGAATAATGAAAGTTTAACCGATTCATAGTTATTCATAATCAAGCAGTTAATCTTTACATCTTTATTGTGCTAGAATTTATTTTATAGTTTTGTTCTTATTATCAGGAACATTTATGGACCGGACAGTTCAAAACATATATATAAACTTGAAATGTTACATTTTTGTTAAATGCTTCCTAAGAAAACAAAATTTTCTGAAAATCAATCATCTTTGGACATCTTGAAATGATTTACCACAGACAGCATTTGTGGTAACTCATTTGCAAGATAGCAATCAGCAATTAGCGCCTGAAAGCAGGGCAAGAAGCAACTGATGGAAACTAATCAAGGAGAGAAGCAACCTAGAACTAAGGAGAAACTTCCTGACAATTACAGTGGAACAACCTGCCCCCAGAAGCAATGAATGCTCCAACACTGGAAGTTTTTAAAAAGAGACTGGATAGCCAATTGTCTGAAATGGTATAGGGTTTCCTGCCTGAGCAGGGGGTTGAACTAGATGACCTCCAAGGTCCCTTCCAACTTTATTATTATTATTATTATTAGTTATTAAAAATCTATTTGAAGAAGAAACAAAAAAGTGTTTCATATAGAAAAAAAATAAATTTAAATTCAAATGATTTAGGATACTGTGGAATATCTGCTGTGGATAATTATTGATAAGAGCATTTGAAACAATATAAATAAGAGCAAAAAGTTTTGCAGAAGAAATATTTATGTAAACAAGAAAAATACAGTGAGGGAAAAAAATATTTCATCCCCTCCTGATTCTGTACGTTTGCCCACTGACAAAGAAATGATCAGTGTATAATTTTAATGGTAGGTTTATTTTAACAGTGAGAGACAGAATACAATAAAAAATCCAGAAAAATGCATTTCAAAAAAGTTATAAATTGATTTGCATTTTAATAAGTGAAATAGGTATTTGACCCCTTCGCAAAACATGACTTGGTATTTGGTGGTGGCAAAACCTTGTTCGCAATCACAGAGGTCAGATGTTTCTTGTAGTTAGCCACCAGATTTGCACACATTTCAGGAGGGATTTTGTCCCAGTCCTCTTTGCAAATCCTCTCCAAGTCATTAAGGTTTCTATGCTGACATTTGGCAACTTGAACCTTTAGCTCCCTCCACAGATTTTCTATGGGATTAAGGTCTGGAGACTGACTAGGCCACTCCAGGACCTTAATGTATTTCTTCTTGAGCCACTCCTTTGTTGCCTTGGCCGTATGTTTTGAGTCATTGCCATGCTGGAATACCAATCCACGACCCATTTTCAATGCCCTGGCTGAGAGAAGGAGGTTCTCACTCAAGATTTGACAGTACATGACCCCATCCATTGTCCCTTTGATGCGGTGAAGTTGTCCTGCCCCCTTAGCAGAAAAACATCTCCAAAGCATAATGTTTCCACCTCCATGTTTGACAGTGGGGATGGTGTTCTTGGGGTCATAGGCAGCATTCCTCCTCCTCCAAACACGGAGAATGGAGTTGATGCCAAAGAGCTCGATTTTGGTCTCATCTGACCACAACACTTTCACCCAGTTCTCCTCTGAATCATTCAGATGTTCATTGGCAAACTTCAGATGGGCCTGTACATGTGCTTTCTTGAGCAGGGGGACCTTGCAGGCTCTACAGGATTTCAGTCATTCATGGCGTAGTGTGTTACCAATTGTTTTCTTGTTCACTATGGTCCCAGCTGCCTTGAAATCATTGACAAGATCCTCCCGTGTAATTCTGGACTGATTCCTCACAGTTCCCATGATCATTGAAACTCCACGAAGTGAGTTCTTGCAGGAGTCCCAGACCGAGGGAGATGGACAGTTATTTTGTGTTTCTTCCATTTGTGAATAATTACACTAACTGTTGTCATCTTCTCACCAAGCTGCTTGGCAATAGTCTTGTAGCCCATTCCACCCTTGTGTAGGTCTACAATCTTGTCCCTGACATCCTTGGACTGTCTGAGCTGTTTGGTCTTGGCCATGGTGGAGAGTTTGGAATCTGATTGATTGATTACTTCTGTGGACAGGTGTCTTTTATATAGGTAACAAGCTGAGATTAGGAGCATTCCCTTTAATCTCAGCTCATTACCTGTATAAAAGACACCTGGGAGCCAGAAATCTTGCTGATTGATAAGGGATCAAATACTTATTTCTCTCATTAAAATGCAAATCAATTTATAATTTTTTTGAAATGCATTTTTCTGGATTTTTTGTCGTTATTCTGTCTCTCACTGTTAAAATAAACCTACCATTACAATTATAGACTGATCATTTCTTTGTCAATGGGCAAATGTATAAAATCAGCAGGGAATCAAATAATTTTTTCCCTCACTGTATATATATATATATATGAAGCAATAACATCATGTGTTTTTCACTTGAATATTTTATGTTTTCTAGTACCCCACAAAACATAGTCATGGACTGCATTTCAAAATTTAATTTCTGGCACTTCTTTTTCAGTATGGATATCAAATTTATTTTCACAGTTGCTTCTCCTCAGACTCTGCAGTTCCAATAGAAGACAACTCATGATTAAACTGTGGAGTCCTTAGTTATCTCTGAGCTTGCAGTTGTTTCATTACCCAATTAGATAGTGAGAGTTTCCTCCCTATTTATATAAAGTAGCTTACTCTGCCATTCTTGGAAGAAGTGTGGTTTTCTTCATGGTAGTACCTTGATTAGGTACCGTTTTCTACTTGATTGTTTGTCTAGTGTGAATCCATATATATGATCTTGTGGTTATACAAATGTTGTAAAATTGGCAAGAATTAATATTTGAACTACTTTCTTTAATATCAGTTTATTGTTAGGCAATGTTTTCATTAAGCATAGCGGCTTCATAAAAGCTGTAATCATTAAAATAGCTGTGAAAAGGAGAAACAATTTATAGTGATTGTTATTTATTTATTTAGAAAATTTATATGGCTGCCTAACTCACAGTAATTCTGGGTGGCCAGCAGAAATAAAACCCAAAACCCCCACCACTCTGGTGACAACAATCAAACTAACCACTTGATGGACTTTGTACCACAGTGGGGTCCCCAGACCATTGGCAAAACCATTTCTTCAGTGCTTTTTGAAAGAGTGTCAAGGTGAGGGTCAGTTTTATTTCTGCAGGGATGATGTTCCACAGGGACTGAGCCCATAGAGGTGGCCTTTTTTCTTACCAGGTAAAGCTCCTTAAGGCAAGGGAGCTGTATTATATACATGTCTCTCTTCTCTGGTGGATCTGTTAAATATAGTTAGGAAAAGACGGTTTTTCAAATAACATGGATCTAAAAGATAAATGGTTGTGTTCATACTCTCCAGGATCATGTCCACTTTCTCAAGAGCAACAGATTGTTGGCTGATGACATGTTGATATTGAAGCCCACATAGACAGCCTGCCATCTTTTAAGACAAATGGAAAAATATTTTTCAGTCTGTATATAGAGATGCAGAAAGCTTTTAATAACCCAGCTAAGTGTGGAATAGTGATTGGTGCCATAGCATAGATCCTAAAAAGCTAATCTATATTTGTAACTAGATTGTTAAGTAGCCATTGTGTAGATTAGGATGTTGGACCATATAGGGATGATTGACATTCAAACTCACCTCCATAGAAACTCACTGTGTGATGTTTGGACCAGTCACTCTCTCAGCCCAATTTACTTTAGAAGGACATTTTTGTGGGGGAAAACATACAGTAGTTGTTCCTAAAGAAAAGGAGGATATACTGTAAACCATTTAAGAAAAAAGAACGGATATGCATATTATTGAATGGGTAACCCACCAATTTGGATTTTAATATTATCACTTCATTCACAAATTAAGCCATGTGATTACAGTAAATGCACTAGGATATTCTTAAAATATCAATGTTAAGTAGGTCAATGTCTTACAATTATATGTATAACAACAGAATTACAAAAAGAGGTAGAATACATATAATTTCCAACCAGCCCATCATTATAGGTATAGCTATAGAAAATCATTGTCAAATATCAGCAAAAGGTGGTGTTTTTGTTAATTACATTTATATTCCAGATATGTATTTTTTAGCTGAAATGCAATTTTACTATGGAATTTTTATTTTATTAATTCGTTATCTTGTAGTATATGGTGATTAGTTATTAGAATATCTACATGTTTATTACATCACAAAAAATGTCCCTTAAGCATTTCTGATTGAAGATCTGTCTGTTTTCTTGATTATTTGAAATCAATCTATTGCACTGAATCATTTATTGAAGAAAATCTTGAAAAAGTCTTCATGGCTGGCTGGGCAAGTTTAATAGAAGTTCCTTTTCTACTCTAGATATAGGTTTCTGCATTCTATGCTGTTGGATTAGCAACCTATAGTAGTGTTTTTACTACTTATTGAACTGGACATTCTCTGATATCAGTTGTAGACATGGTTGCTTCAGTTATGTTTACATTTTGATCATGAATTAGAGATTTAGGTCTTTTTTATCATTAGCTATTCTTTAGTATAGAGCTTCTCAGATGAAATTTGAGTAAAACTGTTACATTACATTCTAGGAGAGCTCCCACTTTTCAGAAAGGGCACCCACATTGTCTGGATAAACTATTTGTTGGCTTATCTAAGAAGGGAGATAGCACAATCTGCCTGCAATCCAGCTTTTGAACACCTAGCCCTATTTGCACATTCAAAGCTAGGTCACTGTCAGAATTCACTCCCAAGGCCTTTGCGCCTTTAACAACAATTTCTGCAATGCCTGTCATGTGGCATCGACTACTTGTAAGATACAGAAGAAACAGAAAGTTTGTGTTTGGAGCATACAAGCAGACTCAGCACCATGACTCAATGTAACATAGGCCACAAAGAATCACCCTTAGAAGTGGATGAAAGTGAGATAATTATAGAGTCCTGGCTGGGTGGTCTTGAATTGGGAATTGATAGAAGTTGATCCTGGCTGGGTGGTCTTGAATTGGGAATTGACAGGAGTTTTTGTAAGTTTGAAAACAGTTGGGGAGTGCCCAGACATCTGAATCCAGCATGTGGCCCAGTCTAGTACCTGTACAGTAATTTGGCAAAAGGGAAATTCCTATGCCCCAAGGCTTGCAATAGAAAGTTTGAGAAATCTTGCTTTAATGTGTAGAGTGATGCATCAAACCTCAAGTGACATTCAGTGAGTTCTCAATAAATTGTTAAGGAAATTATGTTCCAGCATAATCTGTACATTAAGCCAGACACTTTGTTTATTCAAGCATATTAACTTTAGTGATTGTACTTGGGCAAGTAGCTGTATTTTAATCAGCAATCAAAATTAAGTATGATGTCTTATTTATACCAATATATTGATAGAAACAAAGGGATGCCTAAATTTGGAGCAAGAGTAAATTCAGAAAGTTAAATGACAGCCTATCACAGTAGATCTAATTTATATCCAATTAATTTAACTCATGATTTAAATTCAGATATTCATTTGTTAGGAAGATTCTGCAATCTTTTCTAGTAAAAATGTATTTTTGTTGTTTTATGTAGTCTGAATATATATGCTGCAATACTCAGAGAGAGATGTTCACTTTATAACACACACACATACACCCACCCACAGAGAGAGAGATGCAGTCACAATGTGTGTGTATGTGGGTATACAGTATTTTTCAAATTAATTTTAATTAAAATGGAAAATTATTGCCCATTTATTAATTCATTAGGAGGTAAAGCAGCTCCATTTCAGTAATGCCATTTTTCAACATTTTGAAAAATATTTTTGGCAGAAGTGTTAGAACAACTATTTTTCACGTTTTTAAATTTTTTAATACATTTAATAAGAAAGCTGACAATTAAAAATGGATGTGCTTGGTTTTAAGCATCGATTGCTGAATTTACATAATTTCCATTAATTCACTTGTGTGATTTTTTTTAAAATATCATCAAACATTTATCTTGACTGAATAGCCTAATTGTTCTGAAATTTATTGTAAATGGTATCATAGATATTGTTTTGATGGAAGTCTATGTGATACCCAATTCTTTCCCCATCAAGGATTGTTACCAAAGTTTTGTCTCCTGTTAGTTCTGTAACCATGACATTCTTAACTAATCATCAACCTACTTCAGATTGAAACTAAAGCACCACACAATTGGGTCAAAAAGCATCATTGCAGGGTGTTAGGAAATCTTCAGGACATATTTGCCTTTTTCTCCATTGGCCATTTAAATAACGGTAAGGAAAGCTTGGCTTTGCACCTAATCACTGTTTGGAATATGTGTTACAGATCTTTGCAGTGAGTCTTGATATGGAGAGACTATTTTGATTGCTCTTTCTTTCAAGCTTAAGAACTAGATATGCAATATGGGTCAAATGAACAGACAGAGATGTTCCCACAAGATAGCCAACAGAATTAGTCCTGTGTAACTGTCTGTAGTTATACTTCCTCTCCCAATGGATAGTTACCTAGATCTAGTCAATTGAGCTTTCCTTGATGTGTTCAACAAAGAGGCGATTGTAAATTTTGGCCCTCATAGTTCCATCCATATTTTCACACTTTTATTCACAAATGTCTGTCATAAGTTTACTAATCTATTCCATCAGACATTTTATTGGAAAGTTTGATGTGTCCTCTACTTCCCACACTTTCTTCATATCTTCCTATACAAATTGATTATTGTGAACATCTACTATAGATTATTGCAACATCTACTATATTAACTTTGGTCTTTTGCAGCAAAATAATATTCCAACTGTATACTATTAATTTGAGAATTCCTTCACTTCTAAACTTTGTATATTGAATCTATACGTAGCATTATCTATACCTATTCCTGTAAGATGGAGAATTTGTTTGCATCTTTGGGTCTGATACATAAGATCTTTCAGTATTATTTAATAATATTATTTATGGATCACTGCTATAATAATTGGTAGATGAGGATGTTGATGAAAAATTAGTTACGGGAGACAGCCATCAGAATTTGGATAGAATCATCCAAAGAAAAGAAATAGATGTAATTATTGTACATTTTGACTTGTTCAGAATTATTGACTGAATACATTAATAGAAGTGAAATACTAAATATCTGCTTGTTGATTTAATCATCATAATGAAATAAATGAAATAATTATATGTTTGTGAACTGTATAAATGTTCAGAGAAACAGTTTGTAAGAAAAAGAGAATACCAATGTAAAACTGTTTATAACCTGATGATCAGGCGTGCAGTCTTAAATTTCTTGTAATTATTCTTTATTTAAACAATGAGCTTTTTCGTTAGTTTCCTTGCACCATTTGCATTTTGCACAGTTCTGTTTTATCCACTGATATAGAAAATTGGTTTCCATATACAATCTCTTTTACAGCCTACTGACATGATTTGTTTGAATCAATAAACTCTGCACTTCAGGATCAGAAATGTACCAAGTTTGTAGTTAGGTTTTGTGTTCCCTTTTTATTTCATTTTCTGTTGTTGCATTTAGAAATTCTTTCTCCAGATTCATTTAATTCTAAAGAAATCCCATCATCAATGTATTAAATTTTTGTAGAATATTTTCCTAAACAGTTCATAGAAGGGCAAAGCTTTGGTTTAGAATAGTCACCAATCTTTTTCCCCCCATAAAGTCTGTTATAACTGTTTTATTGATTTTAAATAAAAAAAATTAGCTCCAGCTTTTGTAATAATTTAGTTAATATGTGTTTTCCTCTTTATTTTTTAACAGGCATTTATAGCAGTAATGAAGTAGCAGTATCTTTTCCAAATGTAGTCTCTGGCTCAGGATCTAGCACTCCTGTTTCCAGTTCACATTTACCTCAGCAGTCTTCTGGTCATGTGCAGCAGGTGGCAACTTTGTCTTCTACACCTTCTGTAGCTACAGCTGTTGCTGCAACTCAAGTAGGTTGTTAAAAGTATTTGATGGTCAATATTGGTGTGGTAAATGGGACATACTGGCATTTTGCATATACTTTTTTAGACAAATGTATCTAAAGAAAGAATATACCATATATGTATTTTTCCTTTTTTTTAGCGTATTATGGAGAAAACCAGGCTAACTTCTAATTGTTTCACTTTTGATTAGTTTCAAAAATGTATTTAATGTTCAGAATTTGCATACTATAAAGTTAGATATTTTTTGAAAATGGACTTTCTGTTTTGGTATTCTATTTTTTACTTGCTTTGTCTTCTTAGCAGTTTTTGTCAGTGACAGGATTCATTCATTATATTAATCTAATTTTGTTTGCTTGGTTGTGATTTAACATGGTATGTTAGCCCAGTCAATTGTGATTCTGTATACTATAGGTTAATAGTTTTTACATTATATTTGTAAACCCAGCTAATGGATATATTTGAAAATCTTCACTGAATTATAGTTAGTAATTACTATTAATTACTTAGAGTCTTATTTTGGCATATCTGATTGCGTAATAATTTGATGAATGTATCTTTAAATTTGTAAGCAGATTTGAAAGCCATTGAAGTTGCTATTATTTTTTTAATGTAATCACTTGTGGTATAATATATTACAATCTTAGCAGAAATGCTGTAATGTAATATAAAAACTAGCATATTAATCATAATAATAGCAGTGTAAAGGCAAACTAACAAATGTTTATAAATATATAAATACAGCTATATAAATACCTGTAGTAGCAAACAAACTATTTATAGTATGTAGTAGCAAACAAACTATTTCTTTTCTTAATCTAATTTGCTACCTGAATATTTTTACTTACAGAAATTATTCATGGTCTCTTTTCGAAAATAATGAAGGCAACTCATGCTTAATTATAATAGCGTCTTTAGTTATTCACCTATAGAGCTTAGACCTAATAAAGCTAAATTGCATCTTAGTTTTATTTCAGGAAAGTTCCTTACTACATTAACCTTTTAACCACTAAATTAGGTGAAAAAGCTTCTGATCTTCTGTCATCATAACTACTCTAGCAGTCATTTTTATACATCAGGTATTCCCAAAAGGCAAAATTCTTTGTTTTAAACATAAAATAGCCTACTAGATTACTAGAGCTAAAAGAAACTTTTGAACTTCAACACTCAAGTGAAATGCTATACTTAATGGTTCAAAAATAAGTCCCATTGATTGTAGTAGTGTGTCTGGTAAGTCTGCATAGGATTAAAGTCTGTTAATCCTTTAAGAACACTTCATAAGTTTCAACTTTACAGGTGAGATAAATTGAAGTATTTACTGAAGCTTTCATTTAATGCCCATGGTACCGTGTTTCCCTGAAAGTAAGACCTACCCTGAAAATAAGCCTTAGTTTGGGGGCAAGGTACACATCTAAAAATCAAGCTAGGGTGGGGGTGGAGGGGGTGAAACTGCCCCACACCCTATACCTGCTTACTTTGCAGCCAGGCCTTTCCTTGCCGGACCCGTCTTCTGTGGTGTCCCCAGGCCTGGTTCTGCAAGGCCTCTGCAGCCGAGAATCGAGCTATGGATTGAATCCATAGCTTGGTTCTCAGTTGCACAGGCCTTCTGGAAAGTCCTTTGACTGCGAATTGAAGGTCGGAACTCCATTCTCAGCTGCAGAATGAAGCTGCTCCTTCGGCCGCAGAAATGGGCCAGCTGGGCGGGGCTGTCGATGCTGGAGGTGAGTGGAAAAGACACCCTCCTCCCAAAAATAAGACCTGGTGCCTCTTTTGGAGGAAAAAAAAATTAGAATGAATCTTATTTTCGGGGAAACACGGTAAGTAGTGCATCATTAAAAAAAAGTGTAATAATTTTTTTAAGTAAAAATATAATTACTCCAGGTTTATAGTTTTTTTTTCTAAGAAACAAAAGTAAATGAGCAAATACTAATTATTCAATTATACAGGTAGTCCTCAGCTTACAACAGTTCATTTAGTGACCATTCGAAGTTAAAACAGCAGTGAAAAAAGTGACTTATGACTGTTTTTCACTCTTACGCCCATTGCAGCATCTCCATAGTCACATGATCAGAATAACAGAACAGAATAACAGAGTTGGAAGGGATCTTGGAGGTCTTCTAGTCTACTCCCTGCTCAGGCAAGAAATCCTATACCATTTCAGGCAAATGGTTGTCCAATCTCTTCTTTAAAACTTCTAGTGTTGCAGCATTCACAACTTCTGGAGGCAGGATGTTTCACTGATTAACTGTTCCAACTGTCAGGAAATTTCTAGGTTGTGTCTCTCCTTGATTAGTTTCCATCCATTGCTTCTTGTCCTGCCTTCAGGCTTTGGAGAATAGTGTGACTCCCTCCTCTTTGTGGCAACCCCTGAGATATTGGAACACTGCTATCATGTCTCCCCTCGTCCTTCTTTTCATTAAACTAGACATACCCAATTCCAGCAACCATTAATTTATATGTTTTAGTCTCCAGTCCCCTAATCATCTTCATTGAATTTGGTTTTTCTTGCCTAAATGTAGAACCTTACTTTTTTCACCATTGAATTTTATTTTGTTAGATAGCATCCAATCAAGATCCTTCTGTATCTTAAGCTTATCTTCTGCAATGTTGGCTATTCTGCTAGCTTTGTGTTGTCTGCAAATGTGAAATTCTTTTCCCTCATTCAAATCATTGAAGATGTTGAAGACTACTGGGTCTAAAACTGAGCCTTAGGGTACGCCACTGCATACTTCTCTCCATGTAGATGCAGTTCCATTGAGCACTACACATTGAGTGTGGTTGGTCAGCCAGTTACGAATCCATCTGGTAGTGATGCTGTCTAATACACATTTTTCTATCTTATCAAATAGTAGGTTGTGGTCTACTTCATCAAATACTTTATTGAAATCCAAGTAAATTATATCCACATATTCCTCTAGCCCACTAATTTTGTCATCTGGTCAAAGAATGCAATAAGATTTGTCTGGCATGATCTGTTTTTGACAAACCCATGTTGGCTTTTGGTTATGAGTTTATTTGCCTCTAGGTGTTTGCTGATTTGTTGTTTGATTTACCTTTTCCAGAATCTGGACCTATTTTTTCCTCTTTTTTGAAGATGGGAATTACTTCAGCTCTTTTCCAGTTCTCTAGTAGTTCCCCAGTGTTCCAGGATCTTTGAAAGATATAGTTCAGTGGTTCTGAGATCACGTTTGCCAGTTCCTTCAGAATCTTGGGGTCTAATCCATTTGGTGGTGGTGAGCTGAACTAGTCTAGAGTGGACAGGTGCTCACTCACCATTTTCTTGCCTATTTTAACTTGTATTCCTAATGTGTTTTTTACTGTATTGTTTGATAGGTTGGACTGTTTTTTCCTTTTGTATAAAGATGGATGAAAAAAATAAGTTAAGCAGTTCTGCTTTCTCCCTGTTGCTTGTCCCTTCTTGCCACTTTCTCCCATAAAAATTCAGACACTTGGCAACTGATTAATATTTATGACAGTTGGAGTGTCCCGGGGTCATGTGATCTCCCTTTATAACCTTCTGACCCACAAAGTCAATGGGGAACCCAGATTCATTTAACTATGTTACTAACTTAACAACTGCAGTGATTCACTTAACAACTGTGGCAAGAAAAGTCATAAAATGGGAAAAATTCACTTTAAAAATGTCTCACATTGAAAGAACTGTTATATAATCACATATACAGGTAGTCCTTGACTTATGACTACAAATGTTGCTTAGACATTTGTGCTCAATTGTAGTCATAAGTCAAGGACTACCTGTATATGTAATTATATAACAGTGCTTTTAATTGTATGTTTCTACTTTTGAATTCGTTCTAGGATTCTCTGTATGCACACATACATTTACTGCAATTGTTTTGAATATCTGTTAGAATTCAGTTAGATGATGTCATATATCAATGCCTTGTGTTTTTTATTACTTATGTGCTAACATTGGATAAATACATTTTTAGAAAGCCATTAGCAGCTTTTTAACCTGTTTATTCCAAAGAAAGAGGATAGATAATAGGTGGCACATGTTGAATAATAATTGCTCATTATTTGTTTCTTTAATGCTTCTGAAAAAGTGAATGTTAGATTTTTTTTTGACAAGTTGTTTATGTTATGCTAATGTGTAATGTGTTGTACACCTGAAAATAAACTCCATAGAAAAGCAAAATAGGATTGTACTGTAAGTATTGAATATTAACATGTTAGCTTATTTATTACTGTAGTTTAGTTTTACAATTAATATCTTAAATATTTAGTTTTTTTCCCCTCTTCTAGCTCCTTTTCCACACATTTATTCCGAAGATGAAAGTGTTACATCCCATTTTATAAAAGTTATTACTGTGTGGCTTTGCCTTCTCTTTTATCTTCAGTGCCACTTTTTTATTCTTTTAAAAATATATTCCATTTGAATTTGTTGCACATTAGATAGCTTTCCTTCCCTTCACGAAAAAGAGAAAGCCGATGATGTTGTCTAAAGTATATTCTGCTGTTTATAATGTGATACAATGGGCTTATTTTTATATTTTCCATATTTAAGCTATGTTTTCCACGTATTCTTTCAGTTCCTAGAGTTCACAATTTTTCCTTAGGTGAAGAGGAAAAATTGAAAGAAGCCTAGTACATATACAAGTTGCTTGCATTAAATTGCTTAATTATCATTTGTATATAGAGGGAAGTTGCAATGAGTTGCAATTTGCAATTGTTTGACTCCAGACACGTTCTTTTCCAAGATATGCTGTTTCATTTCCCCTTCCCCAATAATAAATCAACACTCCATGGCTACTGTTATACTGGACTATTTTGGAATAGTTTCTAAAATCCTTTTTTTTGATACTTCTGGAAACCTCAGTATTTTCTTGAGTATGGTAATATTTTTGTACTCAGCTGAGATGTTTGGCTATATGAAGACCAGCAAATGGAAGAAGGTTGCTGCTGAAAGATGTGAGTGCAGGGTCATAATTCTGTAATATTTTTCAGTAATTTATTTTTAAGTAAATACCTGTAAAATATGCTCAAGTCTGTTTTTATTATGTGGAACTGTCACCCATCTGGGGCATACAATTTTGTTTATTTCAGTTTTTAATCAGTGTTATCTTGTTTTACCTATTTGTTTTACCTATTTATATAGCAATTATTTTTCTTCCTTGTTTCTGTGGAATTCAATTATGTGAATTCTTGCCTTTCTGCACTTAGATTTATATACCTCTTCACAGTGCTGTACAGCCCTCTCTAAGCAGTTTACAGAGTCAGCATATTGTCCCCAACAATCTGGGTCCTCATTTTACCGACCTCGGAAGGATGGAAGGCTGTGTCAACCTTGAGCAGGTGGGAATCAAACTCCTGGCAGTGAGCTGAATTAGCTTGCAGTACTGCATCCTAACCACTATGCCACCATGGCTCCTCCAATTAATACTAATTGTTTTTTAGCTGAGCCCTTTTTTCCATCAGAATAAAATCAGATTTTTTTCAAATTAAAAAAAAATGGGTTTCATTGTGTATTATGTAAATCCACTTATTTAAAAGAGGCTTGGGAAATGACCATCCCACACCCATAATTTCGGATCCAGGCATAGTCCCAAATAAAGTATATGGAATTCCTATATCTACATTCCAGGAATTACATTATTACATTACCAGAGAAGAAATTGTAATCAGCAATCATGGATTATCACAGAACTTTATTATTCTGGAAATGCAGCAAGATGCTAGTAAATTCAAATTTATCCGAAAGGCTAGAATGCCTAACTATTTACCTGGCTCTAAAGGCATTGAATTCATGGGGATTTGCTTCTCAGTAGATGATTAAAATTGTGCAACAGGAAAGCTTCTCTTTGGAGTATCTTGAACAACATTCACAGATTAACCACAATAGACATTTACAATATTTGGACAACCATTCTGTTTTTCAAATTTTAACTATAATGAGAGATAATACAAACGTGATCTTAATATTTTTCCTGAAAATAGGAATAGACTAACAGTACTATGTAACTTATATTGGAACATTTATTATCTACAGCAGTTCTATGCACAAAGTATGTGGGACAATTAACAAATTGTCCTGACTTTCTGTTTTTGAAAAGTGGTATTGTATTTGTTACATTCCAGAGTGACCCCTGCTGGCAGGTAGTATAAAAACAGTGATATCTAATCAATTTTTTCTCTTTCCGTTAACATAAGGATTCCTAAATGATCCCGTATTTTCTGATATCAACAAAAATGCTATTGTTAACTTACATTTATATTTCTGTGAAAATATACCCAGCAAATGGTAAAATGTTTCTATGATCATCTTTATTAAAAATGTAATTTCATAATGTCTAATTTGAATATCTATTACTAGATAAAATTAAGCAAAATCTCCTTTTTGAGGTTGTCATTTTGACTATAGACTCTGGGGAAAAGAGTAGAATTTACAACCAGAAGGGAAATTTCAAATAAACCTGTGACTTTACTATAGGAACAAAAGAATCATAGTTGCTTGTGATAATGATGTTTGGTTCAGTTAAAATATTTACTGCTCAATAATCTGATTTCAGTAACATATGCCTCCTTATAAATATAATTCAGTAAGGCTGCTAAAGAGTTGTGTAGTCTTTTGCACACCACAGCATGCTGAAACAGCCGCATCAGGCTTTAGTCCTGCAGTAAATGGTTTCTGCCTTCAAGCTGAAGCTTATTTAGTCGGGTTTATCTGATGCTGCTGTAGCAACCATCAGTCTCCAGGCAACTGAGGCACATTGACCTCTCTGATGAACTGAGAGAAGCACTACTTCAGTTTAGCTTCCTAAGACAATTACTGGTGGTGAATTTATATATATGTTCATAAATCCGTGTGCAGACACACACATACAGTTCCATTACATAACACAATATGCATATATGTGACTGTATTCTCTGAAAGGATGGTAAGGTAATAAATGTAGGAATACATTAAGCAAGCTAGTACAAAATCTTTTAGAGGATAAAAGTGATTAATCTTTAAATAATGTGTAATTATATTCATTTTTCATATTTTTCATATTTTTAAGAAATCAATTTTTAAAGGTTCTATTTTAAAAGTTACCTGGTAAAATTGCGACATGTCCAAAAAGAGAGTAGTAAAGCAATAATTGCTGAGATTTAGAAGTCTTCCATATAATTAAAAATTAAATTCTTTGCCCTTACATTTTATGTTTTTATCCTTCTATAGAGGACAGTAATAGATTTTCATTTCTTTACACATGCTGTTATTGGCTTTTAACTGTTAGGTGTTAATATTTTTGTTTTTAAATCAATATGAATGCATTTAATTTGATAGGTATTTTATAATATCAGATAGTTTATACTTCTTATATTTGGTTATGCACATTAAATATATCTGTCTCATAAAACAAGTGCCTGACAAAAATATGTCTAACCAATTTTGTGATGTAGTCCTTTTAAGTTCAAATGGTCAAGGAGCTTCAAAAGCACTGAAATAGAATGTAATGGCTTGGCAGTTTATTTCAGTGGCATCTTTATTTCAGTTGCATCTAATATTTTTGAGAATTAGTAATAAAATGAACAATACAATTTGAAATTATGTCCTTCCTATAGATCTTCTGATTTGGGTGGTTGCCATGGTTAGAAAGATAGAAAGACACATCTGTCTTGGGCAGCCTGTAATGTGTCCTCAGAAAATTCTGTGGTGTAGATTTATGGCTAGCAGAGTTTCCCTTGGTAATAGACTTTGAAATGTGGTATTCCAGGGTCAGGAAGTTGGAGGTGGTCCTATATCTGATAGAGTGGCATAGGTATTTAATTAAATCCATGGGGAAAGAAAAGTGGGAAAAAAATCCCTGGAGAAGAAGAAAAAACTAGATGCTCCACCCTAACACCTGGGGTTAATTTTATAAATGGCAGATGAATAGTCACTTAATCCTCCCCATTCTTACACCCACACAAATTACTCTTAGGAATGCTTTTTTTGGACAAATAACTTGCTCTACTGTAAACCCTCAAATATGCTAAGAATAGTTTTTTTAAAAGTCTGAGAAAAAATAGTCTTCTGTTTTTCATTAAGTGAGAAATTTAGTAAAAGATTGCTATGCAATCTCTGGGATATTTTACATTATTATGTGTATCTTTTGGAATGTCAATGTGTCCTAAGTGCTGAAAAAGGTTAACACTGCTGGGCTCCTTTTATCATCTTTTTATTTCTGCTGGGAGAGAGAAGCTGTTTCTGGGGGGAAAAAAAGTATGCAGTGCATTCTAATTTTGAACTTCAGTATCCAGGTGACTAAATCCAGTACTTATGTGGCTACTTCAAAAGTTGACACCAGTGAACCAAAGTTTCTTCTGGAGTTCGATAATGAGCAGTATTGCAGAAGCTCCTTCATGACTAGAATTATATATTGTGTTTCTTAGTTTACATTGGTCATCTGTATATTCCATATTTGTATTTTGTTTATCAGAAGATTTGGGTGGCATCCAATTGAGTCCCTTTGCTATTGCAAAGGTTCTGTTGATAGAAAAAAATCCCGTTCATTCAAGTGAAACATAATGCTTTGATTCCCCTTGTACACATTTTTTTCTTTGAAAATTTGTCCAATTCTTAATTAAACTAGATGCTTCTGCTAGGTGCTTAACTAAACCTAGGTGCTTGTGCAGTAGATAGCAGATACACAACTACTAATGAAACTGTGCTGCTAGCAACTGTGGTTCTGCTGGTGTTATGTTGAATACAAATTCTAGTAATTAGCAAACATTTTCTTCTTTTTCAAAAATATTTATATTGTCCTGTTGTTTATAAATATTATCTCCTATTTTCATAAGTTAAATATTGACAGAGTGCATATCAGAATTTTGTTGATAAATGCACATTGGAAAAATGAGTAAAATTAACTTTTGAATAAATCCATACAAATAGAGAATATCTAATCTAAAAAAATAAACTTGTAACTTTTAAGAAAGAACATTTATAGGACAAACCTATTTCCAAGTTGAAGCAAGCAGAGAAATTGTTCTTTATTTTATTTTTAAGCAGGTTCCTCTGTTCTTTAACAGCAACAACAAAAATTAACAACAACAAAAACTAATTCTCAAGAAGAGTATTGATTAGATATAAACTGATTATGAAGCAGCCCAGGAATTGGTGGCCCAGTCATTTCTTATACAATTAAATCCCTCCTTCTTCTTTATGGAAATTCAACTGTGGGCATTTTAGCATTAGCCTAAACAATGGGTTTGAATATGTTAAGCTCCTAACAATTAGAGAGAAGTTTGGGGCATTGAATAATGTGAAATGATGCAATTGAATCTGACAGCTTTAACAGTCAGCCCTCTCATGGGACCTCAAAGTTGTTCACACTTGGTTTCATCTCTCATCACATGCTGAGTATTAAAACCTTACTGGAAGGTGTCTTAAACTTAAGTGGGGTGTATATCAGAAAATATTTAGTATATTAAAAGTTGAAATGACTGGGAGTTTGTGCTTTTAAAAAGATTTTATAAGATTCAGTAATATATAGCAGGGCAATTTTTCTATTAGTGCATTCGTTTAAAAATAAATTTTGAAAAGCAGTACATAGCTCAACAGAAATCTCTCCTCCCCCCCCCTTACCTTCAAGTCATTTCTGATCCTAGTGTCTGCCTAAACTAATCCATGCAATTGTATTGGCAAGATTTTCGGAAGTAGTTTGTCATTACCATCTTCCTAGGGCTAACATGGAATGACTGGTTAAAGTCACTCAGCTGACTTCATGCCTAAGGAAAGACTAGAAGTCACAGTCTCCCAGCATACCCAGATTGGTGAATTGTCTAGTAAAGCTGTATAAAGTCTTTGTGTTTCAGTAACAGCAGAACAGATGCATTACATGTACTGCAATGTATTTAGTAAATTAATTTACATATTTATATCAAAATGTCAATTTTTTCTATTTTATTTTTTAAATGTAGGTAATGAAGGGAAAATATGCAATCTGTTTAATGTAAGCATTAAAATAATAGTTTTATGTGATTTGGTACTATATTCCAGTGCTATATTCTTATGATCAAAGGGATTTTTGGGGTAAATAGTTATATACACAGAGAAAAAGATAGAGGCACGCACACAAATATATATACAAATAGACACGCAAGCATACACATGCATGCAACCATTTTGTTTTAATTTCAATATTATAATTTTAGTAGTATATTTCTTAATGATTTTCATTAACCTGATCCAAATGAAATAAGGTGTATTATACTTCTAAAAGTGCTAAAAGCTTTGCCTTGATTTGATCTTTATCATATTATTCAAATTATTTTACATTTTTAATAAATGTTTTAATGAAGTTGAAATACAAAGTAAATGGTTCTTTTTTACTTTTAAATAATACCAAAATTGAATATTTATCTCAATATGTAAAATTGTTATACTGTGTGTTTCTTAGAGAGCTAAATCCCCTATTTTTAACCCAATTTATTTTAAATAAAACCTTTTTGTTTATGGCACTGTTGTAGTTTCATAACCAATTTAAAAATTTTTATCCCAGTGTAAAGATCACATTATAGATATAATATATAACTAATAATAGAAGAAACCAGTAATATTCTATCTTGATCAGAGAATGCTACTGTCTTGGTATCAGGTTTAATGTTTTTCTTATGTTTCGGAAAACTATTAGTCAGAAATGATAGTTGGTATTTTCTACAGCTTTTATTTAAAACGCCAGTGTCCTGTTTACCTTTTAATCTTATTTTAATCTCTTATCTGCAGCTAGAGTAACCAAAAGGACAATAAATAAATTAATAATTCTATAAAAGCCTTCCTTTCGTGCCTTGAATTTTCACCTGAAAAGTGATTTGTTTACATGAATGAATGTATAAATGAATTCAGAATTTTCCATAATCTCTAATAACACCCCCCCCCCCAACTTTGCTGATTTTGTTCATGTAGGTGCTTGTTCGCTGTTTGATGGCTCTAATGTAAAAACAAATAACTATAGTACCTGACATACTTAGGTGAATAAGTTGTTACGGAAGATGTGATGAGAACATATTTTGTTCAGTAAATTCATTTCATATATGCAGAGTTATAGGAAGTTTCACTGGACATTTACAGGTTTCAGGTGCTCAGATTCACACTATTCCAATTGAAATTACATGTTTGTAAAAGTTGGGAAACAGGATGTTCTGTGTAGTTACTGGAAGCGTTTCTAATTTATATGATCTCACTTCTCCTTTAGGTGTTAATTTTTTATGCTGTGTATCTTGCTTGTGAGAGTTGAATTACTGTTTAATTATTCATTAATATGAGGTTTATGAATGAATAGATACTATGCAATGGGAAAAATACTTTCTTTGAGGGGATTCTTATTCTATGGATCTGGCTAGTGGTCTGCCTCAAAACAATAATGAAAACATCAGTCTTTTCCAATGAAATTTCACAATCTCCTCCCACCCTTGATATTCTTATGTGCTAGATGTCAAATTTGCCTTGTATTGGGGAAGGGGAAACTAGAAAGAGATAAAAGGCTGACTTTTCTTTCTCATTGTCCCTGTAAAAATGTTTCTTGGCATAACTGTTAAAAAAATTGTCTTAGTTAAGGATATTTTACCTGTCAGGTTCTTTATTCCCACTTCCCAATAGGAAAATGTTTAAGAAGTAGTTCCTAGTGGTTTATAAGCAAAGTTTATCAATTATCACTTTAAAAGTTGGAGTGAAAAACCAAGTCCAGAGGGGAAGGTCCAGTTATGCCGATTGTTAAAACCTTATGCAGAGGAAGTGTCTCAACTAATGGTCAGTACCTGACTAGAGTTAGATCAGAGTCAATGGCATTCAAGGAAGGTTGGACTTAATTCTTTAGTAGCTATGTAGGGGTTCAAGGCTAATCCCTTTTTACTCTGTTTCCAGTTTCTGCCATTCCTTCTATATTTGGTAAGTATGGAGTGTTGGCAGATCTTAATGCCAGAGTACAGTGCTTCTAGAACTACAGGAATATGTTTCTGTTGGTTGCATTTATACAACTTTGACAATTACTTTGAAGCATTTAAAATTTTATTGATCACAAAGTTGGAATTATGATTACCTTTTTTGCTGAATCCACTAGCCTATAAAGTGCAGTCTTTAGCAAATTATTTAAATACTCCCTCCTTTGTTTAATGGGGATTACTTTGTAGTAAGTGTTCTTAATTGTTTTGGACTGCATTTGGTACAGTAACTTGTTTGTAAAGCAAATGTATGTTCTTTTCAAATTTCAAATTGAAAAGTGCTTATAATTTCAGTCATTTAATGGTTTATTTATCAAAGCTATAAGACAATATATTTTTAGAAACTTTATTATGAAAAATAATAGTATTATGTCTGGCCATTACACTTCTGAATTAAGTTTTCAAATGCCATTAATTAATTGAGAGTAATGTAGTCAAGGAGAGAAGATGTTTTATTACACTGGATTAAGCAAAGATATTACAAGGCTTAGAACTGGCAGAATTCAGTTTATCTTGTTAAGGATTCATCTTCTTTTGACTGAAGTCTCATCAGAAAAATTGAGAATTGTTGTTAGCAGGATGGATGGATGGATGGATGGCTAAAGAGTTTTCCAGTAAGTCAAGTTGGCTATCTGCCAAAAATCTATTCCTTATTATGAGGTTCAGGACAGAGCTGTGATTTTGATGAGACCTTTATTATATAGAAAACATACCTGGAAGCAGAGCTGCTTTTCTTTTTATGGGAAAAATAAGCTTTCTTGTGCATAAAAAATAGGAAGTTACTAAATAATAAGCAGGTTGTCCTGATGACAGAGTACAACCAAGGAAATATGACTCAAGGGTACAACTGAAATGGGACCTTTTGACCCCATTGCATTTTTGTGATGTAAGGAGTAGGAGCATTTGTGATACATCTATTATCTACCTGCCTTTATTTTGTAAATGGTTTTAAAAGTTTAAATAATTAGTGTGAGCACATGGTCATCAAGAAGCAAAATCCTTATATTCCCAGTGTGATTTAGAAATGTGGGCAATTCTTTGTTCAGCAATATTTTGAAAATATAATTCATGGTTCATCTTAGTTTCAGTGTAAAAAAATCCTGCAAATGTATTTTCACTGCTTTTAAACTTGTGTCAACAGGAAGCTTGATTACTAGATTATTAGATTGACTAGATCAAATTTTAATTTAATATGTTAAAGATATATTTTAAGATTTTCCTTTGCAGATTTCAAATTTTAGTAATTCTGTGTTTTGGCAGGCATTACCTGGATCTTCCCTTGGCCTTCCTCCTTCACATGTCTATGGCAATAGGTTAAATTCTAACCCAACAATGGCGTCACATGCCACACAAGCTGAAAACATTCAGTTAGGCAAGTTAAAATTTCTTTTTAATGGTATATATATTTCTTAAAAAATGTTTTTTTATTTATTTGCATGCTCAACTGCTAGCTGCATTTTTCACACCAATAATGCTTTACACCACAGAGTATGTGAAATGTAAATGTTTAAGCAGAGCAATGAGCAGGCAGGAATGCAACAATGTCTCTTGTGACTTTTTGTGATTGATGTGTTCAGTTTCTTTAGTTCTTTGCAATGAAAGTAGCATTGGGTTTTTGTTGTGAATCGTTTAAATCTTTATTTGCATAATTTATGGAATTACATGATCTCCGAGTTGGTATAGTTGAGATCCTGTTACTTAAATTCACCAATAACTGAATAAATACTAGTTGGTCTTTTTCATAGTACTAGTTTTTTAAAAAAAAAATTAATAAGCTCCTGGATTTGCTTTGTTTCATTCTATCTTTAAGGATTTGTTGACATGTCCTAATAGTCATGCCTATCTGGGGGAAGGGAATGAGTTTAGCAGTTTACCAAGAATGGATCAGTCATGTCTTGCCCTCTAAAAGACCAAGGGTCATTTGCTGCAGAATAGGGGGAGGGCCGCCTTGAAAGGGGCAGATAGGGTTATTTTATTGAGAGGCCATAGGGAAAAATAACCCTTTTGAGTCATGCCATGCAAGACATTTCAGTATATCTGACAAAATGTTTTTTAAAAATCTTTTAATCTCTTGTTGTTTTTTCTTTTTACATAAAATTGGAAATTACTAAAGACTTATTCTTGTTTTAATGGAAGAGAAACATTTCCTAGCATTTGTTGCTAAAAAATTGTGAGAAAAAGTTACTGCTAGAAGTGTCTATGGAGTATGGTTTGTGAATTTTCCTGGGATGCAAAGTGTTAAAAAATACAAAGCCTGAGGATCTGCTGTGATAAGCATACAGATTAGCTGTCCACAGCTGTGATTCATTACTTTCACTGCAGAAATTAAAAGTGGCTGAGGGGAGGGTACTAGAAATACAAACCATGCTTGTGTGCTGTAAAACTGAAAGCAGAGAAAAGACTAAGGTTAATCCATGGCCTGCTTCACCCACAGAAATTTGTACGGAGAATACTTTATCCATTGCAGTTAGTAGCTTTATAGTAGTCCTCTCTGGTATTGCTACTGGAGTAATTGCTAATAGTGAGGGACATCTTGAAACATTTTAAAACCTTAGTTCCGAAAGAGTTACTTTTGGCTGTGAAATATTTGCTGTGCAGATCAAGATCTTGGAGACAATAGCCGGAGCCTGGTTGGAAGGGGAGGTTCACCCAAAGGAAGTATTTCACCACGGTAAGCAAAATTTACAATCAGTTAAGGGAAAAAAAATATTTTTAAGCTACAGACATTTTTATAAGATGTCCTATTTAAGTTGAATAAAATTATGTAGATATATTCTGTTGTACTAAGGAAATATTTTAGATTAATTTGAATTCACAGTAATATAATAAAACTATGTCTTTTCTTATGCATAGAAATTACTGAAGAATTAGGTCCTTTTTTACATTATCTTGTCTCACTTGTATAGTTAGCTTTACAGAAAAGCCCATGCACTAATAATTATCAGATAGATGCTATCATAAGAATATTAAATGCAAATATATTTATTAGTTTTTGAGTGTAACAACACTGAAAAAAGTGAAGAATCTTGTATAGGCAGTGAAATCAATATTTTTAAAGATTTAAAACAACCAGGATTCAATTAGTGGTTGATAGGTCACTAGCATAAAAACATGGTACTACACAGTTTGAGTGTTGAAGATTTTAGCATTTTAAAAGTGTTTCATTTTAATTTATCATTGATAGTACACATTTGTACTACAGCCTGCAAATAGTTAATACATGGGTAATGAACTTAAAAAAGAATGTCAGTGTGCCACTTATGTTTATGAATTGCTGTGTCATGGATAAACTGTGTGTTAGTGATCTGTGGCCAGATTTTCAAGAAACTGGAGATCTCAAAGACTGACTGAAAAATATATCCACTCTGCAAATTAGGTCAATGGTCGTCTTAGGAACAAATCCTTTAAAATCTTTTGAAGCTGAGTGTGATTGACTTCTAATTAAGTGTTCTAGAAATATACCTCTACTTACTGAAATATAAAGTTACATAAGAAAGTAGATCTCTAGGTTAAAATGATTTAGTTTGAACAGCTTTTATACATAATTATTTGTAAGGTTCCAGTCCCTAGTAACTCATTTAAAATTAAATTAAATTGAGGGTGTAATATTTCTTTGTTCTTCTTTCTCATTCTCAAATTTGTTAAAATCTTAATTTTAATGTAAGCCCTGCGAACAATGTTTAAGTCAGTTAACTTTTATTTTAGCTTTTTAAAGAAAAAATTTACTCACTGTTTTAAGGCTGTTGATAGGAGAATGAAGGAATCAGAATCAAGACATAATACTGAGAAAAATTATGTTGTTCTTTGGATGTTGTCTATTATAATAAAATATACATGAATTGAAATAGCATAGAAATGTCAAATTTATATACAATACTAGTTTATATAAATATCTATATAGATATATGGAGGAAGAGTTTAGAAGATACATAGTACAATAGAATGTATATAAAGATTTTTATTCCCCAAATGATGCAAAAATAATGTAAGACAGAAATACATGTGTCAGAAAGATGCATATTAAACATAGCAAAGAGTCCTCTTCATTTTAATCATATTCACCTATTTTTAATATAAAAGCTGTCAGAATTATATCTAACCAAAGGCCTTCAGTGAATCTAGTACCAAATCTCCAGCAAAAGCTAGGTCTATTTTTCAGAGGAATTATTCAAGAAATACGTAGGGATGGGTGATTTGTTCTTTGTCACCCTTGCCTTACAAAAACACATAGCCAGGTATCCAAGAGATTTCAGTTTTACTGCATTCTCTTAAGCATTTGTGGCCATATAATCTTCAAGTATTTCCACAAAGTTTATACCAGTGGCTCAGCAAAGCATTCAAGGTAACAAATGATATTGTGCAGCAGTACTGCTTAAAGAACACAATACCTTTTGAAAACATGTCAGTAATTTGCTAGTCATTGGCTACTAAATCCATAAATATTTTATCTTAATTTAATAATTGTATAATTCAATACAGTATATTATCTCATCTTAGACATGGATGATATGGTTGATTAACCATATGGAAGAGCAATTTACTGTTGGATGAATTCTGATATTAAAGAGAAGAATAATTGCTTAACACTGTAATTTGAGTTCCTGCCAAAAACAAAATAAAAAACTGGTGAAGAGTTATGATCTATTTGAAATTTTAATCTTAAAAACTAAGAAAAAATGGTTCTTTTAGTAGCAAAGATAATTCTAGTACAAATACTACAACATTAAATCATTATTTAAGTATATTTGTATAATGTATGATTATCATTTATTCATTATTCCATCTCCACCCTCACCACCGATTCCTTGGTATATACCTTCTATTGTGAAAAAAAACCTAGAGTGCTGGCAATGATTGTGTGTGTTTGTGTGTGTGTGTGTGTGTGTGTATGTTTATTTTCAATGACAACTGGGAACATGGGAAAATAATGTTTTATATTTTTACAGTGAAGCAAGGGAACAATTACAGTTCAACAGAAAAGGGTTGCTAAAATTTATTTAATTTCAAAATACCTATGTACAAGTTCTGTGATTTGATTATGCTTGATATGTTATGCTGCTATAATGATAAACACAAATATAACATTCTTCACATTTGACATTTTAGTTGAAGTCATTGTCATCAAATAATTTGTAATAATTTGTAATGTTAATTTGTGTGCATTTTAGGATATAAAACTTTCCAAATTGTAAAGGCCTTTGTAAATTAAGTGTTGATCAAGATTTCTTAAATTAGTGTACTGGCTGCATAAATATTTAATACTTTCCTGCACATAATTACTATTGCTGTTACACTTTTTCTGTTATTAATTTTTGAATTCAGTTATATTGATGTCAGAGGAAATCTTACTAAAATATGCATTTAAGTGAAGATGTCTGGGGCATGATAACTGTCTTTTGTTATATCTTCTGTAGTTATTTTATTGAAAGGGACAATTTTGCTCTTTCTTTGTGCCATATGGCTGTAGCATTTTATCAAGGTGCTTATTTGGTCTAATATTTTCTAAGTGTATTATAGTTAACTTCATTATATATGTACATATTTCTCATTAAGTTTATATGTTATTAAAAATACCCTGTAAATTAGTACACTTTCAGTTATCTATGTAACATTAAATTAGTTCACCTAAATAATTCAAGTTTTGATTTTAGTGCAAAAATCTCCTAAAAGAATTGACATGCGGGAACTTCATTGTTAAACTGTTTGGTGCTGAGATCTATAGGTATCTTAAGGAGTATTGATTAAAAGAGTTAAGAATAGCCAAGAAAACTGATATGTGTATGTTGTATATATCTCCTCTCCCTTTGTTCTTTTAGTGTAATTCATAACCTTTCTACAGGTCTCCTGTAAGCAACTTACAGATTCGTTATGATCAATCTGGAAATAGCAGTGTAGAACATTTGCCTCCAACACCATCTACTATAGAACAACTTCTGGAGAGGCAGTGGAGTGAGGGACAACAGTTCTTGCTAGAACAAGGAACCCCCAGTGACAGTAAGTTTTTCATCCTGTTCTGATTAATATCCATCGGATATGTTTGTAAATTTTATATTTGAAAGATGATCATCATTCCTGGAATGTACCCATATGTTAAAATATGATTCTAATCATCTGTTTCATTCCTGGTATGTAAAGACATGCCTAAAATGTTAGTCATTTACTTTAATTTTTCTGCAGAATTATTCTGGAATGGGAGGATGGGAAATTGGTAATAAAATATGGGATCATAAATTTATTTTGAAATTAAAGCTTGTCTGTAGCTTCAGTAACTAGTGTTATTCTGATTACATATGCATATAATTACATTAAATATTTGAATTGTTTTAAAATTATTTTATTATTTTACAAAAAATTCCTTTAGTATATTTTCTTGATTACTGATCATGAGTGAACTGCCAACTAGAGGTATGTGTGCACGTGTGTGTGTGTGTGTGTGTGTGTGTGTGTGTTTATGAATGGTATCCTGACAAAAATGCTAATTGTGAGGAAATTCATGCAGGGATAATCCTTTAAACATGATAGCTGGAGGACAGGTTTAGCTAAGTCTTATTGCATCTCATTTGGGCACACTGAGAGTTCCTTTGTATATTCTTGAAGAGGAGGGATAAAAAGCTAAATCCTTGGGAAATGACCAGATGTGCCTGCACTGCTATACTTGTGTCTGTACTAGGCCTAAAGGTCATGTTAAACAAATACAATTTAGAATTTTAAAAGCAGCTTTTATGGTGCTATAATGGCCAAACTGTCTTTATGTGCTAACTGAGAAAAGTTCCAAAATTTATCCAAAATTCAAATTTGAGAACAGAAGTGGTTGAGGATGTACTTTATTTGCAGGAAGAGGGCAAAGGCTGCAGGAGCCTTAATGATCCCTGCTGGATGCTCTTTAAATGGACATTGGAAACAGCTGGATTCTGTTGATTTAAATGTAATAAAAAGTTCCCATTGATTACAGAAATTATGTGGTTATTTTACATCAGCAATTAAAAAACACAAAATTGTCTTGAGGTTATAATAGTATATTAAACTTTATAATTGGGTGTATTTTCTTTTCTGAAACTATATTATTATTATTTATTAATAGAAGGGGTATTTTCGCCCAGCCCATTTAAAAAAATTCTCCATTTCAAATTGAATGAAGTAGAAAACATTTGTACAACGTGTTCACAAATTTTGGTAGGGCAAATGATTGATTATCTGTGCTTCAAAGATTCTGGACTTAAGCCTTGAACTGTTAAATATTTCCACGAGAAATTAAAAACATTATGGTGTTAGAGAATTTCACAATATTTTTGATAAAACGATATTGCTCTTTCCATAGTGTCATTGGCACTGTACTTTCAGCAAGGGAGGAATCTTAGGCTATATATTTGTGGATGAACAGATCTAGTGCCCAGATCTGGTCTCTCTGTCTATCTAGAAATAATACATTAATTTAATTCTCATTATGGTTAATTTCAAGAGACATTTGAAATATTTTCCATTTCTTCAGTATTTTATATGGGCATAATTTACATTGCAAAGAAATATTCTCCAGTAATTTAAGTATTAGCAAACAAGGAATTACAATAATGTAGCAGAATAATTGCATATACAGAATGATGTACAAACATTTTTAGATGCAAATTTTCAGGGTTTTAAAATATTTTTGTTTAGTTTTAGGCATGCTGAAATCTTTACATCAGCTTCAAGTTGAAAATCGCCACTTAGAAGAACAGATTAAAAATCTAACAGCTAAAAAGGAGCGCCTCCAGCTCCTAAATGCCCAGCTTTCAGTTCCTTTCCCAACAATAACAACCAACCCAAGTCCTTCTCATCAAATGCCTACATTTTCAGCACAGACTGGTAAGTAAAAAAAAGTAGTTTTCTCTTTTAAATTGAGTTTTACAATAATTTCTAAAAGGCTTATAGACTCTTACCTAAATAAAAGATGAATGTTATCTCTGTGGGAAGAATAATTTTATTATTCCTCCTTTCTATAATATGAATTAAACCTGAGAACATTTTCAAAGAGAAAAGCATATGCATATTAGATATGTTTAAAATTTTGAGGATGACCAAAAGGGGAAAGTGACTTAAATTATCAGTTTATGCACCTTTATGATGTCAAAAATCATTCACAGCTAATGGGATTTCCCCCAAAAATATTATAAAAACTGCAGTTCAAATAACAGCTTTCTTTTTAACTTTGTCTTCTAGCTATGATTGAATCCATTATCAGCAATAAAAACTGTGGACATGAATAGCTTGATTTATTAGTTTAAAAGTTTATATTTTATTAAATATCCCCACATAATTTCTGCATCAAAAAGCATAAAACCTTATTAAGATTATTTTTCAATTGTCACTCTAGCTGCTGGCTCTGATTCGCTGAACAGCAGCAAAAGCCCTAACCTGGGAAGCAGTTTTCTACCTGACAACTCCCTCCCTGTATTAAATCAGGTACTGGTTTTTAGTAGCTTTTACATATCTCATTAGTTAATACTACTTTCCTATTATTTTGCTGTTTTGTGAGGTTTGATATAGCTGAGTCTTTGTGTTTTTATTAGGAAATACATTCCAGTGGACAAAGCACTAGCAGTTCCTCTGCTCTTTCCACTCCACCACCTGCTGGGCAAAGTCCAGCCCAGCAAGGCCCAGGAGTTGGAGGAGTTCAACAGGTCAATGGTGTGACGGTGGGGGCATTTGCCAGTGGAATGCAAACTGTAACATCCAACATTCCCACAGTGGGTGGAATAATTGGAACTCTGCCAGGTAACCAGCTGGCAATCAATGGAATCGTTGGGGCTTTAAATGGAGTAATTCAGACTTCTGCTACAATATCACAGAATCCTTCTCCTCTAGCTCACACAGCTGTGCCACCAAGTGCAGTGCATCCTCTGCCAACCACACTCAGTAACAGGTAAATCCTTTTGCAAAATAGATATGTAAATAGGTATATTTGGAAATAATACTCTAATAATGAAAGTATTTACTTATAGGTTTTTGTCTCTCTTATATTCATCCTTACACAAGTAATTTACCAAAGTATGTTTGGATTTGGTGGCATACAGGTTCAGTAAATAAACAAATAAATAAATACATTCCAAATTGCATTCTCTACTCTTCCTTTCAATCTCATTGTTTGCATTTTACCTTACAATGTTTATGGGAATACAAAATTAGTGATATATGTGTGGGGAAAAAAGAAAAATCAGACAGTTTCCTAAAACAATTTAGCAATCTGATATCAATTCCAGCATGCATCCATGCTGTGTAAATTAAGAAGCATAAAGGCATAATAAATCAGTCTACAATTCAGTAGAAAATTAAAGAGGATGCCTCACAGAATGATGACCATCATCAAAAAAAAATCCTGTCTCAGAAAGGTTCTCTGTTCCCAAACTTAAGTTTCTATGAAGGTAATCATTTCATCAGGCATCCAAGATCCAAATGGCGTAAAATTTTAGAGGGAAGGCTAAACTGGATTCTTACAATACTGGAGAGACATGTTTTAAATGCCTAGCCTGGTTTTCTTCCTACTTGCATGCCAACAATAGAGTTGTGTTAGTTAGTGCTTCCAAACTGCTATTGACAAGCATGAAGCATGGTCTGTTATCATAAGGTAGATTAAAGGCACTCTTACTGCTGCCACCTTCACCATCACCAAAATAGTCTTATGTTAAGGAGCATCTAAGATTGCAGCATTAGACCTTCAGAAAGTGCAATGGCATCCAGAAGCGGTTAAGCTTCTCTGTCTAGGTCAATCTGTTATCCTTTTGGTACTGTCCTAGCACAATTTCAGTATCAGAATTAAGTTTCAGTTTATTTCAGCCTCACCCATTATTTCCAAATCCTTGCTCAGAAGTACAATTGCCTCCTTAAATTAATAGATAAAAATGGTTATTTAATGTGTGGCTCTTCTACATATTGATGACTCTTTAGTCAAACCTTTTGATACCTTTGTCAAACACATCTCTGGATATTCGGATGACTTCAATTTGAGATGCCACTATCCTCTACTGAAGTTTAAAGTTAGTATTCTTGATAGACAGTGATTATTGCCTCAAAACTATATATTTTTTATTTAGTTTATTTAAGAAATGTTAATCTTTTTAAGGTAATAAGAGGACCTTGTCTTCTAGGTAAGACAATAAACCCAGCAATGCCGACATAAATTCAGTTTGGCTAATTTTAATAAGGATCAGCAAATACTTAGAGGACAAGTAGGAAGCACAAACCTCCAGGAAGCAATTATTCCATTTCCATAAATTGTATACACTGAAATAAATGATTACCATTTTACCTTATCTTCAGCTATTTTATTTCAGAGCATAACATAGAGTCACTTTTAAAAGTAGAGTAGCCATATAAATTAATAAAATAAAACTAATCATAACTGTCCTATGATATTTGTACCAACTTGGCTTTATTCCTATCATTCAAGATTTCATACCACTCAAAGCTGCTTCACTGGTCAATAATCTTCATAGTTACTTTGGAAAGGGAAATGGGTTTTAAGTTTTAAGATTGATATGGAAAATGTAGGTTTTCCATACATTATCAGCATTCATTGTTTGACTAGTGGACAGGGGTGATGCTTTGTATGTAAAATGTATAACTCCCCATATTTTGCAATCACAGAAATAACCTGGGAGCAACAGACTGCATTGCTAATGTTTGTTTCATCAGTTGATTTGGTGTGCACTATTCTGTTCAATTATTCCTATTTGCTCTTAATATTAGTTTTGCCAGATGGCTCATGAAATATCAGATTTGTTCATGTCCTTCATAGGAAAAGCTAAATATCAAGTTTCTATTTTATTTAATTATACAGTGTTTATATAGAACCAATGGTTAAATCATATGAAAATTGAGACCTGAAAAAAGTTAAATTTTCCAGAAATAAGTGGTGAAAAATCCATATTTAGTGATTGAGCGAAAGAAATATAAAACTCCAAATACTGAATGAGGAACTCTAGAATGTAATAGTTAAAATGTTGACAATGGATTAGAAAATTGTCAGTTGAAATAAAAAATATATGAAACTTAGAAATGGCAGAGAATTACAGATTGTTAATGCTTAATTTGAAAATATTGATTCTGGTATATATTCAATGTATGTTTTAATTTGTTTTGGCAAATATGTGCTGTTTTTTATATAGAGGTATATGATTGCATATACAACTGGTTGTTTAACAATTGGTTGAAGTTATAATGGACTTTAAAAAGCTACTTACAATTCACCCTCAAAATTCCTGATTATTGGCACACACATTTCCCCCCAGACACATGGTTGCATTTGGACCTTGCAACTGGCTCATATTTATAACCCATTGCACCTTTCTGTAGTCTCATGAGCACAATTTGCAACATATTTCGCCATTTTCCAGCAGAAGTGTGAAAGCCCATTGAACATGCTGGATTTGCTTAATGACAACACAGTTTGCTTAACAATTATGATGATTATCTTTATAACTGTCATAAAAAGGCCATAAAATCAAGTCTGGTCAGCAGTGCCTCAACATACAACCACGAAGATTTATGACTGAAATTCTGTACTCCAGTGTGGTCATAAATTGAGGACTACCTGTAGTGCAGGTAGTTTTCCCGCACAACAGGAATTTAAAAATTCCCCATATTTTTAAAATATATAAAGAGGCATTTGCTCTCATCCTTGCTTCTTAGCATAGCTCAACATGCCACTGAAAATATGGATGACATTTTCAATGTTTGTACAATTAAATACACCGGTTATTTTATTATCATATCGCTGATATTAACTACTTTGCTAGTTCAGTTATACTTATTTTCTAATGTTATATCAGTAAATGTTATATAAGTAAATTTTTAAGATAAAAATTGAGTAGATGCTTAGAAATACATGATCAGCCTATGCACATAAATCTGTATATATTTTAGTTTTAAATGGTTTATTTTTTCAGAAAGTATGCCATAGAAATAATTCAAGCATGTTTGCTCAGTAAATGCGTCTTGCTATTTCACAGAACCTCTGGACTTGGATTTCTTCCTGACCAACAGAGACAACTGCTGCTGCATCAACAGCAGCAACAATTTCACCAGTTACTAAATACTCAACAATTCACATCAGTAAGCATTTCTATTTTATCATTATATTTTCAATTTTCAAGAATGAGTGCTGATCGTTAGATATTACAGCCTATTTCTGAGTAACATCAGAATGTCCATGGATAAGCCAGAGATCTGCAGTTTTAAAAAAGAGGAAAGAATGTGATTAAAAAAACATGGGCCTAAAAGAAAAGAAAATTTGGCATGTCTTTATTTATTGCATTAAAAAATAACAGAGCAATAAGAGAATGTACACACTATTAATTGAAGAGCCAATTTGCTCTAGTGGTTAGAGCACCAGGCTACAAAGTGGGAGACCACGAGTTCAAGTCCTGCCTTAGCTATGAAAGTCAACTAGCTTTGGGCCAGTCACTTTCTCTCAGCCCAACAATAACCTATAGGTTGTTGCTGTAGGAAAAATAGGAAGAAGATATGTTGGATATGTTCACTGCCTTGAAGTTATTTGTAACAATAAAGAATGCAGGATATAAATAAATAAATAGATTTATATATCATTGTGGCTTCTGATCCACTCATCTGGATTATCTGCCTGCACAGAGCCCCATTCAGACCTAGGACTTTCAGATTTGTTTGATTGGAGGTCCCTAGACATAGTTCCCATTGATCCCCTTCAGTCTGTTTTCTGTCATCGCAATGTTAACATTTTTGTTCTTCTGCTTCTTCTTTAGTTCATTCCTTATTTTTAATTTTTTTTAGTCTTAGCATTTCTTCAAACATCCTTAGACTTTTTCATCAGGACATCCAACCTTCAGCCTTATGACTATGAGACTATTTCACGTACTGGTATTTATGAGAGCAAATGGGCATGAATTGGACTTTTTTGCCTTGATGAAATAGACTTCTATTATTTCTTCCAGGCATTTACTAAATAGTCATTTTGTCTCTCAAATTGCCTGGCGATCACCTCATTTTTCCAAAGGTTGATAATTGAACTTTCCACAATCTGGAGAAGATACGTAGATCTCTATTGCACCATTATCAACGTCTCCCATTAAAAATTTGGAATTTTTTCAGAGGTTTCAGATTTCAGTCAGGGCAATAGGAAAAAGCTCCTTTGTTTCCTGCCTTCTTTAATTATCCTTCTACTGTTCCTGTTATTTATAGTGTCCAATCTTTACTAATTTTTGTTTAAGCACCTGCTTTGATCTCAGAAACATATATTTCGGACAGATCCCTCTAAAGATCTATTTTTGCAGAACTGTACTCCTAACCATTGGGATAGTCAAAACCAAAATCTTCCCCTATTGGGAAAAAATCACTTAACTCATACCTGATCACCTCATACCTATTCTGTTTCTGAAGGACATATCTCTCCAAATTCTGTTGGCTCCATGCTTTCCCACTCTTCTAGGATATATAATTTCTTACATTTTCATAATCCCAATTATTATACCTGTATTTCCTGGAATAGTTCAAGATATACTGAGGCAAAACTTTGCATGTATTGACTAACTCCATATTCTTATCAAATTCCATCACCTAAACATATTTATAGAGTGATAACATGATATATAGCCTTTGCATATGTTGCATTCTTTCTCAGAACTTTTCTCCTCAGAGATGTTCTTTTAAAGTAGATCTCACATCTGAATTCAAGTTGGTGTGATTTCATGTACAGCACTACCTTACCCTAGACAGAGAAACATGCATTTCCTGAGGTCATTTGGCTACATTTTTGGCCCACTATCATTGATAAGATGACATCATGTTGATTCATTCCCTACCAGAGCTCATGCCAATCTTTTTCAACTTAGTGATTATGCCTATGATTCCTCTTAATCTAGATCTTAGAAGCTGGAATACTTTTGAAAATATATTTAGATTCTTAGCATTCCCAATGAGTGCCTTCAGGGAAGACGCGTTAGCTGTTTCGTCTAAAAAGAATTTTGGAGATTTTCCTATCTTTCCATTGTGTATCCTTGTAGTGTCTGTTCTATAGTGCTTATAACTGAGAAATAAAGTGAAATACCACTAAAACTAGTGCAGCTGTCATTTTGACCAACTTAATGTTTGAAACTTGCTGGCTGCAGAGGATGATATTGTATAATGTGTAAGTATAGAATTACCTACTTTGCTGCGGAGAGTGTCTAATCTTTCCCCATTCAAATGTGATAGAAAACTAACTACAATTTTCCTTTAGAAAGGATTTCATGATCAAGAAAATGTGTCATATTACATTTTGAGTTCACCTGGTTTACTGAATGTTGTCCAGTTGTTCATTTCTTGGTCTAAATCAGGAGGAACCTGTTAGTCAGTACATATTTCTGAAGGACAGATTTCATCATCCCAAATTACTGGGTGTGCTAGCTAATTTGGAAATTAAAATTGGCAAATACATTTCAGCAAATGTTGAAAGGCCACTCCACTCATTTTCTAAATCTTGAATCCAAAAGGGACATGTATGTGCAAAGAAAAATTATTTTCATTATTCAGAATTTCTCTAAAGAGCTGGATAGACACATACCCATCTTTGAGGCTGTCTGTGGAGATTCTCAGTCATTCAGGTCGTGGTTGTCCCAAAGATGCTTTTTTCCAAAAGGCAATTCAACTTTTTTTCCTTTGAAAATATTTCACTTCTCACCCAAGAAGCTTTTTCAGTTCTGATGAATGAACTGAACTGCCGTTTGGAATAAGCACTTTTGGGACCCCCGTCTTTGAGAAGCTATTAGATCTGTAATTCCTCAGTAAGATCTTGTCAGAATGGTTCTCCATAAACAGAATTTTGCTTATACCTTATCTTACCAGAATTTTGATTTTGACACAGCCATATTCATCAGTTGTAATTTGAATGTTTGCATTGGTTATGTCAGCAGAAGACAGCTGACATAATCTTTTTTGCCCTGCCCTTTCAACTTTTTCTCTTTTTGTTTTATAGTTCACAGGATGAGTGAGAGGTTTGCTGCTTGTTTTCATTCCCTTTTTGTGGCTGTTACATTTGTTCTCTCATACTTGTCTGCTTAGAATGAGATTTTGTTCTTACAATAACCTTGTAAGAAATGATGATTTGGGGCCAGTGAACTTCTTAGTTGGTCATGAATTTGAATCTGAATATTCTGTATTCAAGCTCTACCATGTATAATCTCCAATCAGGCATGGAATCCTTCTGCAACAAGGAGTTTTCAGAAGAATATTTTTAGCTTTCTTCCCTGGAATAATGAAATAATATTGTCACTATTTTGTACTCCAAACTATATAAAAAAAAAGATTCCTAAGGATACATTGAGAGATCTATAAATCCTGGCTGAGTGAGAACCATTTGAAAGTTTAGTTTTCATCCTTGTTTAACTACTTGCATGAAAAACATAGTAATCTACAAGGTAATAACTACAATGTGCCTCCACTATTGTACTAAAGGAACAGCATCAGGCTCTTCTGTATCAACTAGTGCAACAGCATCAACCTGAAGTACAGCAATTGCAGCTTTCGGGAGCCACACAGATTCCCATTAATAACTTGCTGGCAGTCTCTCAGGCATCTCCGCTTCATACAACTGCTACTAACCCATTCCTTGCAGTTCCTGGGGATATTGCAGCACCAAAAGTTTCTGTAAGTATATAGAGTTGGGTTTGTAATAAAAAGATTTAAAAAGAAAAAAACTGTTAATGTTTATAGGAGACATGAAAATTAAAACAAATGGCTTGTACTATAACAGCTATTTTGGTATCTGATCACTGAATGAACCAAGTAGTTCTAATTTGATCTCTCTCTCTCTCCCTCTCCCTCTCTCTCCTCTCTCTCCTCTCTCTCTCTCTCTCTGGTATAACTGACAAAGTGAACTTCACTACAATGCAAATTAGCATAAAACTTTCCAAGTTCCTAATTAATTCCTAATTGTTCAGTATTTTTTTACTTCTAGGATATTGTAGGTCCTCCATCTTCACAAAGTAGAAAGAGCATTTATCGTCATATTGTAGGTGATCTGTGCTGACTTAATTGTTACAGCTTTGACCAGCAGCAAGTTTCTAAACCTCACCCAGCAGCTACAATCTGGTCAGAAAGCTAAAATTCACAAACATTCTATATTTTTAAAAAGTTCATTTACTTCTCTGGTTTTAACCACTGGCAAGGGATGGGTGGAACCACTTTTTCTTCTAGTGGAGTCTTAAAAAACCACGTTAATGTAGTATTGTATAATCTATCATTACATGCAGTGTGATTTGCATACAGAATTTTAATGATACCAAATACGATTTCAGTATTTATAGGACCCACCTCTGGAATATCTAGTAAAATAATAAAGAGGATTGCATATCATATATGCATGAATGCTCAGGAATTTTGAATTGAAGAGAGTGGCTTGAAGGTTGTCTTGCACTTCAGTTCTTTTTTTCCTTCCTTAGCTACTAATCACTGTTCTGAAATAAGATCTATCCAGTAATTTCTTTTAAACTCCCTAATCAGCCAACAGTATTTACTGGACCATATTTTAATAAAACTCCATTTAAAGAAGTGTGAGAATTAAGGAACAGACTAGTGGTGGTCAACCAAATGTTTTAAAAGTTTTTTGTTAATTTTGTTAATTTATTTTGAATTTCCTATTATCTCACAGCTAAACCTAATCAGTTTCACATTTGCTGCTTTTCTATTTTAATAATAGGCCAAATGAATGTAGAACTTTTCTCTTGGCTATTCAGAACAGGATATGTCCTGAGCTTCCTTTTTAATATTATTTCCCATTTTGTATAGTATGGCAAAATCAGAAGCTGGCTGAATCGAAGAGCAGGATAAGAGGCTTCTAGCTTGAGATGGGGTGACCTCTCCACTCCCTTCCCAGGAGGGAGTGATACTCAATGCAGAGAAAATTCCCCCTCACTCAACAGCAGGGAACAAAAAGCAAGGACCACATGCTGCTTTCTGTGCCCATTTGGACTTGCAAAAGAGGCTAAGCAGTCAGAAAGGAGAACAATTAGCAGATGGAGATTTACCTTGGCAGCAGCTTTGGAGGCCAAGCACTCCTCCGTTCAAAGTATCAGTTGTAGTATTGCTTCTAAGCCTTAGAAAGTATTTCCAGATATGGGTATATTGCCAGATATGGGACCAAATAAGCTCAATCCTTTAGGATTTCTTTGCTGTGCAGATATATTCTGGCTAGATGTATACATTGTTTATTACAAAAACTCTGGCAACTTTAACAGTTGTAAAACAGTGTATTTCTTTTTTTCTCCAGAGGCTTAGTGACAAAAGTGGATCCCTTGCACCGGAAAAAAATTAACACTTGAAAGTGTATGTAAAATTGCAAATCCTGCTGATAGCACTTCATCTGGCTGTGAGTTGCACTCTCTCTGCAGGTATGACGAGACACATCAATGAGCTAACTGCACACTGGAAAAGTGAATCTACCTGAAGATGTTTATTGTACAATTTGACCTTGTTGCTTTGTGTTGCACTGAAACTAAACTGTTTCCATCAAATTGCACGGAAGCTTGGATTTCAGATTAGAGCACTGTAATTTCAGTCAGGTGATTGGAATTTAGTTGCTGATTGAGAAGCCTTTACACATATTGCAGTGCTAAAAATCAAATCTTTAGTTCCATCACTTCTTTGAAGAAAGCAGAGAAAATATGAAATTTTTGTCAATGACATGGTGGTTTGTCATCAGTGTTTTAGAAGCACCATTTTTTCTTCAGAAAAGAATCAGGTTTTAAGTCATTTATTTTGTCATTAGTTTTTAAAATGTTTTGCTAGAACGAAAACATTTAAGAAATGACAATATTTAATTTTGAGATGGATTTTTCAGGATCACTGGAAAAACAGATCTGTTGAAAGTCATAGAACTTTTACCAGATGAGAAAGTAACTCCTGTTCTGGTAATATTTAATGTAACCCAAGTGCCTGTTGCTTCCCTCTGTTGGGTTAGGGATGGCTTTAGATAGCTGGGCATGCACTAAAATGAGATAAAAAAGCCGCAAGCATATTCAACTTTGCACCAGCAGCCTTCCTTGCTGATCTGCCTTTACTAGAAGTGTTTGTCACTATCGATAGCTCAGGCAAATCATTACCTGGGTTGCTTTCCACTAATAAATTACCAAAAAAAAAGGTGGGAGGGGGAGATTTTCCATTGCTATGAAATGTTAATGGGTGAAAAAGACATATTTCACTTTGAAGAGTTGATTTCATGATATGACTATGCAGTAAAACAGGAAATAGTTTTAATTTGAGAGTTAATAACCACTAATTTGAGTCTGTGTGAGTTATTAGTGGAAAATACTCAAGTATACTTAGACCTTCACTGTGTACTTAATTGGAAGAATCTATTGTTTCTGCAATATTGTTCAGTTAAACATTGCACAGTTCTTACCTCATTTCTGTAAATAGGTTTTTGTGACTGTTTTGTATTGTGAAGAATTCATAAAATGTGGATATTTTGATTTGTAAAATTTCTAACTAGTAGATTTAATTGAAAGGTAAGAATAATTTATTTTTATATATTAATGGCAAGTTTTAAAGTCACAAATCACTTTTGTAGATAAATTTACTAAAGTAAATCAGTGTGGTTTAATTTATTTAAACCACTTGTTTAATATTCTGTAATAATTTGTATAAATGTTTTGCCTAGATGTAAAATTACCAATTTATATAAAGATATGTACAAAGCTTTGGTTAATAAATTTTAATATTGTTTATGGCTGTAAATTGCAATACATGATACAGACTTCATCAGAGGAAAGCATTAGTCACTGTGTTCAATATATGTTATATTCATATCTATGGAAGCCAAGTCCCATTATAAGCATGCTTTTAATGCATACTGAGATATTCAAATCATGGTGTTTTAAATGGAATTTAAACAGGCCTATTCTAAAGTGGATACTCTTAGCAAAAATATATAGCCAGAATGGACAGTCCGGCTCCTACTGCAGCAGAAAGTGCCTTGACATGAAAGAGTTACCTTTTTTGAGGAAAAAGGTCATTTCACAATGTTAGATATCCTTTCACCCAATAGGAAGAATTTTGTATAGGTCACTTTAGTTATAATGAAAACTGTGCGGCCACACAAACCCATATCATCACAAAGAAAAAGGGCACAATTGGCTTCTTAAATCTTGAGAAACATAAGGTACACATTTTAGCACTTTAAAAAAAAAAGATTGACATCCTCCTCCTACCATGGCATTAGTATGAAATGAGTAGATTTTTTAGGCTGAAAGCAATAGTTTTATCCCGTACATATTTTCCAATTCTCCCCGCAAGGCTGAAAACTTGAGGATTCTTCTGGTGTAGTGGAATTATTCTTATTTGGAATGGAGGCTTGCCTTCGCCATTGGCAGACAGAACTTGGGCTACAAATGCAAATATTTTTTCTATTTTACTCATATTTCACAACTGGAATATATATTTTAAGTTGTGGCTGCTTCTATATATAGAGTGTAGGAATGCCTGAAATGCCCCACATAGTCTGACATCTAATAGATTATATTTTGGACTAATATACCTGCCATAGTAAAAAAACAAACAAAAAAAAAACCACTTTTGATGAATTTACTGATTAGTAGGACTGATCATCCTTTTGTTTGAGATTTCCAACTGTTGTGATTTTTTTAAGTTAAGGAAGTTATTTTTTAGTTGTTAATGCTGTCTAGCTATGCTATATGTATAAAGAAAAATGGGCAACTTTGCCCATCTGAAACTGATTTACAGGTTTCAGGAGCAAGGTCAGTTATGGGGAAGTCGCTGCAGTCCAGGATTAATTTAAGGACCAATTGTTATAATGTAAGGCAATAAATACATTACAATTTGCTATATTGAACAGTATGGTCTGAAGATAAGTATTAGTAGGATCCACAGTGAAGTGAAGGCAAATAGAATGAAAATAGAAATTCAGTTCCCATTTGTTGGTTCTCCATAAACTTAGACTTATATACCGCTTCACAGTGCTTTACAGCATTCTCTAAGCAGTTTACAGAGTCAGCATATTTTCCCCAACAATCGGGGTCCTCATTTTACCAACCTTGGAAAGATGGAACTCTGAGTCAACCTTGAACTGATCAGGAACGAAGGAATCAAACTCCTGGCAATGTGAGCAGAGTTAGCCTGCATTCTAACCACCGCACCACCATGCACTGGGATATACAAAATTTGTTGATCCAGAAATGGAACTTTTATGGAGTGTCTATTTCAGAATTAACAAAATTTTTCACTTCCCTACCTCTGCATGTTCCATTGGAATAGGATGAATGTAATGCCAATGTTATATGATAATAAAACAAAAAATGTAATATTCTTAGGGAATGAGTGGTTATTAATGAAAACTGAAATGTAAGATACTTAAAAGATGCAATGTTTCCCATCCTGCAATATGACTTTATATTAAAAGATATTTGCTCAGTTGTTCCAATATGTATTCCAAATGACATAATTTCTTATAGTACTATTTATAGTGACAAAAATCCCTCCTGTACAAAAATACATTGATTCTATTAACACATATTTCGAATTGAAGGTGTAAAATTTACAGATTTTTTTACTAAGGCACATGACATATTGAAATACTGAGATACAAAAATACAAGTCACTGCATATGATGTTTAATGTATCTCATTTTGTTGAATAAGATTCTTCAAAATATTCAGCTTTTGACCATTTTTTTCTTTTGTATAAGCTCAACCAACAGCTTATATCTAGTCATACATTCTTCCTGTAGAAAAAGAAGAAAAAATGGAGTATTAATTTGTAATATTCATTTTTTAAAAGCATTATAGATAATTTACACCAGGCAGGAGAGAAAGAGAAAACATTTTCTGAATTTATGGGGGGGGGAATTAAGTAGTATCTATTATTACCACAATCTGTATGTTACGTATACAGCTAGTCCTCAAGTAACAATCAGTCACCTAACAACTGTTTGAAGTTATGGTACCCCCCCCCCCCGCCGAAAGCTACTTATGCTCTGCCTGATGTTATAGTTGCTGAAGTGTCCCCACCTTCATTCACCCTTACGACTAACTGCAGGGATGCTGCAGTGCTCCCTGCCTATCTTACTCCTGCCTACACTGGGTCCCTGTAAACATTTCTTCCCCCAACTGCTCCCCGTTGGCCTTTGATTTCCACCCTACCCAGAACTCCTTACACTCCTCACTTTTTGAAGAGTTCTGAAGCCTCTTCAATAGTGTTGAAACAAATTGCTTTGTCCCTTGGCTGCTTGGTGTGCTCCTCTCTGGGCCACATGGTGGCAACCTGGAAGTGGCCAGCATTTTGCTTCTGCCCACTTATGGGTGGGAACAAAATGGCACATGAGATAAACTGTTCCATTTTGCTGCCTTATTGAAGTGCACAGCACTGGAAAGTTTCTGAAAGCTACAGAAAGCTGCAGAGCTGTGCAAACCATGTTAAGGCAGCAAAACAGTGGTTTGTCCATGGCCGTATGGCACCATTCTGGAAGCAGAACCCATATTTCCAGTGGCCAAATTGCATTCTGGTATTGTAAATATTGCAGCCACTTCTGGAATCATGCCACATGGCCATGCAAGGAAGCAATCTATTCCAGCACTCTTGAAGGCTTTGGAGCTCATCAAAGTGAAGAGGAGGGTGTTTGGCATAGTAGGGTGGGAATCAGGCCTAAGGCTTGGGGAGACCTGATGGGCATGGGGAAAGGCCTGTGGAGATCCAAGGGGCAGGAAGCGGAGAACGGAGAGTCTCGGGGTGGGAGGATCAAGTGAGACACCATTTAACAGCCATCACAACAAGAAGCCATAATGGACACACTCCATTACAACTATATCTTGAGGACTATCTACATTCAGTGAACACTAGGCAGCTTCCAATATTAAAAAAATATAATAAAGTTACAAACAGAAATGTATCTTCCTCCACTACTGAGCTACTGAAGATTTGCCATTCCAAAGACCCTGCAAATAATTTTGTATTCATTTCTAAATGTCCCAAGAGTGGGAACCTGACTTTGCAAGGCAAAGTATTCCATATGAGAACATTGGTAATGAGAAGGCTGCCTTATAAGCTTCTATGCACTCAAGCTTTTGTGGGCCAGTATCTGCAGCATCCCTGGCTAGTTCAAGTCGAGTTGGCAGATTCCATATGGATCAGACAGCTCCAAAGATAACAAAGGGTTTTTATACAGATTTCCCACCATCTAGAATTAGGCTTGGAATGAGCAACCAATGCTGCCCTCAGAATAGACTAATCTGTTATTAAACCTGTTGAAACCATGGCAGCTCCAGACTCAGGTTGTCTTCAAAGGCTTTCCAATATAAAAATGAATTGCTGAAGTCAACTGAGTTAATAAGAGCCTTATTCATTGCCAGTATTTCTATAACCAAGTAAGGTTACAATTGGGAGACTAGTGGGACCCAGCCAAAAATTCCCCTAGTGCTCTGGAGAACAGGACATTACATTGCACACCTGCTTTTTCTAGAGCACTGCCATTAAAGTCAACAGCTGAAATGTCTATCGATCCATAAGGGTTTTGCACTAACAGTGAATGTGTTGCTGGGATTCAGCAAGCATGTGCTTCAATCCATCCACTCCCTCCTAGTTTACAAGCATCAGATCAAGATATTGGAACCTCTGTAGCGCCTCAGAAATTCTAAGCCCATTTTTCCAGCAGGCATTGATGGCTATAAATCATTGCTCACTGCATATAGAAACATTTTTTTCCAAAATTTTCCAACGTATATCTGTTGCTACCCAGAATATACAATTAAAATATTTTCAAAATTCACAAGCCTGACCAAGCAGTAAACAGCTTTTTGCTTGTAACAGTTACAGTTCTATTACAGCAGAGCATAAAGTTCCATCTGCTTTGTGTACCTCTAACAGAAGCAAATACTTCTAATATAGCTAAATATAATGTATCTCTCACTAGAAAATATTCAGCTTGATAGCCAAGACAGATGTACCATTTCAACCCCCCTTTCTAGCTATATCCTTTCCAACATTATCTTTCATATATCCAGAACAATGGGACATGCAAGGATGTAACTAATCAGTTCCTAACTGTCACCTGGCTTTAACACATTTGGCAACAACTGCTTCCTGGCTAATTGTGGTACAGCCACCAATGTTAGACTACCCTCCTGAATAACATAAAACCTGGCAAAGGTTTTTACTTATTCTTCAATTTTCCATCCTTCGTCATGCATGAGACTCTACAAAACCTCTGAAATTATTTTGTTAGGATTGCTTACCTCAAGACACTCACCTTGCTACAGGTTTTAATTTATATTTACAGTCATGTACCTTCCCTACTTTGCTTTTTTTTTTTAAAAAAAATTCCATTGGTTGTTTGGACTGGTCTTTTTGCTCTAGTCCCTCTATCACCTTCCTCATCCGTCACGCTTTCATAATTAAAAACATTAAATTATCAGCAAGTTTGGGGGGAAGAGAAAAAGAGACAGAACATCATTTCCCACCTTGGTTATTTTCCTATTGAATATACTGCTTCACCTGCTTCCTGACTTGTCTAGGAAAAATAAGCGAACAGTGGAAGCAAAGTATCCATGAACCAATTGCAAGGTATCTGCCACCATAGATGTCCATAAATTTTCAATCAAGAATACACTGGAGAACTAAGTTTTGTTACAAAACATGGATTTTCTTGTTAATTTACAACCTATAACATAGACCAGGGGTGGGCAAACTTTTTGACTCGAGGGCCGCAATGGGTTCATATATTGGACCCGGGGGCCGGACCAAGAGTATCCCCAGCTTCTCAGCAAGACTGAGAAGCTGGGGATACTTTGACCTGTTGTCCCAGAAATTTTCATCTTTAGTCCTAGATGGTGTAGTACAGTATTTCCCCCTTTGAGATTTGTGTGTAGCTTG
>NW_015386427.1:1099651-1134939 GCF_001527695.2 Protobothrops mucrosquamatus
TTATTGTTGCTGCGGCGTCGGCCGCGCTGGCTCGCTCCCTCCCAGCGCCCAACTTGCCGGACTGGTCACGTGAGCGGGGGAGCGCGAGTCGAGTCGGAGAAGCGGTGGGGCGAGGACCGAGGCGGAGAGAGACTAGTGTGGCTGCAGCGAGCTTCAGAGGGGGGAGCTGACCGAGACGGCTACAGGCTACAGCTTTGCGAGTTGCTTTGCCGCAGCTGCAACAAGCGGCAGCCGCGCGCTTTTAGGCCGCTTTCTTTCCTTTCCTTTTTGGAAAGGAAGAGATTAGCAGCAAGGGAGGAAGGGGGTGAAGGAGGAAACAGGCTCATTCTTTTCCTTCGCTGTGCTTCGCAGAGGCTGGGCTGGTGGCAGCGGCTCTTTTTTCTAACTAAGGACAGGGCGAGGCTGCTTTGGATACTAGTTTTGGAGAAGGGAGGCCTGGCTTCCGTTTAGGCCTAGCCAGCCACCGGGAGCACTAGATAATTTATTCATTTATTCACCTCACTAGACACAGCATGAGGTGAATAAATGAATAAATTATCTAGTGCTCCGCGGGCCGGCTTGAAACGGCCGCCGGGCCGTATACGGCCCGCGGGCCGTAGTTTGCCCATTGCTGATATAGACAGAACTCAAGCCTTGGAAAATCCTGCATTAAAAGTAGCAAGGAATGTAAATGGAAAGAGATTCATCACCACCCACAGGTAGTTTTCTAGCATCTGCTTGAAAACTGAAGAATATGCTCTCCTCCCTCAAATAGACCTTTTGATATAATCAAGAAGGCTGGTCATAACATTTGAAGCCTCTTGTGCAACACTGATCCTTTAAAACTTTGCTGGAACAGATTACATGACAGACTAGCAATACGATCAATATTTTCCAGCATTATGATTTCATGGCCTCACCAGTATCCTATATATAAGACTATGCAACATTTATTTGGTGTTCTAAACACTATATAATTGTTTTCTGCCCATTAAGTCAATACGGTTGAATTGCTTCTATTATTTTTTCAGAGAAACAGGTGGTAGAAAACATGAGGCAGGCTATTGTTTATCATAAGTACAGGCAAAAACCTTGTTTATCATTACCTTTAAAAATACTTTGTCAATTGCATTAAATTGTGTTAATCTTCTAAAACTAAATTTACAAGAAAAAATTAACAAAAAATTACCCAACCCCAAAAACTTCACCTTGCTTTTTCCTGGAACACACTTGGCAATCTTATCCCAACGTTCCAGCGTTCCCTTTGGATACTGTTGCAAAGCCAGCTCTAGAAGTTTTTGTTGATTCTGAGTCCACAAGTCATCTGAACTGCGACACTTCTCTTTTTTTCTGGCCTCATCATCGCTATATTCCTCTTGTTCTGCAGTGTCAAAGTCCTTCTGGCGCTTCCCTCTACACTTGTCCTCTGTTGTCTCTTTTGTCCCTGGGAATATTGTTTCAGCAGCCTTTGGTATTGTTTTCCGCCTGCGATGTCGGGCTTCATTTAACCCAGTCTCTTGTTCATCTGTTGTGATCTTATTTATTGTTTCTGGATCATAATTGTACTTTGTTGTTTCCTCCTGGTCATCTTCTTCTTTATCCCGTTGAGTTATTATAAGATCAGGTAAGTTAATACTGGCCTTGTTGGATTTTGAGCTTTGGGCCAAAGTTTTCAACTCTGAAAATTTAATAGTACCTATTGAAAAATAGCAGATGTCAGATTAACAGATAATAAGGCAGAAGATGAGGAGAACCAACATTCCAAACAGATTTTTGGTTAAAGTATGCTTCATGAACCAGCCTTGGAAATATCTGACACCTGTATTCAAAAATCAGACTTGAAAAACATAATAGATTAAATCCAGACTTAGTCAAACATAAGTCTGATTCCAAGCTAATAAAGTCAGGCTTTCATTTTTACTTGTATGTTTCCATGGTAGTCACACTTAGTTTAAACAATCCAGAAATAGCATCAATTAGGTACGATGTTAAGAGGTCTTCCGTTATATTCTGGCTCTTTTGTTAACATACACTCCTCTATGCACTGATACACTGAAATGAATGAACTGCAGTGCTCCCATTGAAATGGAAGAATAATGCACTGCCACGGTGTTTAATCAATGGTACCCTTAGTTATTTTAATTCATCTTTTGGTTCTCTGGAACAGATGTCACATATTTTTGTTTTCTTTACACTGCTGACAATTTGAGGCAGAGTTTCACATTATCCACTTAATGAAGGCACATATATACATAGAAGCTCCTTTTTTGCCTGTTACTTCTTTTCAAAAGAAGCAGTCAGTATGCTTAGTAATGGCTTAGTAATACCTAGGACCACCTTTTGTCCACTACTACTCTAGCCAATATGGATATTTACTCTCTGGCCTCTAAAATCTTTTAAGTAGGACTCAGAAGTTCTGGAGATTGCCACTATCCCATGACTGTAGAGGAGAATTCCAAAACCTCCTAAAAGCTGTATTTTTAAAAAATGAATTATTAAAAATGATAGAATGAAAAATATTAAATACTTAAGAGGCAAGCAGGTTATTACCTATAATTCATTTTAAACGTAACTGAAACAAAAATAAAAGTTTGATCCTCAATTCATCAGATTTGAGAGGATTATCTGGCACTCCAGTCAAAGGCCAAATGTACCATCGCACCAGAAAAAGAATCATTTTCCAGATATAGAAGAATCTCTGATTTCTTTCTCTCCAAATATGTTAATTTATTTACTGCTGTGAATAATTCCTAATCTTGATAACGAAGATAAGGAAGCTTCAGTGGCTATAAAACACTATAAAATGAAATGCATGTTTTTACTTATCTATTCTGCCATTAGTTGAGACCTATGAACATTCAAGACTGCATCAACAAAAGACTAGATTCTGTGGTTTCTAGTTCCTAAAACTCCTGATTAGGAAAGTTCAACTCCAGTTATTCCAGATTTGGGAAGGTAACTCTTCCTAGTTTACAGCAAAATAGGTGGGCAGAATGCCAAGAAACTGAGGCCCATTATGTTTTGTTTTATTTTTCAAAGAACATTGGATTAAGTTATTAGCTGAAAACATGTTCTTCAGTAAATCTATAGTATATGCTTAGCCATAGAAGTAGAAACAATTGAGGGATTATGTGTTGCAACTCTGTTTTGGAGGATTGCACAGAGCCCTCAAGAGAATTTGGGGATCATTTTTAAATGCTGTTTTGAGGGTAAGAATGGGAATAAGAGTTACCGTATTTGGGAGAATATCCCATCCCTAACCTTACCTCCATAATCTTCCTAAAAAGTCCCTATTTGGAAGTGGATTTTTTGGAACTGTGATAGTTTCAGAGTAGGAATGGGAACAGTTTGCCTTTCAAAATATTCTACCCTATTCTCATTCTTAATTTTTTTAATCCATTCTTTGAGGACAAAACTGCCATGAAAAGTGGAGATTTCAGGTTGTTTTTGTGTGGCACATTGTTGCTAGAACAGGTAACAGAAGGCAGCATCTAAGCGGCAAACTAGTTCCATCTCCATGCTTATTTCTAAATGAGCTTTTACTTATGGAGCCACCAAACATTTGGCCATTTGGCCATCAAAATCTGGCCCAATCTTGAAGAGCCACAATATAGCCTGTGGATTATAGCATCCTAAATTTGCTCTTCAGCAAAGTTACACCTACAGATTAATATACAACCCAAAGGAGGGGAGGCATGCAACTGAAAATTCATAAGGAATGAAGAGAGAAAAAAACAAGTTTAGCTACTAATCTTTAAAGGCAAATAAATATATTTTCTTTAATCATTGTGAGATATATAATGTAGGCACATTAGACATTACCTGGAGCACTTGAAACTGAATCTTTAATCTGCTTGGCTTTCATTGTAACCTGTTTAGGAAGAAAGAGAAGTCATTTGATTTTCAATTGTTTTGGTAAGAGGACTTAAAAGAGGTTTCACCAGTGTACTCAGTCGCCTTTTATCTGATTATTTCCAGTCTGCCGTTCTTCCTCCTGTCTCCCAAGTTCATTCCCCCATATCATTACAAACATACTACATACTGAATCTGAATCCTACATTAAGGAGACATATATTTGCATCTCACAACTCTAAAAACTCAAAATGTAATTGAAGTGCTTCAGTAAAGAGCTGAAATCCGCCAATAGTTTTTTTTAAAAGGTGTTGTAATTGGTCCAGAACTAAATAGCCATCCTGTGAATTGATCTGTTTATTCATAAAGTTTAAAATGCAGCCATCAAGATTTGAATCTACCCAGTTTCTGATTTCTTACAGTTTCTACAACAGAAATGAGGAAATTGGTTTTTTGGATGATGCCGGACTGTAACTGCCTTTATATCCATGAGACAGGTCTGCTGGGGTTGATAGGAATTGGCGTACAATAGTAATTAGAACACCACAGTTCTAGACAATAAATTATTTGACAGATTATTCAATAAATTATCTGACAAGTTATTCCTAATACATTTTTTGGTTGGTGAATCTCTCTAGCCAGCATGCTGTCTGGAGAATTCTGGGAGTCAAAGTCCATACATCTTAAAATTGCTAGTTTGAAAAATACTGTTCTTCATATTTCTATACATACACAGAGAGACAGAGATCAGCATAGAAGAAATAGCTTTCATCCATCATTTGTAAGGTACTCTACTAGAAAACAGAGTCAAGAGTGTTCTCCCCCATGCCCATTCCAATTGTAAAGCATTTCCTGTCTCTAATATAGCATTCAATGTTACACTGTCCAAAACTATTGTCAAGCAGCTGATATAATATGAGGACCAGATTGCTCCAGCTTAGAACTCTTCTTGCTCCTTAGAGCCTTGTAAATGCTCATTTGCTAAATTAGAAGTTCTGGAATCACCACTATTCATACTTCCTGGCACTGAAGAGAGTTCAGCAATAGTTATAAAACCCAGACAGAGCGCCTGGGCAGGGAAAGTCTGGTTAGTTTGGCATATGAGTACAGAATTGAACTTGAGCCTCACAAACAGATGGTTTAGTGGCTTGGCCTGATGGATTATGAAGTAGACCAAACTCAAAGAACCACTCAGCCATGAAACTTCAGTCACTCTTTTTTAGCCTTTGGGGGTTGTCATGAAAATAAAATTAGTGCAATGGGGTGGGAAGAGAAGGAAAAAAGTAAATATAATTCCTTGCAACAGATCAATAAACTACATCAGATCTTCTCATATGTTCAAGATAAGCTTACATTTTCGTTTGTCCTATTTCCTGACAGAATCCAAGTCAGGCCTCTAAACTTGCTTTTCAAAAAAGAAAACAGTTATAATTTGCAAGCCGCAATATCCTGCATTGGGTCCTTTTTTAAAATGACAGATGCATCTTTAAGTTACTCTGCTTTTCTTCAATATGATCAATATATCCATCTCTCTTGAGGGATCCCTTACTTAGGAAAAACTCCCTGAAATCATAATAGTAATCCATCTAAGTATGTTTAACATAAATCCTGGACTGTTTGAAAGTTAACACCTCCCCTCATGTTAAATAACCACAAAAACTAACAGGTAATGTTTTTCTCCCTGTAACTCTCAAACTCAATGAGAGATAGGGGTTTCTTGAGCTCCTCTGTAAAAATGGGACACTATTATAACTGCACCCACTTTCGCTTAGAGTGGCAGGCACCAGCTAATTAGAAAAATGTGTTCCTGTCTATCCACCTGCGTATTTTTTTATGGCTTACTTGGACCTTTTCCACACAGAAAGCAAATCCCGCATCCGTCTGCTATTGCAACTTGAATACAAGAGATTAGTGGCAACAGAGACTACAGAATTGGTTTACCTCCTCCCAGGCGGGTAAATGATATTATTTCATGAAGATGGAATTTAGAGATCTTTGCTGTCACTTCAGAAAACCTGCAGTTAATAACCATATTAAAGTCTATGTTTTTTGCAGACCAGTCTATTTTATTTTCACATTTTTTAAGTTTCTGAAAATAATGGCCTGGATCCAAAAACCCATTTCCATATTCATAGAGTACTTCCATCCAGCTTTACTTTCAGCAGCAGTTGCGTGCCTCATAGAATTCTATTCCAGAAGAGCCTACAACCTTTACTGCCTAGGAGACCAACAGAAATAGTAGGGTTGCCATCAGTAGGAAAAGGCTTCCATGCAAGCATAAAATCCTGTATATAGGACTCAAAATTTTAGTTTGCACCAACATATATTACCCAAGATTATAACGTATCTATCCACCCTGTTTGATCTTCTTTCAAAATTTCAGTTCAGTTTGTTGCAGAAATTCCACTTTACAAAAAAGATTGTCAAATTAAATAATACTTCAAATTACCCAACTGAAAAAAGACAGGATTTTGTCACTATTTTTATTGATTTTGTTCTTGTTATAGGTAATCCTCATGTTATAACCATTTAGTGACTGTTCAAATTTACAATTGTGCTGAACAAGGGGTATGTAAGACCAGTCCTCAGAGTTCCAACTGTTGCAGCATGTGATTGTGTTCCAGGTGCTCAGTGCCTGGCTCATAATTACATCATTACAATGAGCTGCAATTGTATGATTGTGATTTCAGGCATTCCTTGCTAGCTTCCCCAAAAGAAAATCAATGGGGAAGCCAGCAGGAAATCACTCCCACTACTTTTTTGCCCAACTGCACTCCATTAAGCCTGCCTGAGGTACCCTCTGTGGTCCACTGTCTGCTTGCCTGGAATTTCTGTCTCTTCCTGTTTAATGATCCAGACAGTCATTGGGATTACAATGGCATTTGGACTTCTAGATTCATCACAAAAATATTCAGTGCTACTACAACATGCTAAGTCAGCACCACATCTAAGATGTGACTGTGTAACAGCGGGCTCCCATGACTGAGCACTTAGGCAGGAAGCAGTGCTCTTAGAAGAGCAGCAACAATATTAAACTGATACAAAGGATTTTAACCTCAGGACATTGATGGTATAATTGTTAAGAATAGTAGTCAACTCTGACAGCTATGAAACTCATTGAGTGATTTTGGGCCAATCATTTTCTTTTCACTTAACTTCTTTTTAAAAGATAGAATTTGGAAGAGATACAACATTATCTTGTATGTCATAGGAGAGCAGATAATAAATGTAATGAACAAATAAACACATCAAAATCACCATTATCTCAATCTCAACTTTCCTGCAAAACATCCTCCCAAAGATGAATCACAACTATCTGTCTTTGCAAATATACCAAAAGAGCAGGGGTAGTAAAGTTAAAACTCCGAGCTATATGCTACCTCAAATTACCGAGATCTCTACACTACGAACTCTCCATGTACATTGCTGGTACAAGATAAAGAATTATTAGTTTCTTTCAACAATGTCAAACATTATTTTTCAAAGCACATGGAAAAGCAAGAAATTTATATCATGTTTATGTTGCATTAACAGAGGGATAGAATCAAGATCATGTGAAGTATTAATACCACTTGATAAGGCCACACTTGGAATACTGCATGCAGTTTTGGTCACCGCAATGTAAAAAAGATGATGAGACTCTAGAAAGAGTACAGAGAAGAGCAACAAAGATGATTAGGGGACTGGAGGCTAAAGGATATAAAGAACTGTTGCTGGAATTGGGTATGTCTAGTTTAATGAAGAGAAGGACGAGGGGGGACATGATAACAGTGTTCCAATAACTCAGGGGCTGCCAAAAGAAGAGGGAGTCAAGTTATTCTCCAAAGCGCCTGAAGGCAGGACAAGAAGCAACGGATGGAAACTAATCAAGGAGAGAAGCAACCTAGAACTAAGGAGAAACTTCCTGACAGTTAGAACAATTAACCAGTGGAACAACTTGCCTCCAGAAGTGGTGAATGCTCCAACACTGGAAGTTTTTAAGAAGAGACTGGACAGCCATTTGTCTGAAATGGAATAGGGTTTCCTGCCTGAGCAGGAGGTTGGGCTAGATGACCTCCAAGATCCCTTCCAACATTATGATGATGATGATGATGATGATGATGATGATGATGTGGACTACACACAAATAATCTGAAGAATGTATCAGAAGCTGGAGTACCAATTCCATTGTCCCCTAATTCTATATTATTAGGAATGCTAGTAGGCATTAATTCAGCAGAAGCCATATGCTTCTATGGACTAGAACTGTGGCCCCCAACCTTTGTGACTTGGTGGTCCGGCTGGAGGGGGGAGAGAAGAACCAGGCCACATGAGCATGCATCCGTAGCTTGACTTGTGCAAATTAAACTGCATGCACGTGTGCATGCATGCCAGCCCATTGCTAGTGCAAGTTAGCCCACTGTTCGCGCAGCCCGGTTCCAAACAGGCCATGGCCCGGCCCAGCCCTGAAAACAGAGGCACACGGATTGCTTGAAAGCAACCCATATGACTAAGTTTTCCCCTTATGGCTTCTCTGACAAACTTACCTATCTGAATACAACATTTTATGCTTGCCTTGTCTTACTTAAAAAAATATCTAAAATTAGTATCCCAGAATAATATGGAATAATTTTTGGTTCTCCAACCATGCACTAAAAAGGTCAGAAGATGATGGAGTGAGTTCATTTGCAGTGAGTTCCAATGCCAACTCTAGGCAGCCATGAGAATATATATTTCAAATAGCAATAATGCATATTCCAGCATTGCAAATCAAGATGGAGGTCTTGGGGAAAAATAGAACTTGTCCTATCAAAAATCTGGAAGGAGTGATTATTGATTAATTGAACCAAGGGGAGTTCACCCTTCCCTGTGTGTGTGTATGAAGGGAGCTTGTTGAATTATTTCTTCAAATAGTAAAAGGAAGGAATGAGGGCTCCAAATTCAACAAGGGGGGAAATGGGTCAAAACACAGATGTGTGGAGATAGACATGGAATACCAGTTCAGCTAACTAGATCAGGTGGCAGGAACCCTCATTAAAGAAAACTGAATGAAGTTTCACTTTCATAACTGAAACATTTGGAAAGGGGGGGGAACCAATCTAACCAGAAAAGTAATGTAATAAAGGTTGCATTACCTTTTCACCTACAAATAAAAATAAGGCCCCATTACTCTGATTTAAAAAAATCTTTGCTTGTTTGGGGTCAAAACAAAACTAAGTTGTTTACAATGCAGCAGTTCTTACAGTCACATAGAAATGGCAAAGTTGGGGCTCAAGCAGATTAAAGCTGCTGTTGCTTCTCTCCATAAAATTGTTGTATAAACAATTTTAGGCCAATATTTAAGTAACCCTGCTTAATATGGCACATCAAGAAGAGACTAAAAGCCACTTTTTCATAATTAATGCTTTTAGCACATTTCAAAAATATAATTAAGGCAATAGAATTTATAATAATATCTACATTTTAAAAGAAAACATGGCTGAAATTATGGAAAAAGAGAAATGTCAATACAAGATTTCCTGTCAGGTCACTGTGACCAATCTTCACATAATTTTGTTGCTTACATTTGCCAGAAACCTGACTCTTCATGGCCAAAGTTTTTGATCGTGAGTGGGCATTATCATGTTATATTACCTGGAAGTCCTTCTGCCCAATGGACTCCAAGGACATGAACAGAGTATTCTCTAAGTTATCTTTTTTCACTTGCAAGCCTGACTTTTCGGGGGAGGGGGAACTAGGGGTAAACTGACCACCCGTATCCTGGAAACTATCAATGTCAATCAAGGAAACTGGCAACCAAAAAAACCAGAAATTGCAGCTATCAAACAATTTAAAAATGGCAAAGTTGCAGATCCTAACCAAGATAAGGTGGAAGTGCTCAAGGCAAGATAATTGTAGCAGTCAATTATATTCCCAAGTTATCTCCAATATTATGGAAAAAAGCAGGTCCTGCTTAATTGGAACCTGCTGATGTTGTTCCTGTGTTTAAAAATAATGATAAGGTGTGATGTGAAAACTATCACAGAATCGGAAAGGTCACTGTGCATGTTTTCAAAGCATGATTATAGTCAATGCAAAAATCCCATACCCAGGAAAAGCAATGTGATTTTAGATCAGGCCATGATCAGATTTCACTGACAAGCAAATATTTAAAGAGTATACACACTATGGAAAAAATGGCTGCTGTATTTATTGATTTTAGAATTGCCTTTGATAGGGTCCACAAGAACACACAAAATTAGTTTGGTGAACAGTGTACCTAAACAATCATCTAAGTCATAGCTGTCTTTTATGATGATATCCTTTGCAAGGCTGAAGTACACAGTAAGAAAACCAGTACCCTCATAATCAAAACAGAAGTGAGACAAAGGTATGTACTATTACCATCGTTGTTCAATGTGATGACAAATTGGGTGAAAACCTTGGTTGGGCATTTAGGAGTTCAATGTGACATAGATAAATTGAACTCACAGATGGAGCATTAAACCAATGACATTGTTTTCATATAGAAATCAGAACTTTAGGTACAGAAGCTATTAGATGTCATAAACAAAAGAGCTCAGAGGCTCTTAGGCAAATTATTATCCACATTATGGATAAATTCAAAAAAGATCAAGGCCATGCAATTGAAATCACAAAAATTAATTTTGCCTTAAAAGGCGAGCAACTGAGCAGATGGATTAGTTAATATATCTAGGCTTTTTGATCCCTTCATCTGATCCTGCTGAATCAAGTAATGTGTAGCCTCATGGCAAGGTAGGTGGCAAATAAATTTAACAATAAATAGATATTTATTTACAAAAGATTTGAATACAGGTAATCCTTCACTTATGACTACAATTGAGATTAGAATTTACATCATTAAGCAAGGCAGTGGTTAAGTGAGTCACACCCAATTTTATCACCTTTTTTGACATGGCTGTTAAGCAAATCACTGCAGTTGTTAAGTGAAGCATGCGGCTTTTAAGTTAGTATAGCTTTTCCCATTGACTTTTCTTGCCGGAAACCAGCTGGGAAAGTTGTAAATGACAATTACATAATCTCAGGATGTTTCAACCATTTTAAATACATGCTGGATGCCAAGCAGCCAAATTCTGACTGTGTGGATGCTACATTAGTTGTAAGTCACATTTTTCAATGTCGTTATAATTTTGAATAGCCACTAAAGGAATAATTATAAATTAAGGACTACCTGTATTAATTGTGTCCATTACTTGCTCAGGATCTATGAAACTTCTTGGGCATTTCTAGTGGAACTGCTGGCAGAATGAGGACATTCAACAATATGTAATCAACAGACCATAGCAAGTTGAGATCAGATCCAAGCATACTAAAACAGATGAAAGAAGAGAAGCTGAAGAACAAGAAAACCAAAGAATACCTAATCAAGAAATACCACTTGAAGAGTGGCTAATGTCTGGCAAAATTACTTGCTTACCAACAACTTTCAAATTGCTAACTAGTGTGGTAGTTGATACAGTCCAATAGCATCTAACTGAAAACAATCTTTTTCCACCTGAGCAGAAAGGAAATCACCCCAATAACAGAGGAACAAAAGATCAACTGACAAATGATTTTGGAAAATTGCAAGAGAAGGAAGACCAACGTGAATGTAGCATGAATTGACTACAAAAAGGCATTCGACTCTCTGCCATGTGACTGGATAAACAAGTGCCTAGAAATAACAAGAGTCAGTAGAAACATCAGAAGCTTTATGCAAAGATCGATGGCACAATGGAAGACAGTTTCATGTCAATGGTGAGAGACTGGGAGAGATTACTATCAAGAGAGGAATATTTCAAGGAGATTCCCTGTCACCACTACTATTTATCATTGCACTGTTTTCTCTGTCAACAATACTGAATAACTCAGACCATGGCTATCAAACATCCAAAACATCTGCCAGATTATCCCACCTCCTTTATATGGATGATTTGAAGATGTATGGAAAAACACCATCTGAAATAGAATAGCTGCTGAACACTGTCTGTATATATAGAGAAGATATTGCAATGGAATTTGATTTGGACAATTGTGCCACACTCATTATCAAACAAGAAAAAATAGCGAAAACTGGAGCAATCAAGATACCTCATGAAAATAACTTTAAGAGTCTGGATGAAGATGATTATTACAAATACCTGGGTATCCTTCAAGCCAACAACATCAAGCACACTGAAGTCAAGAAAAAGGTTAGAGATGAATACATCAAGAGAGTGAAGAAGATCTTTAAGTCCAAATTCAATGGAGGAAATACTATCAAGGCAATCAACACTTGGGCAATTCCAGTCATTAGATACACAGCTGGAATAGTGGACTGGACTCAAGCAGAACTAAAAGCAATGGATACGAAAACCAGAAAAATTACGGCAACAAATTATGCCCTTCATCCTCGCAGCGACAATGACAGACTCTATCTACCAAGGCAAATAGGTTGGTTATGGAATGTTGCAAGTACATCAAATGGTTGAGGAAGACAAAATGGCTTTGGAAGAATATCTGAAAGACAATGAAGAAGATGAACTGAAGTTAGTACACCAGGAAGGCTTACAGACTATTGGAGAGATCAATCTGCCCTATAAGACCAAATGAAAAACAGAATGGAGGCATGGGAAAATAAAGCACCACAATGCCAGTACATTAAAAAAAATAGCAGGGAAAGCAGATAACAAGAAGACCTGGCAATGGCTATGAGTAAGAAAATTGAAGAAAAAGATTGAGGGACTAATTCTAGCGGTATAAGACCAAGCCTTAAGGACAAATGCATATAAAGCCAGAACTGAGAAGATAGCAACAGACAGTAAGTAACACCTATGCAAAGAAGCTTAAAGAAACAGTGGTAAACTATTGCAAGAAAATTGCCCAGACTGACTACAAGCAGTGGCATGACAAAGTAGCAACAATGGTGCATTGAAGATCTGCAAGAAATGGTGGGACCATAAAATAGAGACTGTCATAGAAAATGAAGAAGTTAAATTGTTCTGTGATTTAGAATTCAGACAGGCACATGCCACATAATACCCAGATTTAACAATTGTTGATAAGAAAGACAAAAGAAGACTGGATAGTGGATGTGGCAGTGCCTGGAGAGAGCAGAATAGAAGAGAAAGAACTGGAGAAGATAACAAAATACAAAGACCTACAAATAGAAATAGAATGATTGTGGCAACGGCAAGCAAGGGTAGTACCAATAGTAATAGGCACCTTGCGTGCAATCCCAAAACAAATGGAGCACCACTGGCATTGACAAATTCACCATCAGTCAATTGCAAAAGGCAGATTTACTGGGAACAGCTTCCATCCTGTGACGATATCTGTAACAGCATCAAACATCCAAACATCTGCCTATCCCAGGTGCTTCGTAAGGACTCAATAGGTAGACAAAAATGCCAAATCCAGTCTGAACATCTGGCTGGCTGTGCGAATAATAATAATAATAATAATAATAATAATAATAATAATAATAGTAATAGTAATAGTAGTAGTAGTAGTAGTAGTAGTAGTAATCTGCTACTGTAATAGTTCTTAGGTCCTTGGTTAGAACTTCAACTGTTAAGTTTTTACGAGTCCCAGAATGTGAATCAAATTGAAGATTAAATCTTAAATAATAATGAAAGCACTGTAGAAGTGAATAATAATAATAATAATAATAATAATAATAATAATAATAATAATAATAATAATAATAATAATAATAATAGTAGTAGTAGTAAAGTTGGAAGGGACCTTGGAGGTCATCTAGTCCAACCCCCTGCTCAGGCAGGAAACCCTATACCATTTCGGACAAATGACTGTCCAGTCTCTTCTTTAAAACCTCCAGTGTTGGAGCATTCACTGCTTCTGGAGGCAGGTTGTTCCACTGGTTAATTGTTCTAACTGTCAGGAAGTTTCTCCTTAGTTCTAGGTTGCTTCTCTCCTTGCTTAGTTTCCATCCATTGCTTCTTGTCCTGCCTTCAGGCGCCTTGGAAAATAGCTTGACACCCTCTTCTTTGTGGCAGCCCCTGAGATATTGGAACACTGCTATCATGTCCCCCCTTGTCCTTCTCTTCGTTAAACTAGACATACCCAATTCCAGCAGCCGTTCCTTATATGTTTTAGCCTCCAGTCCCCTAATCATCTTTGTTGCTCTTCTCTGTACTCTTTCTAGAGTCTCAACATCTTTTTTACATCGTGGTGACCAAAATTGGATGCAGTATTCCAAGTGTGGCCTTACCAAGGCCACTAGAATGGAAGACGTTCACATAACAATAGAAATTATACAAAAACAAGTAAAGAAGGTCAAGAACTGGAGTTAGAACTGGTTTAAATGACTTGCATGGATTCTGGATAAAATCACTAACACATTTGCATGCAAGGTTAGTAAACCAGATGAATCAGGTTCTGAAAACACCAGAAAGTGAAAAATGGCTAACAAGCAGAAGAACTTTTTTGATTCAAAAGGATGCAGAAAAGGGAAATAAAACCTGAAAATTACAGGCCAATAACTTGTCTGCCAACAACAAATTACTTACAGGCATTACTGCAAACCAAATATATGGATATTTGGAAAACAAGGATCTGCTGCCTGTAGAACAGAAAAGATGCTACAAAAATTCAAAAGGAACCAAAGACCAATTGATGATTGATAAACTGGTTTTGAAGAATTCAAAAAACAAGACGAACAAATTTGTTCATGACCTGGATTGATTATAAGAAAGCATTTGATTCTGTTCCACACAGCTGGATTGAGAAATGCTTAGACATTTTTGGAATTAGCAGCAACATCCAGAAATTCCTGAAGACCTCCATGAAGTTATGGCAAACTAAGTTGATGGCCTGTGGAGAAAAACTTGGTGAAGTTAAAATCAAACGAGGAATCTTCCAAGGTGACTCATTGTCACCTCTGCTATTTGTACTTTTGATGGTGCCACTAACAAGCATTTTGAACAAAACAAACTGTGGCTATGAATTGGCTAAAAAGAGTCGAAAATTTCCCATTTGCTATACATGGATGATTTAAAATTGTTTGGAAAAACAAAAGCTGAATTGAGCTCACTGCTAAAAAACACTGAAGAGTTTAGCAGAAATTGAAATGCAATTTTGCATTGACAAATGTGCAACAATTGCTGTTAAGGCAGGAAAAATGGTTAAAGATGATGGATTCGAACTTGATAATGAAGAGTTGATAAAAGCAGTAACACCAGAAGAAGGGTACAAATACTTAGGAGTTTTGGAAGCTTCTGATCTATTGCACAACCAACTCAAAGAAGCTACTTCAACAAAATACATAAAGTGAATTCGGAAAATCTTGAGATCAAAACTGAGTGGAGGAAATATCATAAAGGCAATTAACACCTGGGCAGTGCCTGTAATACAATACTCAGTTGGAATGATTGATTGGACTCAGCTAGAACTTGATAACTTGGATCGAAAGACAAGAAAACTAGTGACAATGCACCATACTCTGCATCCAAAAAGTGATATTGATCAATTGTACTTGCCAAGATCTCAGGGTGGCACAGGACTCTTACAAACTGTGGAAGAAGAAAAACATAGCTTAAATGACTACACAAAGAAAGCAAAAGAGCCTTTGCTGAAGGAGGTGAACAAGAGAAACCTCTTGAAAACAACAAGATTGAAAGCAGAGTATTAAAAGAAAACAATTGAGCATCGAGTTTCTAATTGGAAAAAGAAGCCTATGCATAGTCAATACCTGAAGGACACCGAAGGAAAGGCAGATACAAAGCTAATGAGAGATATACAATAAAATAGTACATATATACATATAGACACATATATATACATACACACACATATATATTACACACACACACATATATACACATGTATGTATGTATGTATGTATGTATGTATGTATGTATGTTTTCATTTGGAAACTAGGCACTCTCTCCTCTCCTTACCCTCTCCTCTACCTCAGAAAGGATAAAACCCTCTAATTAAAGAAGTAAAAGAACTGAAACAAAGAATAACTGAGCACCTAGAACAGCAAAAAGAATAAGGCCGCCTGCATTGAAGCTTGTTCCAAAGAAATGCCAAACCCAGTCTGAACATCTGGCTGATTGTGCAATGATGAATAACAATAATAAAAACACCTTACTCAGAGCTGCCTATATACTCAGACATCTTAACAGCTCTAAAATCCTTGGTTAGAACTTGAACTGTTAAGTTTTTACCGGTCCCAGACTGTGAATTAAATTAAAGATTAAATTAATCATCATCATCATCATCATCATCATCATCATCATCATCATCCCTCAGTGAGGCATTACCTTAACATGATTGTGGGGCTTGTGTACTCTGAGGAAGATGAGAGCTATGCCAGAGGTTCAATCATACTGGACAAGACTCACCAGAAGAGTCAGACAAATATTATCTCTCCCATAAAAAATATGGTGAGACATAAATTTTAGAAAACCTAACTAGCTCAGACATCGCCCTGCTTAACAAGGTCTGCACTAGATGTTGGAGTTCCTGGATATGTGGTGAAAAATGGGCTACAGGACTCAGAACTGTTGGCTGAGCAACCAGGGCCAGCAACTACAGAACTATTGGAAGAAAAGGTCAGGGACCTGAAAGACACTTTGTCCAGAATGCCACAAGGAAACATTAGTGTGGGCTAAAGGCACAGGAAAGATTAAGGAAAGGAAGTGCATGCTGGGAAAGGAAGAGCAAGTGGCTAAGTTGTGATATTTAGCTAGCTCTGACATGGGCACAAAGCAGAGATGCTGACTCAGTTATTAATGCTTTCTTCCACAAAAATCTTTTTTCACTTTTGCAGATGTCAGTCTAGCTTTCATTTGTAGTAGACAACGTAATAAAAATTCAGTCTTGATCACAGAAAACTAGCTTGTCAGGAGAGATGTGTGTCTGTGTTAGAAAACAGTCTGTTGGCGATGATCTGGCTAAGCCTGAGGAAGGGGTCAAACGTATCATCAGTCTCGAGTCTCTTTGCACCCACAATAGATCTAAGTCCAGCCCACCTTGAATTCCACTGACTCTTATCTACCACCTATTTGCTTTGATTGTTAGTAGTTCAGATTCTTGTAGAGAGCTTAAGCTTGCAATAAATCTTTATATTCATTTGAACTGTTTGGATTTCTTGATTTCTCACACTTGACAGTAATTCTTCTTTGGTTCTGCCTAGCACTTGGAAATGGGAAACAGAAACAGTTCAGGTGGAACAAAGATACATTGAAGTAAACAGAATTTCTTTCTAAGTAGAGGCATATAGCATTGAACTATTGATACTTTCCCTTGCATTTTCCTAATGCAATATTTCAATTGCTGATTAATAACCAGAGATGTCATATGCCAGCAAGTGCCAAACAGCCATTGACAAGCACCCTCATTCACTTCCCTTACCAGTTTGGATTCAAAGCATCTGAATAGAATCCTACCCTAACCCATATTAAAATAAACACTCTTTTATCTTCATAATCTGACAAATTAGTCATTTTTACATCACCATACTGCATAGTATTATACAGCCCCTCAGTCCATGGCAGGCACCCCAAGTTCTAATTAATGGATACCACCTGTCTAAATACTATTAGCTAATGAGGTTTCTTTCTTTTCTCTCTGCTGCTTTTTCATTTCTTTTAAGGTCTACACAGAAATATAATCTTTATTTAAGTCCCACAAATGTTCTCTTCTAGCAATGAGAGTTTATCGCAAAAACTAAAACCAGCATTGTTTTTTTGGTTATCAGGTTACAGTAGCTTAAGTCTCTAAGCAGTAGAATCTCCATATAGCTGATCAGTTACAGCTGCTAATTGTGGAGAGGGGAGACCCGCTGACATCTGTTTCTTGCCCAGTTACCTAATGGTTCATTTCCAGGTCTTAAAAGGGTAGTACCCTCCATCCAAAGACAATGTCCAACTCTGCCAAGATCTGCCTTCCATCCTGCTTGCCTTGTGCTGGTTTGTTCATACAATGCAAATTTGAGTGAACTCACATCTGCCACTGATCGACCCAATTCATGAGCAATCTTTTCCCATCGACCAGGCATCCCTCCTGGGAACTTAACCATACTTCTTGTCAGTTGGCTAAGGTCCTCTTCCATCCATTCAGGGACCTGTAAAATATTTGTAAAACATTTATTATACTAGGCAACTCGAAAGGTTTTTACAGTAATGAAAAACACCAAACATGAGTCTTAAGTAAAGCAGTCCAATAAAATCTGTTAAGCAATAAAAATGTTTTTTACAGCTTTTTAATGGCGCCTACTCGCAGAAGATCCAACTTATCTAATTTATGTAACAGATGTTGTCCACCTGTCTTGAAGACTAAGTCTATCTATTTACAAACAATGGACAGACAATTCTACCTTTTTGTAGGTGTCAATGCACCTTTGTTCACATACAGAAAAAAAATAAACATTACGTTAAAAATATTTTTCATGGACACATGTTTTAACTTACAGGCACTACAAAAAAAGCACAGAGAATATATTCCTTGGGGAAGCATATTTAGAAATGATGAACCAGGCCCCTTATTTAACAAAATAGATATATTTGTTAAGTTATAAATTGCTCTGGCAGAAAAGGGATTTTGAGAGATTGTGAATAATGTGTTAAAAACAGCCAAACCTGCATAGCTCCTGAGCACGGTACACTCATTAGGGATGGTAGAAAAGTCACCCACCAACTTCCAGGCACTTGCATAACACACCCATTGAGAAAAATTTCTTCCTTTTTGAATCCTTTCTCCAAAGAAAAAGGAACTGTATGGAAAAGCCTTCACAAGCACCCAAAGAGCAATTTTCACTGTCTTTTCCTATCAAAACACCATCTGGATCAGGCTTCCTCTGCACTGATATAGGCAGTGAGCAACAGCTTCCCATTTCTCTTTTATTTCTAAAAGGAGACTTTTATGACAAATACCTCCCCCTAATCACTATTTCTGATAATGAACAGGCAGGCATCAAGCAGTTTGCATTACAGAGCCATCAGTGCTAAACAACAGTCAGAGGTGAATGACCCCTGGGACCATCTCCACAGCTACAGCAAAGCTTCTGCCTGACACTAATCCTGCCTGTCATTCTCCCACTGTGCTCGAACTGCACTGACGTCCGCCTGCTGCACTGCAAGCAGAAACGGGGCCCTCCCTGACTTTTTACTGTCTCCCCCAATCAATGGCTCCAGCGTGCTCTTTTCACCATGTCCAAATGGCAGCTTCACTCATCGTCAGAGGGCCTTGCCCCTTGTTTAAAGGGGCTCCCCAAAGGCACTGCCATTTGCATTCATTTGCAAAGCAAACTACTCTTATTCACTTTGTTCAGGGCGATCAGGAATGCTCCCTGAAGCAGAGAAATTGGCATAAATATACAGCCTGCTGGTTAAAAGACAGTAAATAATAGCCAATAATTGGAAGGAGTTTTTTCAGTCATCCTTCTCTTGTGTCCATATGTGTCTTTGTCCACCCAAAGCCAAAATCAAATCTACTTGGATTATTGTACAATATCAATGATCAAAATAGAATGCAGGAGCACAAAGTAGATGAAGACATGCACTGTGATAACCTAGCACAGAATGTCCCATTTTCAGCAGAAGAACATGCATACACTCACAAAGTGGCATTGGTTTGGCCTATAAAAAGGAAGAGCTAATTTCCATTAGACAGTAATCATAACCCTCAATGAGGAGATTCTACTAACCAGTTTCCCCAAAGTATCACTTAGAACAAGGGTGTCAAACTCAATTTAATTGAGGGCCATATCAGCATTGTATTTGCCCTCCGGAGAAGGCCAGATGGAGAAGGCCAGATAGCTAGCTCAACATTGCTCGCGTCAGGGGTGCCTGTAAGGGGGCGGGCAGGGATGTAGGGGATCCAGGGGTCTCCGACGGAGGGGGGCAGGACCAGAGAGGGGCTGGTTCTTTGGAGGAGCCTCACTCATGGGGGCCCTTGGATGGTACCACAGTCTGCCCAGGGCCCTGGGAGGCAGGGGGCGGGTGCCCATCCTGGTCCTCAGCCTCCCAGGATGCCGGGACCAGGCTCAGGCAGAGCAGGAAGGGGAATCCTAGCTGCCTCTTGGGGATGGGGGGGCTCCTGCCCTTCCCATTTGCTTTTGGGGTGTGGCGCCGGGCAGGAAGCTTATCCTGGATGTAGTGGAACTGGAGAACAAAGATGGACAATGGGGACCGGGTAGGCAGGGGCCGTGGCATGGCAGTGATGGTGACTGGCTGGGCTGCCTTGCCATGGCCTCACTGGCCGTTTTTGCTTGCCCATGCCCACCACGCCTGAGATGGGGCAGGCGGCTGCCTGGTCACCTGACAGGCTGGATCACGTGCCACACTCCCCCGGCGCCTCTACCTCCCTGCCACTTGGAGGACCAGCTCGGCATCCATAGCACTGGGATCCATTGTCCATCTTTGCTGCCAGTGTCTGCTGTGGCTAGGCTGGTGTGGCCAGCCAGCTGGCTGGCTGGTGCATCTGGCAGGCTGGATCATGTGCCTCACTCCGCGCCTCTGCCTCTGCCTGTCACTTGGATGGCTGGCCCTGCAGCTGCAGGGCTTGGACCCAACTGTACGGCATGGGCTGCAGGACCCCAGCTTACACATGTACTGGGCATGAAGTATAAAGCCTAAGACAGAAACCTTCATTATCAAATAGTCTCATGCATTGTGCAGTTGTTTATTTAGCTTTGAGTGAAACATTTAAATAGCATTTAAATAATTTTATGTTTATCAACATTGATGCTTTAGAAATCATAGTTAATACTGATATAAACTTATTTTTATTTCCAAAGGTTTCAGTTATGTAAACATTAGAATGTTAATATCTCTAGTCAATATTGTATAAACATCATTGTAGTGGACTAACACAATGTATTATGTTTTATGATAATACAATAAAATAAATGATAGAGAAAAAGATTTATTTTTACACCTCTGAGCCACAGGCCAGTTCCTCCTCCTGGCACTTAGGATGTCAGCTGACTGTTCCTCCAAAATGCTGCCTGCCACATTCTTTAAATAATATTTTTGCAAATAGAATTTCCTGCATTACAAGAGAGGTGACACACAAAACTCTAGTGCAGGGGTCCACAATCCCCAGTCCATGGACCAATACCGGGCCGCGGCATGCCAGAAACTGGTCTGTGCAAACAAGCAAAGCCCCATCTGCGGGATGCAGGCAGTACATGAAACGACACCTCCTCCGGTCCATAGAAAACCTTTCTCCATGGAACCGATCCCTGATGCCCAAAAGGTTGGGGACCTCTGCTCTAGTGAACAAAGATACCCCAATTAATATGTTCATTATTTTTTACTTGAAATTCCTTCTTAGCTAAATGGTGGTAATTTGTGCTGAAGCAAAGGTAAGTAATCGTTGGAGTTTGTTGACTTTTTTTCAGATTGTAGGCATATATAGGGACATTTTTTAAAGCATTCAGTTACCGGTTACATTCACAAAGTGGTTGCAATGAGGGTCTTGTGCAGAAAGAAAATGATTATTGTAGCCAAATCTGGCTTCTTTTTCTAGTGCTACATTGTATCTCTGCCTTTTGAAGAGCAAGTGGGTGAATTTTCAATAAAGCAAAATTTTAATTTAATATTGGGTTTTATAAAAGATCTTTATTTTCCAATTACGTCTTTCCATGCATACTATATTCCTATTTAATTATTTTTAGTCAGAATAATATTTGGCAGGCAGTCTGGAGAGAAGTATTCATGAAATAGATAACATTTGTAATTTTTCTTTGAAACTTTTGAAAGAGTAAAAGAAATTGATGAATATCAACATAAACTGAAAGCATTAACTTAATATTCTTTCTTTCAATTTGGAATTTATCTTCTATTAAGATAACTATAATGTGCCAAATCATTTTCACGCTGAATCTAATAAGCCACTTTAAGAATGATAAATAGAGAATGCAAATATTGTACTCCAGGATTGACTATGCATTTCCATTTTTCTAGGAAAATGCATCTTCCACATTTTCAACATTTCCATAATTGTTACACCTAGAGTTAAATCAAAGGAATTAGACTACAGCCAGCTTTGCAGGATATCTGATGCTTTACATGGACTGTAGACATATAGTCTAGAGAATTTCACACAGATGTGAGAAGTGACTCTTTAGAAGCCAAGATAAAATTGAGATGCCAGCAGCAGAAAAGGACCCACTATAATTAGAATGCTACTAAAAGCATAGTTGAGCTTTTCTCTCCAAAAGTCAGACTGTTCTTAGAAATATCCACAACTGATACTACGGGAAACATTTCAAATATTCTATAGCATCCCTCCTCAAGCAAGAGTCCAGAGGTTTCTCTACCAGAATTTTCCCTACTCAGAAAAGTTTAGATACCTAAAATGCAAAAACCCAAACCATTTTATGTTAGAAATCAGCCCTCCACAATCCTTGTTTGTTGGTGAAGAGCCACAGCTTTGTTCTCCTTTTTTTAAAGGTTTGCTGAATTTACAGCTCTTAGGCAACAGTTAATTGGGCCTTTAGATGCAGCAGAACCTCCTACAATTCAACTGCTACAATCATCTAGGAGGGTGGCCACAGTGTGAATTTATTTTCCTGCTCCAAAGCCAATACTATGAGAGTTAAATGAATGCATATGCATAAGCCTTTATCACTTCAAACTACATTTGCCCAATATTACCCAAAACCTGGCCAGAACTCATTTCTATGGTAAAGTAATAGAAAATGCCACATAGCGAGGGGACAGCTGTTGTATCTACACAAGCATCCAGATTTTACATCAGAAAAGCTGTGCTTTGGGATTAAGTCCCCACATTGAATGCTGTGCAGTCAAAAAGAAAAGCCAGAAACAAGAGGCCCTATTTTTAACACAAAAATTAGAAGGGATTTGTGCAGTTCATAAATATTCGTATGATTTGGTGAACGAACAGAAGGGGGTTACCATATTACATTTCAATAATGCATATCAACTTCTATTAGCTTATTATGTTTATTGCTGTTTTAAGTAAATATTATTATATGTAATATTTTCTCCTCAGGTGGTTCTAATTTGTAATAATTAAAAGTAATTAAAACACAGTGCTTATTTACATGAACATGCACATGGATTTTGTTGACCCATCAAAGTCTACCTGAATTTTTAGTGTTCTGTTATTCATTTTTTTTCAGAAAATTCTATTGCTCTTCATTTAAAATTATTTATTTTAGTTTCATGTTATTCAGCATATTTGAAGTTAGCAGTCTTATAACTAGAATAGTATGGATTATTTAGTGCAGGGGTGTCAAATTGCCAGCCTGCGGGCCGGATGCGTCACTCAGAAGCTGCGCCCATCCCATTGCCGGCAATGGCTAAACAGTCCCGATACATCGTGCGATGTCATGTGACGTCATGAGTTTGACATGTCTGATTTAGAGTAAAAACCTAAGATTGTTATAAAATTCCTGTCATCAATTATTTATTTATTATTTATTAGGAAAAACAAACTTTGATTTTTGATTAATGATTTTTTTTAAGAACTTCACAATAGTCTAACATGTTGTTTTCAAACTTGCCAACTTTTAAGCTATATGAATTTCAACTCCCCAACCAACATGTTGGCTGAAAGAACTATGGGAGTTGAAGTACACATATATTAAAGTTGCCAAAAACACTCACTAGTGCATTTATCTGTATCCTTCAGCACTGTAATGGCAATTAAAGAAGCAAAAGCCAATATAATAAAACTGAGCTCTGAGCAAGTCATGGATACCCATACTTGACAGCAGAGAATGGACAGCTGCAGTTCTCTTTTGTGCAATTCCAGCTGAATTTCTCATGATACTTTGGCCTCACTCATGAATCCATAATCTACCTACCTGAAGAAGAAAAGGATAAAAAAGACAGAAAATCATAGAAGAAAAGATGGCTTCCATTATTTTTTCTAAAGATTCTAAAACCTGAAACAGAAGTAGCACAAGGTAGCTGTCTGAGATAGGTATATTAATGCTACTCATTCCAAAGCAAAGTTAACATTGTTAATTGTTCTGAAAGCATCGTTGCATGTCAACAGTGTCATTTAGAACAGGACATTCGGAGAAATCTAGTAGACAGTATTTGGGAGAATTACTTTGTAACATTCACATAATCTTTCTATCAATTGTCTGGCGACCCCGCACCTGTTGAATGTCTGTCTCATCTATCTCTCCCAGCTTCAAGATGACTTAAAAGATTAAAGCCAACTAACCTTGAACTATAAAACAATCATAACACATGTGAGAGAATAAAACCTTTACAACTCATAAAGCACAGATTCTTTACTTACATTTTAATCTCCTAAGTTTTTAAGAACTAATGGAAATTATGATCATTTTACAATATCACCTTAAAAAACAAAAGGTTTTTTTAATTATTGAGTATGGCACCCAGTTAATAACAGCATAAAAATCAAATTAAAATGTGCAATATATACTGTCTCACAAGATCAAAATAAAAATAAAAAATATTCTCAATTCACTTGGTGTCATCAGCCACTGCCCACAAGTCTGAAAAAGCCCCAGGGTTTTATTTATTTTGAAAAATATTAAATTTATACCTCTATCTTCATTAAAATAGGACTAAGGTAGAAAAAAATTACTCATTTGCTTCACATTAAAACACCCAAAAATATTAACTCTAAGGATTTCTCAGATAAAACTACTGGTAAAATAAATCATCTTAAATATCCCAAGTCAGGGTGAATAAACATTTTTTTTCAATAACCATGGAACACAGTTGTCCAGCTCATCTTAACAGCAAGGATTCTGGAGTCTAGAAAAAGCCCCTCAAAGAGCCACATCCTGTATTTTTGCCAAACACACTTCTGCTGAATTATAAAACTGAGATAGATTCAAATGGAAAAATGTGATAAACATTCTATTTCCAATTGTCATAAGCAACAGTGGAAATAACTCCCCAATTTTATCAATAAAATTGTATATTGTCTTTATACTGTCAAAAGCTTTGGTATACAGTATGCTATTGTGGTCCAGCTAAAGTTTCCAAGTAATTTTTGAGTACTAATAATAGCAATCCAACTCAGATCCAATTACAATTGCCAAAATAGCCAGATCTGTTACAGTACCAAGAATAGCCAGATTTGGTATAGTAATAGGCTGGGTGAGCTACTGATGAACTCTAGATATCCACTCAGGGCCTATTCCAAGAGGGCACCCGAGCTACAAATCTTTCAGGCAAGCTCAGCTTGATCTCATGTAGGTTCAGTCTGAGTTGCTTTTTCAGTTGACCAGAGGATTCTCCATCTTGTATGGATTAAGCTAGTCAAAATCTTTGAAAAGTGTATGTGTGTGTGTGGAGGGAAGAGTTACGAATGCTGTTGTTAAGGAGTTCCTGACAGCTTGTAAGAGATTTAGGTATTACCTTGTTTGGTATGAATACTTTTTATGTTATGCGTTTCAATCTGTTTGCTTGAACTAAAAAGAAAGCTTATAACTCTTTATTTACTGGAGTGTTTATTCATTGCCTCTGGATCCAAAAGAACTACTTGCCTGGGCACCTAATCACTGCCCTGACACTTGGCAAAACATAGTTAGCCACAAAGTTGGATCCAGTGACAATGCCCTTCTGGGAAAGAAAATCTGCTAGGCAAGGTGATAGTGACCAGAATTATATCTCTGGTTGACCCAGCAAAAATCAGTGGCTCAAATATTAAACCAGATGATCTTACCGGTGTCATGGCAGCATGAGACACAATTTGGAGATCCAATGCAATGCTTAAATGCATGTAGTTACTGGGAGTGGAAGAGAAGAGGGGCAGAAATCAGTGGATGAAGTAGAATGGGTCTTTCTCACTGTCCTCCAAAATGTCTAGGAGCAATTAAAAGCTAGTCAGAGAAAGGTACAGCAGCAAGGTAAGAACTTATTGCTTATAAAGATTAGCAATCCCTATTGAATGTGGCACTGGAAGATTGGGAGGGAATCAGCAGAGCAACTAACTGTAACTATGGATTTGAAAAATTAAAGCATCATAAACACGCAAAGAAAAGGTGCATACCCAACCTTGCAAAGTTAAAGCTCTCATCTTATCCTGGGAGTGGAATATAGAAATCTGGGATGGTCATATGTGGAATTTTGATGAGGAGGAATCCAGTTTAAGGGACTGGGGAGGTGCCTCCAATTTCCTGGTGGAGAAGACACGGTGCCTGGAAATTTTATACAGGGTGTAAAAATTGGTTGGTTATTGTATTTTTGTTGTCTTTAGGAATTCATTTAGGGTCATTTTAGACAAAGGAATAAAAGAGATGAAATTTGGTATGCTCTTGCTTTGTGAGCTTAAAATATAATTCATTGTCTACATTTGGAACTTCTTGTCATTGCAAAGGGTGTATATGGTTGTTGTCAAATGTATGTATTTTTCCCTCCCTCCCTTCCTTTTTTTAAAATCAAGGAAAGAAAGGGATACCATTGTTTTTAAGACAAGCATTTTGGTATGGTGATTAAAGGCACCAGGCTAGAAACGTGAGAAATTGTGAATTCCGGTTTTGCCTTTTTTCGCTACATCCAATTGGGTGATTCTAGGCTAATAATTTACTTTCAGCTTTAGGAATGAAGCACTTACAAGCTACTTTCAAAAAAGTTGTCAACAATGCTAAAAATCAAGATTAATTTAAAAACAAAAAAGAAATTAGAGGAAAATCCCCAACCTAAAGTTGTCAAAAGAAGGTGAGAGACACAATGTTGCTTTCATTTCTGGCATGTACCTGGGATTAGTTTACTAAAAAACTGCTTCTAAATGTACCAGGACCTGTTATTTATAGCCGCCATCACCACCACCCCTGCCCCAAATTGACAAATAAAACAATGTAGTTTTGCAATAATTGTAAGAAGGTGGCTAAAGTCCACTTGGGAAGACAATTAAACGTAATGTGACTAGGAGACTAGAGGTTGTATAATAAATTAGCCATTTATTAGGCAAACTGAAACCTGCAGAAATAATTTGAACACGGGAGCTGTGCATAGAAACCCTACAGGATTTCAGACCCCACAGTTTCCATTGGGGTGGGGGGGGGGCAGAAGAGTTAGTCCATGGAAGTAGCATAACAGGAGCCTTAAAAAAATTATTTTAGGCTATTAACTTTGAGAGATGGGGAGAGGTTTATTTTCTACTCTAGTGTAAAGGTAACTGCAATAAATGGGCTGGACTTTTAAGGCCCGTATCATCAAAAATCTGAATTTTAAGTCTTTTTGTAAATGTATTTTGTCTAAAACTGTTACTGTTAGGAAAAGATTGCTCCTCTTGAGGAAGCCTAGGCAGTCTTTGAAAAGTAAGTTTGCTTATTGCTACTGCTTAACTATTATGCAACCCCCAAGAATGTTTTGCATTCCTCTAGTTTTTATTAGCAATTCCACTTCCCTTCCCTTCCAAGTAGAGTCCATTACTGGTTCTAATGCAAATTGCTGGAAGAGAGAGAAGAAAAAGAAAGAGAGGTCAAGACTAAAAGAAAGGAAAGTTGAAGTGTCTTTGCTGATAGCATCAACAAGAAGAAATCAAGAAAGTAAAAGTACTGAAAGAACAGAAAAAAGTGAAAGAATCCCAAATGATGATGAGGAAAGCCAAAAGTATTTTCAAGGGAAGAGAGAGGAAAGTTCTCATTGAAGACAATGAATGCAAGGGTTTCAGAATGAAAGGAATGGTGGTGACTTCATTTGTTTTAGCTTTTAAACTCAAGATCGATTATAAGGAGAAGTTTATTGGATTTTATTTATACCTCAACATGGCATATGATGAATAAAAGTGAAAAGAAAATATATTTTGGGCAATGTTTGATAGAGTCTCTCTGGGCTGATATAGTGTATCTGAAAAATTTTAAAATAACTTTTGGCTGTGGAAGCAGTTCAAGCACGGAACATGCATAGATTTTCTTCTTCCCAGCTTTGTAAATTTTGATTTGCTCACCTGAGAATGGGCAGTTAATTCTAATGATCTACAGATCAAACACTAGCAAAAAAATTGAAGAGTCCTATGGTCTAGAAGGATATAGGTTTAACCTCACACTATAGTTAACAAGGTAAAGTATATTCTCCTTCATTGGTTGGTGAAAGAGGAGGAGGTTGTATGAAATTGGAAAGAAGATGCTTTAAATTAGGTTATATTTTAGTTTAATAAGCTATTTCTTTATAAATGCCAGAATAAGGGAATCTTTTAAAACTGGCAGTGGAAGTCACAGAGGATGGACGTACATCTTTGACAAATTGAGTTAATCAAAAGAAGTGGCCTATAGGATTCTGGTCACAGCTCTTCAAAGTGCAGAAGTGTGTTAAAAGCAATTGCTGGCAGTTTTCTGTGCACCACAACAGATCAAGGGAATCATCCCAGTCACAGTTAAAACAGTCACCCAATATAGGGGTGGATAAATGATTCCGAACAAGAAAAAGGAGGTCGAGGTCCGCACAAGCCTCTACTCTGGAGAAATGGAAAGATTATTTACAACTGAAAAGTATGCTAACTTTATCATCATTAAGCATTGAACAGATGGTAGTTTGGAGACTAGTCATACTTTTTGGAAAAGGTTAATAATGAGCTCTGAAGAGTCCCACTGAAAAAAATTAAACGATTGAGAGATGCAGCAGGTAAACAATCTTTGCCCTCCCCTTTACAAATGATTTGAATGTCCTTTGAAGCCTCCATTTGTTTTAAGGTACAAATGTCCACTGGTGGCATTTGAAAAGCAATTGGGGTTCTTGGTGCTAGCCAAATTTGGTTGGCTTTTTGCCAGTATTTCATTACCCAACTAGATAATATCATCAGTGCTCATTTGCACAAGAGGCTAGACTTTTGATCCTATAGGTCTGATTTTTCCTTCATATTAAAAACTTTCTAGAGGTCTGGATGTCTTTCTGAGCTACCCTCCTTGTTTTTCACCCCTGCTTATTGAATAAAGGGGAGGGGGGAAATCTTCACATAGCTACACAGCTTTTCTTCTCTGTGAAAGTCTGAGTTTTTAGTCATGGGCCATCAGGTGTTGCAGACTACAGAAGCATGGCCATGAAATCGTGGTGGCAGGTTTGATAGAAACCTTGGGATTGTTGTTCATTGGGAGATTCTATATGGAATTTGGTGCTGGGTCCTGTGGAAATTAACCACCCTTGGGGTATCTTTCCTGTCATTATTAAAGAGCTCCTGGTATCTTGTAAGAGATTTGAGTATTATCTTGCTTGGTACATATGCTTTTTATATTATGCTTTTCAATCCATTTGCTTAATAATAAAGCTTAAAACCCTTTTATTTATTGGTTCTTTTAGATCTCTGGATCTAAAAGAACCAATTTCCTGGACATCAGATCACTGCCCTGACACTTGGCAAAATAGTAGCCCAACTTCAGCTATCCAAACATTCAGTAGCCAAGCTCAGTCAGAGAGCAGACCCATTCAAAAAGTGTTAAAAATATAAATTTTACTGGCCAGGAATCCTGGTGCTGGGTCCTGTGGAAATTAACCATCCTTGGGGTATCTTTCCTGTCCTTATTAAAGCACTCCTAGTAGCCTGTAAAATCCACCTATAGGAAGAAACAGTACCAGAAAGATGTTCATTGATCCTGAACGCTGTTGAGAGATCTAGCAGAACCAAAGCTAATGTATTTCTTTTTTCTATCCATTTTCTAGAATCGATGAACTAGGGTAAACCAAACCTGCTTTAGTTTCCGAATAAGATATATTGAAAAAAATGTAGATTAATCTTCAGAGTTGGTCCACCACCAATTTAGAACTTTGCTCTGAAATGTTGAAATTATTCATCACAGGGATTATACAAAAGAATCCCACCATGGTTAAAAGATGTTAAAAATACAGCCTCACTCAATTAGAACTTCTCTAGCTGATTTAATCAGACAATATAGATACAGATCAAGTATCCTCACACCCAAGTATCCTTACTCAGACATACCTTCTGAATAAAAAACAAAAAGATGATGCAGGTATTGAATCCATGTCTTTTTGCAGATGTTTGCATTCAAAATTGTAAATCTGAAGTTAATCTGAACAAAAATTTATATTCAATAACTAATTTAATTTTTTTCCTCTTTCAATTGCTCTTTATATCAATATCAAGATCATTTTTTTCACTTATGCTGACAATGAAATATCCAATAAGTTTAAAAGCTGGTGAATAATAGAGGAATCTAGGAAATGTGGGAAAGGTCAATTATATCAGAATTTGCAAAGGTTAACTAATCCCCAAGCATTCCCTCTGAGTATCTCTACTAAGATGACATTCAGCACTGAGTTGAATTAGAACAGATAAAAGACATTTTATCTGGAAAATGTTTACTAAATTGGTCACAATGGTAGAAAGTCGTCTACCAGGCCTTCAAAGTTAAACAGTTAAACTTTAGCAATCCCCAGATCATTTACTCAGCTGAAACAAGAAAAAACAATGTAGTCAGAAAAATCTCTTACAATATATTTTGTACTTATTTCATTGAATTTCTCTAAAAATCCAATAGCTGGGATCATAAAATGGGATTTAATGCTCAGGAACAAATATATCACCCAATCAAATAATTTTTCAGGAAAACATATTAGTAAATTTCTGGATCAGCATTTATTTAATTTGGATATCTTCTAAATGTTATCAACAATACAAATTCCACTCAGTCAGGAGACATACAAGTTGTTGATTATTATTACAGTTGGTGACACAGTCAGCCAAATGTTTAGACGGGATTTGGTATTTGTGTCTATTGAATCCTTCCAAGGACATGGGAAGGCAGGTTGTTTAATTTGTTGTTTAGAATGTAATTGTTTGATGATGATGATGATGATGATGATGATGATGATGATGATGACGACGACGACGATATGATGATGCTTTTAAAGAAAAAAATAATAAATCCAAAGATTTTGCAAGAAGCTAGGAGCATAGTGCTATTAAAAGGTGAACTAATTTACATTCTGTGCTTATACAATGACAGAACAGAGTGTGTGACCATATCCCCATTTTATTATTTTATTGATTAGACTTTTATCCTTTTATTACTTTATTAATAGCTCAAGGCAGTGAACATATCTAATATTCATTTTTCGTCCTATTTTCGTACTATTCAACAGTCCTGTGAAGTTGGTTGGGCTGAGAGAGCAACTGGCCCAAAGTCACCCAGTCTGCTTTTATACCTAAGGCAGGGTCACAGTCTCTTTGTTTCTAGATCAGCTTCTTAACTTCTGCTGTCTAACCAATTAAAGGCTAAGTAAACAACTAAGTAAAAAGGAATTAATAAATAAGGCTTTTAAACATGTTTTTCTTTCCTATCATGCAAAAAGAAAAAGTTAAACTCCAACATATTAAACTTTTGATTGAGTAAACAACAAAAAACAATGGAAGTTCTGTGTAAAATGCCAAAATCCAAATAGTTTTATCTATTCAATATATACTTTTATCTTCTTTAAACAAATGTTTTGAAATACAGCAAGAGTTAAGAGCAGAAACAAAATCACAAGTACAATTTTCTCCATTTTTGTTCATGAGTTAGAGGCATTATAAGAATATTCCATGTGTTACTTGATTGGGCAAGATGAGATACATACACACAAATTATCCACAAGCATCCACAGGAGAACAAGTGGGAACTCTATGTGCAGAAGCTTTTAAGCAAATAGGACCTTTTGACAATGAAGGATGCTTGTCTGCATGAATATCTCCACTGGGTTTCCATTAACATTTAATCCTAATCCATAATTAACGCAGCACAATTGATATATACCCTGCTATATTTAAACTAATAAAAGCTGAATCACAGTTTAATGTGATGTTCAATTCACTCAACAAAGAGTTCTGGCTTTTTCCCGTAGGAAAAGGTGCCTGAGCCTTGATAGTTGATAGTTTTGGTTGCTTCTTGTTATAAATTCATTCAATTTGCTTCTTGTTAAGGAAATTCATTTAGGACATAGGTCCTATGAAAATAGCAGGTGCTCAGCAATGACTGATTACATTCTTTTTTGTTAACATCTGAATACCTGATACTTCTGAACTTGTTTTAAAAAACAATTGAATTATGTCATTTTTTCCCTTGCCTATTGGCTTAGTCCCGTGATGGCAAACGTTTTTTGTGAAAAATTCAAAAATTTGATTCTGCTGGTCTCTGTCTCAGTTTCTCTTTCTCTTTCTCCCTCTCCCTCTCAGTCTCCCTCCCTCCCTCTCTCTCTCACACACACACACACCTGAATAAAAAACCCCAATTCTTTATCTTGCCCCACCCTAGGCCATGCTAAATAGTAGCACTAACTGACATTGTCAAAGTTGGGTCTGAAGTGGAGGCCCAGGCCCTGATTTCAGCCATAGTAGCATCATTGACAGTGTAAAAGGCCACTTTGCACCATTATCCAAGAAGCATGAGCCTTGGGAACCAGCGCTATTGCCTGCAGAGCCCAGTGCTTACCAAGATCAGCCATGACACACTTTCTGTTGACAGATAATCATAGCCTACTTGAGACTGCTCCAGATTGCCTAAGGCTTTCATTTTTAAACCAGCTTTGAAAAATGTTCTTCCACAACCTCTGCAGCCTCCAGAACCCTCTGGAAGCATTCCCTATACTCATGTGATTTTACAGAGGCTCCTGAAGCCATGCAAGAGCTCACCCCATTCCTACATGGCCTCCAACCTCCAATAATCACATGGTAATGGGCATGATTTTGAGAATAGTGCTGTTGCCCAGCACTCACCATCATTGGGTTAATCTTTTCCCTTCCACTACTGTTGTTTTAATTTATTCAAATGTACTCATATCCTCCTTCTTCTTTTAGGATTTTTTGGGCAATAATGGGAATACCCCATTACTAGGTGAAATATGATTATTTGACCTGAAATCTGAATCCAGTTTTTAGTACCAGAACCATTTCATACACATCTTAACTCTAAATTCAGCTGTACCCATATATTAAATATAATGGCTCCTTAAAAAGTCAGACATACCTTTTGAAGTAAGGTAGACCACGACATATGGAAAATTGGGATTACCTTCACTTAAACCAAAGAAATTGGTTTACTAGTTTAGTTTTTCTAAGTACATGACTTTCCAGAGTGATTTGTTGTCTTGCCCTATAATGTCTCACTTTCTGAAAGCATATTTAAAGAGATGACACAGGTCTTTAATGTATTTGATCACATTAATCAACAACTTAATTTTGGTAATTTTCTAAATCAACAAATTTAACAGCAAAGCTCAAGTGTCAAATAGTGATCTGCAACATAATTTTTTAACTGTATTAGTACAATTTAACAATCATTTTTATAAAAACACTAGAACTGGAACAGAACAGAGCTAATCTAACAAGACTTGTATGCAGAATAAGCCAAACTGCCTTTTCTTAGAAATAGAAGGAAAAAGAGATGGAGCCTATGAATCATGACAAGAAAAGAGAGAGAGATAACTGCAACATAACAAAATTCATCCAGCTCTAGTCAGAGGAAAAATTATTGCTTTCTCTGTCACTCAAACCATTTCTCAGCCGCCACCCCCCCTTAACAGAATCCCTGAATACCTCAACCGTCAAATGACAGAAAGAGAACACTACTGAATAAAAATTCCCCAGTCATCTTTGATGTAGCTTGGTACAACAAACATGACTGATATGAACAGATTCTGTGAAGAATATTCTGCTTTTTTTCATCTATTAAAACAAACATTACTATCACATTTTTATTTTGAGGCTATTATAATTGATAATAACATATCAATTCTGGCATTTCTATCTCCTGAGTATCATCACCAGGTCTCTAGATGGACCATAATTAAGATGATTAGTTCTGATCTTTGCTGTTTCTGTAAACTTGACAATATTGACTAGATTAATTTACAGTAAATGCTTTCATAGACTAAAACCACATTTTTACAATTACAACTGTTTAAAATATTGATGCTCAATCTATTGACATTACTTAGATCTACTATACTCTAATTTTATTTACATTAGATTAATTTTATGATACATTTTATATTGTTGGAGCTCATACAGAGCCTTTTACTTTCTTCCAAAACTAAGGACAGATTTCACTGGCAATGCCAAGACAAAAGGAGGAGAAGCTCTTGAATCATTTTTTAATCCAATATAAAATATAAAAATGGAATAGCACCATCCTTAAAATGTATAATCTTAGAACCAAAATCCCCTTTTTGCAATCCTAAAACAATTTCCAATCACAATGGAAATGAAGTCTCCCGTGCTTAACTGTATTGTAAATGCTAAAATAGACTTAACCAGCCTTAGATGTCAATATCCAGGTTGGACTTTCAATATTTCTTTCATGTTCTCTAATGATCATCTGAATTTGTGCAGCCTAGATATGGCAGCCCCACCAACAGCAATATTACTAGCCATATTATTATTTCTATTCTGTACCAGCTACAACTGATACAGAATGCAGTGGTACGGATAATTCTGAAGGCCACATGGGTGGCACGTGACACTGCTGTTATGCGAGTTGCACTGGTTGTCAGTTTGCTTCCAGGTCCAATTCAAGGTGTTGATCACTACTTTTAAAGCCCTTTATGGCATGGATCCAGGGCATCTGAGGAATTACCTTACCCCAGGTTGCCCATCAATTTGGTTTTTAATTTTATTTTTCTAACTTTTTATTCTATTTTAATTGCTTTTCTACTTTCTAACTTTTACTATAGTAGTGTAAATTGTCCAGAGTCATTGTCTCAGTGAGATGGGCAGCATAGAAATCCAATAATAATATCATTTATAGGATGTATTAGAGATAAATGTCAACGCTGCTAACATTGGATGTTCCCGCTCTGACAACTGATGAAAATACAGCCATTTTTTCTATTCCTTCAACATGCTTTTTCTTACTTTAGAAATCAGCTGCTGCAGGGAGGAGGTTTGGAATGTAAGCTCAGCTAGCCATAATTGGGGAATATGATTCATGATAGTTTATTGGGGGTGAGAGTTGTACTTTGTTACTTTGTATCTGGGGGAAGGGAATTTAGTTTTTGGGTTCAACTATGTAGTGCTGATACTTTTGTATCACGAATATGGAAAAATGATGGGATGAAACCCACAAATGAAACACACAGCTAGAGGGATTTAAATTATTTAAAAGAAACAGACCAAATAAAAGAGGAGGTGGAGTTGCTCTGTATATAAGAAATAACTACATCTCTACAGAAATAGAGCACAGCAATGATGAAAACTGTCTTGAATGCATTTGGATCAATATAAAAGGAAGAAAAAATGACATTGCCATAGGTGTATACTATAGGCCACCCAACCAAACAGAGGAAATAGATGAACTTTTTGCTAGTCAGCTAACTAAGGTATGTAGTTTTGCTAGTCAGCTAACTAAGGTATCACTATAGTAATGGGGGACTTTAATTACCCTGACATCAACTGGGAGACAAACTCTGCACCAAGTGGAAGATCAAACAGATTCCTGACAAACCTAGCAGACAACTTTGTCTCCCAAAAAGTAGAGAAGGGAACTAGGGGATTAGCCATTTTGGATCTAATTCTCACTAACAGAGATGAAATGATAGAAGGTGTTGAAGCCATAGGAACCCTGGGAGGAAGTGATC